>NC_064897.1:11477500-11778750 GCF_929443795.1 Astur gentilis | reverse complement strand
TCTTCTTTTCTATAGGTTTTATTGTAATGTTGCTTGTATGTAACAGCTGCTCTCAGAGGCTAGTCAGTCCTTCAACTCTGTGTGTGTGTATGTGTGTGCACGTGTGCACACACACGTGCATGTGCACTTGTGTGTATGCATGGTGGTGAGGCTTTTGGAAGCAGAGCAAAAATGGAGAAGCTACTTATTCATTAACCTTTTTCCTTTGGAATGTTTTTAGATTTTGCTTTTCAAAGCCTATGTAAAAATATGGTTTCTAAGTTTAGGCCCCCCAAAAGACATTTTGGGGTTTTTTTGCTATATAACAAAAAAGAGACATGATTTTAAGTTAATAAGATTAAGGGTTTTGTCACTTAAAACCTACAGTGATAAGGATGCATTAAGAAAGAAAAGGACTAGTATTTTTTCTCTGCATTTCTATCTAAGAATTTTTTAAAACTATTTTTCCTTAACCTCAACATTTACGCTTGAGAAATATCTATATTAACATAGATTTTTTTTTTTCAAACATACGCACTAATACTACAAACACCCACATTTGCAGATACTCTAAAGCTACTCCATTAAAGTTATTCTCAAATAAGATGGAATCATGGGGGTTAAATAATATATATTTAGGGTCAAAGCTTAAAGTGTTCTAAAATGTTTGCAGGATCAGGTCCCCACTGACTTTGGGAACAGAATTCATAACATACACAGAGTAAAATCATAGCTGATGACGATCAGACAGTTAATTCGTTATTCATTGCCAGGGAGCAATTGATAGCAGCAACCTTCTCTACAAGGGCACAATTCATATGTATATGTATTAAACTTTCTCTTTGTGTAGGTTTTGATTATTAATACTGATGATTTTTTCCTTCCACTTTTGGGTGGAATGAGAAAATGGACAATTAAATGTTTCATTTAAAATTCAGCACTAGCCTGATGAGCTAAAACTAAGAAGTTCAGTTCAAGGATAGAAGGGGCTTTAAGTTGCCTTTTGTTCTTCCAATTTTATAGGAGGAATAGGGAGATCCTTGGCATAATTTAGACACTGGGGAGAGTAATTTTTTACATTTAAATGTTTTTCCTGGATTGTTCTAGGGACTGCAGTCCCATCCATAGCGCTTCCTGCGCAGGTGTTTGAGACGGAATCCCATGTTACAGAACTGAAGACACTGCCGGTAGTGAGACATGGTCTCATCTTCCTGCCTGATTCTCCCTTGGTTCATGTCCCTTCCTTGGTTTTTCTCACCAGTGGACTGTTATTAAAGATCTCTGAAATCTTAAATGGAAGTGCATCTGAGGTACAGACAAACCATTGCAGACTTCACTGGGCTGGCTGTACATACCTCTGCCTGCCCTCACTCTGCTCTTCCAAGTTCACTTATGGTTTCATGCTCTGAGAATAGTGGCAGTCAGAGGAGTCACTTGGCCACTGTTAGTAATTGAACAGATTGCCTGGAAATAAAAGATCTAAGAGCCAGCATTAAAACCTTAAGTAGGACATGCAGTAAAAGCACAACAATATACTGTGGCTCCCATAGGGCTGAGGGAAATTCAAATAGTAAAGATCTCATATTGGATTCAGAGAGATACTCCCAAATTTAGAAGCTTACTTGAATCCTATCCCAATAATTCAAACTTGTTAGATCTGCAAAATTAGTCTGTAAATCTCACAGGAAAGGCTGTGGAGTATTTCAGCACTTTCATTTGTGCTCCTGGAAGGAGCATGAGTATTAGTATAAAAACATAAAAATGACCATGAAAGTAACTTTTAAAGCAGTAGCAGCTTTTTATTCTCTTTCAAATCCTACAGAAAGGATTAGAGTTGTGGGAAAAGATTTAGCTTACTTTCTATTCAGTCCTAATTGGCTTGCCCAGCCTTGATATATTAAACCATACATTGTTAATGTCTTTATCACGTCTTTATTTCTTGTCCCATTTCAAGGTTCAGATCACGGTCATCAATCCTCCCCAGAAAACAATCTCCTTTCCTAGAGCATTGCATTGTAATTGTAGCAGTGACTAAACTGGGAGGACTGAGGGTAGGGGCTTAATATGATAACTGGTACCTGGAAGGAGGGGTCTGGATGAAGTTCCCTGAAGTAGACAGGAATGTCACTGAGAGGGACTTACGTCTATGGCATTCTGCTCAGCCTAACACTGTGGGATATTCCTCTAGTCTCCTTGGCATGAGCTGTGCTCACTGCAGTGCTCCAGTAGCACCATAACTAGCACCAATGTGGGGGGTCTTTGGGTTGTGAAGTGTTTTCTACTGGACGTCTCTGTGGCATCTCACACGAGGGGGCAGAGCTCCAACAGGCAGGGGGGAAATGCATGAGTGTGTAGCAGAACCATAGAAGTAAAATCAGCGTCTTCTTTCCTTTAGTAAACTGGAACCAGACTCTTCCCAGCTATGCCCAGTAACAGGACAAGAGGCATTGGGCACAAAATACAACACAGGAAATTCCACTTACACATAAGAAAACACTTTTTTTACTGAGAGGGTGATTGAACACTAGAAGGGGGTGCCCAGAGAGGCTGTTGAGTCTCCATCCTTGGAGATGTGTTCAAAACCTGGCTAGACATGCTCCTGACAATATGCTGTAGGTGACCTTGCTTGATCAAGGGGGTTGTTTGAGGTGATCTTCAGAGGTGCCTTCCCACCTCAGCCCTCCTCTGAGTCTGCTACTGTGGTATGGCTAACTGTTGAATGTACGGGTGAGACGCTGCCTGGGAGGGACAGTTGTTTGGGGACTACGCAGAGCAATCTGCATAGCTTTGCATATAGCAGAGCCTGCCAGACCTGATTTGAGATTGCAAGTATTCACTGCTATCCACAGAAATACCCCTAATTTGGTCTGAGGACTGGCTAGCATTTTGAGAGGATAAGTAGATCATAGTAACCTCTACTACATGCAGATACACTGGTGCAAGTGGGATGCCTTGTTCTTCCTCCAGAGGATGAAGACTATGTGACAGTGAAGAGAAGTCCAACAGATTTTGCCTTCACAGGCAGAAATATGTAATATTGCAAGGCAGTAGGATTGCAAGATGTAAAATTGAAAGGCAGGTCTGCCCTGCTTGGTCACACTGGGATATTCTGGTTTTGCATTCTGAGAAGGTTCATGTGTGTTTTGTGCAACCTGGAGATGTTCACCCCATCTTTCCAGCACAACTGTAAATTTTATACAGAACAAGGCACATGTATTACATGTATATATATATATATTCATGTATATGAATATTAGGCCTGAGGGTTTGGTGGAGAAATAGGTCACAGCTCAGTCACTCAGTTTAGTCAACACCTTCTTTGCTGGGAGATATTGCTGTTACATGATAACGAGCACGAACCTTTCTGATGTGTATGAAGCTGGAGGTTTTTAGCCTTCTTAATCAAGTACACCATAGAAGTGATGATTTATCTGAGGACCTGACCCATCAGGGCAGCCAGATTTAATAGCCAAGAGCTCAAAAGTGCTCCTTCCAAATTAAACACATTGTTGTGTTTCTTTGGGTTCTGTTTCCATATAGTTTGTGATGGAAGTATCTGTTTCCATTCAAAAATGGATAACCACGAGTATACATTTACTCTTCCGACTCTGGGAAAAACATTGCTAGCAGGCTGACATGGAGGGGGCCCAATGTACCTGTAATAATATGAAACACCTTTTTTGCATGTATTAGTTTACATATTGTGTTCAGGAAACAGGGTACAGAAACTTCCTTAAAACTCCAGGAACAATAGCTATTGTTGGTTGTTGATATGGCATGAGCTCATATCCAGGATACCGAGAAAGGAACTCCTGACTACAATAAATAATATACTTCTTAACTCCCGGTGTGAAAGAATGTATTTATTGTTTTTGCAAAGAGAGATGGAGAAATAGGGCTTTAAAAAGAGGGGGTTTGCATGGTAGGAGAAAGGCTGTGATTTTTTTTTTTTTTTTTTTCCTCTTGAAAATTCAATTAAGGAATTTCTTATGGAAGAAAAAAAGTTTTATGGTTGGGTTCCCAACAGTCTGTGTTGAAATCTATTTTGAATTTGACTGCATTATATGAAAATGATAAGATTAGTGTGACAGGTCTATAAAGCTATTCTTTCTGGTTTTTTCTTGCTTACATCTGCAGTGGGGGTGGGAAACTATTCATCACAGAGCTCAAAGCTCTTGGTCAAAGTTATACAGGAATATGTTTCTCTGAATTTTTACAAAGTTGATTAGGGTAGAGGGGCTTCTTTAATGCTACAGTCTGTCTGTCCTTTAGGAGCACAGCCTTAAGCTGTTTGAAAAAGAAATTTGCAGAACCCTGGCTGTTCTATCTCAAACTGACACTTACATTAGATTTAGTGGATACTCATGACTAAATTGTGCACTACAAAAGGAAAGGCCTTGAAGGGAGCCTAATCTTTAAATGGTATGCGCCAGTTAAAACACAGGAGTGGGAGTTAGGGGCTTTGCAGCATTTCTGATACTGTGGCACCAGTCACGTCACTTAGCGGAGGAAAAGGGGAAAGGCTCCTATCTGTCCTGTGGATCCTACACCTCCTAGGAGCGTTACCTCTTTTCATCCCTTTAATGCTTCCCAAGAGAGCCATCTGGAGTACTTAGGTGAAGCAAAACTTTGTCACATACATCATTTTATTGAAAAGTTAGCCTCTGCAAAGCTTTGCTTCGATGGCTTTTGGGTTCAGAGGGAGTGCTTGCTTGGCTTGCTGGAGGTCTGGACTGTGTAACACTGAAGCTGAATCCTCACTCCCCACTGAGTCACTTGGAGCGGACACTCATACCTCAGTACTCCCAGTCTTGCTATAAACACCCAGCTAATGCCTGTGAGGTAGACTCCCCTGGAAAATGGAGTTATCTTTCCTTGTTCCTTAGACAAAAGCAATGGACACTCAAAACTATTATCATTTTTTAAAAATGTTTCCTGCCCTGAAGCCTGATTTTTAACTACCCAAATGGCTATTTCAGATGTTCCATGCATTAATGTTGCTATACAGATGTCTTGTAAAGGCAAGTATTAAGCCTTGCAGTGACACTTCTTAAATGAAATGGTAAATTTTTTAAAGATAAGCTCAATCAATATTAAAAACCCCATAAATTTTAAGCACCAGTGTCCAGCAGTGGTTTTTTTTTTTTTTAATGCTATATATGGTCTGAGGTACCAGTTTCCTGTAGAATTACATATTATTGGCTACTGCATTATATAGGTGTCACAGAAATAAAAATGCAGCATTACAGGCTCCAATCTAGAGGTGAAAAATGGAAAGTGACCTTTAATGGGTTATTTTTTCTTGATTTCTTTTAGTCACTTGCCCCTACTAAACTGAACAATGCTTGGAATATCAAAGCCTTTTGCTAACTTTCTCAGTAAATAATTCTTGGTTAGAGACAACCCAGAATATTTTCTTTTAATATGTGCACTTGACGTGTGCTTCAAAGAGAACATGGGATTCTTTTGGTTCCTTGGTTGCAAGGCTTTAAAAATAAACTCAGTGCAACATTGCAAATGAGGTAAGATGCATGGTTTGACATTTACTTTTGTTTCTCCAAATTTTAATGAGAAATTTAAATAACTTACTATGAAACATGCCTAGGAAGTGGTAAAGCTATGCAGTGTGTGGCTACAAGGCAAAAAGGGTCCAGTTCAAGCTGTTTTCTACAAACAGGCCAGTATTTGCTCAGCCTGGAGTTGCTGACACATTTAGGCCTAGCTCTTGATTTTCCAGGTGAAAAGCAAGGAAATTTGGCTGAGGCTTGTTCTGTGTTTTTTTTTACTTTCTCGTTTTAAATGCACATAGGAAAAGACTGAAAAGCAAACCTAAATCCCTGCAGGGTAAAGTTGTGAAACTGCTTCATAGCTCTTAGGTCCCAAGGCTGTGATCTTGCAGGGATGTTGGGGAGATGCTCTGTACTTCTTCCAAGCCCTCTGCACACACAGAGCGGTCAACCTCCACTCTGCCAGTAGCAAGGTCAAATCCCACTCTTAAAATTTGTTCCCAAACCAACCCCAGCCAGCACTCCCCCTGTAAAAATTAACCCATATACGGTTAACACCATTTACCAGAGGAACAACATCCCTTCTAAGCCTCCCCAAGTGTGCTGGCAGAGATGCGTAAAACCCATAATCTACCAGAAATGGGGCCATGTTCTGGTATCTGAAGGACACTTTTTAAATTATCTTGAGTTTAAAGTGAGTGCTACTATATTTAAAGAATAAGAATAGTTTTCTTCTATTGGCTAATCAATAGCCAATTTCCTACGGGATTTTATTCTAGAAAACTAGGACCAGTTTGTCTTTCAGTGGGTAAAAATCACAGCACTTAGTGCTGAAATGATGAAGACTTTGTATCTAGTCTTATAACATTCTTCAACATTATTGCTGATTCTTTATACCAATGTTTGTAACTCATGTATGATGGTGAGAAAAGTTGTCTAGTTTGAAAAAAAAAAAAAGCATCTCACTTCACAGATAGAATTATATTAAACAATCTTTAAGTATGTGGACACTTTGCTTATACCCTCTTTTAAGTGTTCATATTCCAAGGCAGCCAGCTGGACAGCTCAGCTAGTATAAATCTGAGCAAGGAGAGAAGCAAGTTTAGAATTAATTTTGCAGGACTATTTTTGTTACCTTGGAAAACTACAGGGATGTGAGTTTAGCAAGTTGCAGCTCTGACTAGAAGGTTATATACTCTACACTTTCCACTGTATAGTCCTGCTACAAAAGCTGCTATAAAGGCTGCCTTTTTATGTCCAAGAGCAACCTCACCGAATTAGAATGGCATAACTTTCCTTCCTAATGGGATAAGCCTTGTTTTCCTACCTTTTGATGTGTCTGTATCTCCTCTGATTATTTTACAACAAAAAACCACAGAAGTTGCTGCACCAAAAGTACTGAAAATACTTAATCCTCCCATGCCAGCTTTTTCCTGCTGATCCCGTTGCCAGTTCTGTACCAACATTTTTAGATATTCTTCTCCTTCCTCTCCTGCTTAGATTCCCCTTAGAGAAGCACAGGGAGTGTAGCTGTTCAAGTACTCAAAAGCTGGCTGTTGTGGGATGACACTGAGACAAAGAGCTTAAAGATTTTATTTTATTTTTTAAACAGATTAAGCACTTCTCTTAGTACAAATAGCATTGCAGCAACTAGGACTAGAAGAGAAGGACTCCAGGCACTATGCTCCTCTGCAGGGGACACTTGACATGTGGGGCTGTGACTCAGTCTCTTCAGTATTAAGACAAAGGTCTTATGAAGTGCATAATGAGAAGCTTTTTTCTTGTGACGTACCAAACAGTAACTTTTCTTACAAGCATGACACTAGTGATATATGGTACTTACCCATTCTGTGTTTGCAAGTCTTAAAATCATTATTATCCTCATGATCTAGCAACTCTCACTCCAGAGAGAAAAAGTATTTTCCTTACCTTTACCCTCACCCTTTATCTAGTTTTGTAAGTTTAAATGAGGAGGTTGAAAATTATTTCACACTGATTATGTAGTAGAAGCAGCAACCTAGACTCTGATATAGTTTTGTAAAGTTCAGAGGAAAAAGAAAGATAGGAAAGAAATACGTAAGAAGCTAAGCAATGTTTTGTCTTCTGGATTCTGGTCCAAAGATATGGCTTAAGGAGTTCTCCCAAAAGAAATTAAAGCAGTCATGAAGGGTGCTGTGATATTAAAACACACTCATACAGGTTGTCCAGAGTTCCCAGTCCCCCTTCACTGTGCCATCTATACCAGTACTTGCAGAAGAACAGACACATAGAGCCCTTTATGTTTGTTCTAGTCTGTTTTGTATGGTTAGGGGCCATATACCACAGTTGCAATGTGAAGAAGCTAGAAGGAGTCCCTCCGATTCTAGTTAAAAGAGCTGCCTTTTTAGTATGTGCTTAGGATGTGTGTTAGAGAAACATATTTGTTTTTTCAGAGGTAAATTTGAAAAGTATTCTAAGTGTCTTGGAGTAGTTAAAACATCCCCCTCTACCCACAAGAGGACAGACCCTTTTTAATTCACTTTTCCTTTTGGTCATCTGGTGGCTTCTGTTAATAGACCTTGGATCTCTACTTGGATGACCAATTTTTTATGCAAGCATAATTCAGCTTTTCAGACTATCTGAAGGCAAATTTAGCTGTGCTACATTGCAGAACTCGGAGTAGGTTTTGGTTTATTTTTCTTTGCTTTTTCAAAAAATACAATAGTTCAGGTCAGGAAGAATCCCTCTGGTCAACCTGGTGTACTCCAGAATAATTCAGTTACTGTGGTTATGAGCTTCAGCCTATGTAAAGACAGAAAACATATAGTAAGAAGATAAGCATCAACATAAGATATCTCTGTTATGTGGTTTACAAGAGCATCACCATTACGATGGCATAATCATGATGGAATTGCAGGACACTGCAGAAAGTATTTGGATAGCAGATAATAAGACAACATATAATCCAAAACTTCTTTGTCACAGTCAATATAGATAAGGAAATGGAAAACTGATACTAGAGGAGAAGCCTCTTCCAGCTTGTTCTGTTTCTTTTTAGTCTTTAACATTCAGAGACATCACCTAAAGTAATTCAATGGCTTCACTTTCATCAAAGCATTGCAATTCCTCTACAAAGCTGATGTAGACAATCTAGCAAGGGGAGGTGGATCCACAGAGCTCCTTAGAGGGCACTGAAACCAGATCCATTTGTGGCACCTGCCCTTGTCAAAGCCATGCCACAAAAAAGGCATGACCTTTCTAGGACTGACCTACCCAGTTTGCTCCAGTACTCTTAGCTTTTAGTTTTATAGTTGCAAGCAACTTTGAAAAAAATTATATTTCTGACTTACAGAGAGAGAAGGCTTTACATTGCTGTGCCATGTGTTTGTGGGTTTTTTTGTTGTTGTTGTTGTTGTTGTTTTATTTTAATGCCAAGCATTTGGAAACTCTCCAGTACTTCCAATATTTGCACTTTCTGCATCCCTGTCTACTGCTGCTATTTGGAGCTGCTGTGTTTCAATCCATTAAATTATAACCCCTTTATTCAGAGAGTAACTGACTATATCTCAGCAATTAGGTGCACTGCGGACACGTGAGATCAAGTCTCCAGTGTTATGATTGACTTTTTAATTATGGCAAAAAATGCAACACTTGCAAAAGGAAAACCAAGTATCCCTTTCCTCAGCTTTGCTCCCACCTGTAGTTCTGCATCCATATGCCACAAAAGATATGATCACAGTCTATTAGGACATAGCTTTTTAAAATACCCCTCTAGAAAGGGAGAGATCCAAATGAAAATGCCTGGATTTAATCATACAGAGGAAGTAGAAAAAAATGCAGAACTCTTCAAATCCCAGTTGACCACTCAAATTCAGAAGCTACTGGCTGTTTTGTACAGCTGACCTTCTTTCTGGTTTTCAGAAGGAAGTTGAGATTCTGAATTAATTGAAAACTTTCAAGTTTGTCTCAGTGAAGAGGCAGATTCTGTATTCTCTGTGACTTCCCTGTGAAATTTAGTAAGGAATCTGCTTCAGTGTGCTTGGTGAGCTGATAATCTCCAGCTTTCATTTCCATTTTACGTGGTAGACACCTCTTACAAACAAGGGACTAGGCAAGAAGAGGATGGGCAATAAGGTGTTAATGAGGTGAGAGGAAGCCCCGTGATTTCTGGTGGTAGTTTCTGGCATACCCAGATAGAAAAGGGCAACTGTTCTTCGTAACTGTCGGTCATGGCTTAGCTATATCGTTGGGCACCCAGGAGGAAGCTGTGGCCAGTGTTTTTTTCATTAGTGTTTTTCAAGGCCTTTCTTTTCTCAAATGCAACTTCCCTAAATGGAAGCAAAGACATTCAGCAGAGAAATAAAGCACTAACTCAAAGGCAGATACCGATCCACAATATTTCCTTTGCAGTGCTTTGCACTAGGAGCATGACAGACCAATGATCTCAAGTCTGGTGAATATGCATGTCCATGTGAGTAGCTGTGTGTGTTGGGTGTAGGACAAAGCCAGCTGTTACAGATGCAGAAAGATGTTTAAAAAGGGTGTAGAATAAGAACTTAATGGGCAATATGGGGCTTTTTTTTTTTTTTTTCAATCCAGCTGGTGTTTTTATCCTTTAAGCTAAAAGTGGCTCAGGTGGGGCTGCTCCTTTTAAGGTGAACATCTTGGGGGGCTGGGGGGGGCAAGTTTCCAGCTTACGGTGATCACATGGAAGTAAGGTGATTAGAACTTGAGACTGATGCTCATAGGGCAAAGAGGTTGCTGTAGAGAGCAGGGTGTAAAATCCACAGCCACGTCTCTGGTGACAGGAATGAGTGGTTCCTAGGTACCAGAGGGGACTGTAGTACCTGTGCAGTTAACTGCAAGGCAGAGCCATTAATTTGTTTGAATCCATGCTTGGAAGCAATGACCTACTTGCAAGAATGTAGCTAACAGGAAGTCTTGGGTATAAACCTTTTTTATTTCTGTTCTGCTTTACCTACCCTCTTTTGAGTTTTCTCCATTTAAAGCCAGCTAATTAGTTTATAATCTAATTAAATTTGGCTTTTTTTTTGCTTTTTTTTTTTAGTTTGGTCATCTTTAGGGAGCTTACTATAAGGAAAAGCTCTGGGAACATGTAGCTCAAAGATGTGACTGATGAAGAATCCCATCAGGCTTTCCCCCTACTTTGTTCAGGGGAAACCCAACCTGCACGGCTTGCTGCCAGTTAACATTTGGGCAATGGTGCAGCCCCCTCCCTACCCCAATTAAGATAAGGGAAAGGAAGGAGCTGATAGAGGCCAGAATCTCCAAGCCTGCTGAGCTAAGTCATGCTCCTGTTTCTACCCTTAGCACGAACGGTGGCCCCTGCAGTAAGATCTGCAGCTCACTTTGGTTGTTCTCATGGGTGGAACATTTTTGTGGCAAAACTGAAGAATCACAGTCTTGCCTTTTCTGATATGTGATTGTTGCATATAATGCCATTATAGAACTAACTATAACCTTCAGATGAATTGATAATTACGAAAGAATAACCAAACCATGTGCAATACAGCTGGGCATAGGAGCGCCTGGCTGACATCTTAGAAAATGAAAAAGGGATTTTGGAGAAACATTTCCTATTAATTCATGCTGCCAGTTGGTCCTGGAATTCCTGTGGATATTACTGGGACTCAGTCATCTAATTATGAAGGGTCTTCAGTGACCCATTTGATTCTCTTGCACAATGATGGTTAGAGTCACAAGTTTCAAGAGCATTATTTTTGAGTTCTGCCTCCCTGAAAACTTACTGCTGTCCACTTTCTTCTTAGAAGGAACGATTTTATATTAAACAAAGACATTCATGCAGGTCTTATTGGCTTGCTGTTATGTATTTATTTCTAAAGTAAACTCAAGGTTAGAACTGACTGCAGGCATTAAAGTGGTGATTTCTTACAATAACTAGTATCCATGCAAAAATCTCATTTCCATCTGCTTTTGAAAAATCTTGGCCTTCAGATTTTATTGTGAAGTTCTTACTAGGTCATCCAATTAATAGATTGACCTATATTTATTTTATTTCACTTGCTACAGGTTAATTTTGACCTCTGGAACTCAGCAGAGAAATAAAGCACTAAATAATGCTCCGTCAGATAAAAGAAACTATTGCAACGTAAGTTGAAAAGCCAAAAATGAAGGGCAAAGGTGGCAGGAAAGAAGGCACAGTACATAATTTCTGATGGCAGTATTCATGGCATCTCACAGTAAGTGCATTCAAATCCATTTCTAGCAACTAACAGTTGCTTCTTTTGGATTGGGGGGATTAGCAGTAACAGGAGGTAGGACTTTCAAGTGAAAACATATTAAAATAATCTACTTACAAAAGAGCGTGGCTCCTAAGATCTTCTTTTCAAGGCTTGCATCTTCATTGCTATGTACTGTGTTTGCATCAATACAGCAATTTGTATTTGCAGCTTGTAGAAATTTAACTTAGTAACTGCTACCACCTTATTTAGAGGACTGTATGTTTTGTTGTTGTTTGTTTTTTAAACAAAGTAGGTGGAGTTCTTTAGCATATTTCCTGTCTAGTCTCCAGAAATAATACTCTAGGTCTTAGGCTAATACCTTACTGAGAGGAATCACCTGCCTTTGCTTAGCCCACAAACAGGACTAGTTAGGTATGCGGACTAGCTTGTGTTGGAGCTGGTTTGGGCACCACAGGATTTAGAGCTGTAGCCATTCAGAGAGCATTAGCATTTTGAAAGGTTTAACCAACAAAAGCACACTTGTGGCTTGGGGAATACAGATGCTGAGAAAATGTTTAAATTCATGTAATGATTTGGATCTTCAGGACCGCTTCATTCACCCTTGCAACCTTGTCTCTAGACAGTGCCACAGGCTTAACTCACCTGCCAAGAAGTATGAGCGTTCCTTTGAGTCTCTGTAAAATGCATGTGTGCAACTTTGATAGCTTTTACAAGGCATAAAATTACTGTTCAGAGTAACTCCCTTCAGCTACTTTTAAGTCAAGTGAAGTAAGAGTAAATATTTCTCAGCAGGTTAGAATTCCAAATGCCACTTCTCTTTCTGTCTTTGGAGTCTCTTTATATTTTTGTATGCATATATTTCATGCAGGTTCAAGCTGAGACATATAGGGGTCAAGGGAAAAGGAGTCTGGAAAAATCAGAGAACATTCTTGATAAATATTCACCAATATGGTAAATTCCATGAAAGTGGGGGGGGGGGGTTTAAAGAAATATGAATACATGAAGTGCTAAATCCATATGTAGAACTTATTGTGCGATGGTAAAATGAGAAAAATTTACATTTACCTTGAGATTTTGTTGGTACTCTTAGTATAAAAGACTTCAATTAAACATATCCATTACTGGTTTTCTATGTTGATGAATATAGGCTTTTCTGAGAAGGAAATTATATGCTGATGTGATGGGCATTGCACTAACAGAGTCTTATTGCTAACGTAATGAGGGGTGGGGAATATAGTGAAATACGTATAGTGAAATCGGCTTTGTAGGAAGTCGTGTCTCTCGAGTAGAGCTCCTGTGTCATTGCTCAGTAGCAAAGATTGGCTCGTGAAAGAATGCCAACGGGTGGTGGGGAGGGCTTCCACTATGCTGCGCTGCTCCAAACTTTCAAAAGGGAACCCCACAGACTACTGTGAATGAATTCTTGCCCTGACCAGGAGTAGATGCAGTCTTGATCTAAATGGTGTGTAAGTTTTGCCATGTTGCATAGGACTCTCTGCTATGCCAACTAGTGCTAAAGCCTCAGTACCTCTGTGATGAGTACACACCTCAAGTACTTGGGTATGGCTATGTATGTCTACTTTGGCAAAAGCTTGGGTTTAAGCCTTCTCTACCTTCTGGGGCCAAGCTGTTCAATGTGTAAAAATTTACACCTGCTTTTTTTGCTCCTTCTTTCTCACGTTAACAGGTTCTACGCTTCTGATAAATAGTGGTTAGTTTTGGTTTTTAGACTTTTAGGGAGCAGATTTTAATAGTGGCTAGTCCCGTTTATCTCAGTTCTGCGTGTGTGCTGGTGCACTGGGGAGTGCTGCTCTGGTCAGGGTCAGCTCTGGTCCCACAATGAGTAAGGAAGACTTGCTCCTTCTCTGGTCCAGTGGTGTTGGTTCACAGGCCTAAAAGACTCAAAGCATGGTTCTTACTGTTTCAGTCCAAATCTACCTTCCAGTAAGGCAGACAGGACATTCTGCTCTGAGTCCTCTAGTTAGACCATGAAACTGGTGGTTTATTTTCCCATTTTCAGTCTGAGGGCTGAATCTTTCTTCCAAGGGGCAGAATCAAACGGTTGAGTCTGGGCTCTCCAGACTCTAAACAGGCTCTTTTGCAGTGGCTGTGAGCATAGTGCAGGTAAGATTAACTCTCAGAACAACTTCAGACGGCTTAGGTTTCTTGCATGTCCCCAGTAAATGCCTTCTCATTTGGAAATGACATGATCAAGGTCATGAAAGATGAATTTGTTGTTCTTTGTTCAGAAGGTGTACTGGCTTTGCCTCTTTACCCCTGTCTTAAAAGGAATCTTCATTATCTCATTATGCATGCTCTATTCTGGCTCACATTTCAGATTCTGCTTACTTCCTTACAGTTCCTTAGGTTTTGTTTTCATTTTTTTTAAAGTCATGTTATCACCTTGTGTTAACTGATTAATGCAGAAAAGGGCTGGATGAATAATTCATTATGTATGATTTAATCAAAGAATTTACGTTTCCTTTTGTTTCATAAAATGTCTGCAAATATATCAAAGCTTTCTTTCAGCTATTTGTTTTTGCAAAGTTATTTTGCCAAATAATTGCAATAAATATTCCTTTGTGCTGAAAGTGAAGCATTCTTTGTGCAAGAATTTGACATGGTTATCTAACACCATTACAATGCCAGTAAACAGAAAGTGGAAAGTTGTTATGGGTTGGTTTCATTGGGTTTTTTGAGCTTCACTCCCATAATTTTTCCCGCACCTTACTTGAAGAACCAGAGGAGAATAGGTCTGCTTTGGAAGTAGGTAGGGAGCCAGACTGCTTCCCCTCTAGTTCTGTGTCTGAAGATTTAGGCAGATGACCCTATACTAATTACACTTCAATTCTTCTTTAGAGCTAAAAGGACTAGAAATGAGATGTTGTACACATATCTTCAATATTTACCTTGCTAAATTCTGATTCTCATCTCTCTAAGAGTCAGGTTATTAGGCATGCACCTAATTAATGTGTTTGGAGCAGCACAGACAGCTTCTACCCAAGGAGATAGTCCTGTTATCTGTTTTGTACTGTCATGGATCTCTTGCATTTTGTCTAACAAAGTTAGAGAAGGAAATGGGATTTGTTATTTGCAATGTTTCAATCAGTCTTTGAAATCCACAGACGAGTACTTCAGCTGGTAGGAGAAGATTTGAAATGGCAGAAGCTTATTTGGTAGAGGAAAGATTTACTAGCTGTGCAGAAAAGGCCTGGAATCTGGGGGCAGTGGACAGGCTCTGAGCACTTCTTTCTCTGTAAATGGCTGAACTGATAAGAAACTATTGGTATCTGGTGGTGCCTGTTAGCTGGAGACCAAAGTGTCTTTACCAGCAATTTCCCACTGCAGATTTTGGGTCTTACAGGCACTCTTTTAAAAAAATATATACATAGAAAATTATCCATTTTTCTTTTTTATGTTGTACTCGTATGTGTGTGTGTATGCATATGTGGTTTTTATTTTATTTTCATAACCATTCCTAAGGAGACAGAGAGAAGATTTGCCCTCTTAAAATAATGGCAAACATAGCAAATCAGATGGTAGTGGGGGGAGGAACAGCCTTGAGGAGACTGTTTACGAAGGCTTTCATTCCATCATGTACCTTGGACATAGCTCAAGTGAGGGAGAATCTGCTATGCCAAATCTAAACTTGGCCCTGGTAGAGGCAGATAAGGACCTGTGCCTAGTGCAAGCCATGGGAAGAATCATATTTGGAGACAGGCACAGCTGATTGAATCAAAGATAGTGATAACCTGTGGATCAGCCTATGCATCTTTTTGACAAGCATCAGCTGTTCATTCCCAGCCTCTGGGTGACTCCTTTATACCAGATGCAGTATTTCAAAAAACAATTGCTAGTGATGTGGATTGGGGGGGGGGGGGGGGGGCGGAATGTAAATTGGAAGCGACCCAAGTTCCGACTATGCATGGGTGTCCCATGGGTCAGATGAGAGAGACTGTTTCCCAGGAATCAGAGGCCAGATGACATTTGCAGAAAATGTGGAGGCAAAGGCTATTAGAAATGGAATTGTCTGAATAGGGGGAGGCCACATAAGAGGAATTAAAATTTGCTAATGCACTAAGGTCACCATTAGCAACAATTAGTATCCCTAGTGTGGGCAGCTACCCCTAAACTGATGCTATTATGTGTCTGGAGGCATCAACAGATAAAAGGTTACAGTGGACAAAGGACCCAAATTTGGTGATCCCTGGAAAATGACAAGTGTGGAGGACAAGTACATTTTTGACTGCAGGAGTTAAATAGGTGGCCACTGCTCGTCAGCTACTGCATACAGCAGGAGAAATCCACCTGTTTATCTGATCAAGGCTGCTGCATCGCTACATGCTGTTTCAGGCTGGATGAAGCCAAAGTGAAAGCAAATAGTATTACTTACTGTGAGGTGCCATCAGTCGAAAAATCAGATGTCTAGAAAAGAGTTTGAAAGCCTCTCACAAGAGAAAGAAGACATCAACAGCTTTGGGCAGGACTCACCAGAAACTTCTGATGGCAACTAACAGAAATATACATGCAGTTGCTTTTACATTTTTTTTCCAGGAACAAGGTATTTGTAAGGCTGTGCTCAAATGAGGGAGTGCTCAGACAGATAGCTTTCATGTCCTCTTCCTCAGGAATGGCGGGTATCAGGGAGACCCCAGATGTCTGCCCTGATTCTCAGGTGGGTTTTACAGTCTCAGATGTGCTCTGTGCTTCTGCATCCATACTTCCAGCAACACCTGTTTAGCAAGTTCCGAGTATATTTTTGTGCTCCACAAAACTTATTTACTGAAGTCCAGCAAGATTTGTTCATTCTTCCACTCTCTCCCTGCTGCTCAAATTGATATTCATCTACCTGTGACTTTCCTGTGACTTCTGAGAAGTGTCAGTTCCACCTGAGTAGTGCAGGGGCAGTGGCAACAGCCTCCTACAGCCAGCTACAGAGACATATGATGGAGCTGAGCGTTAGATCTGAGACCTGAGGACTACTTTCTAGAAGGGTGAGGGAAAAACTATGACGTGAAAAGCAGGGGAAAGGTGGGAAATGATGTGTCTTGCAAGAAGAAGAGAAAGCATAGCAATGATCTGGAGAAAAAGATTTTGAATATTTGCTCCTTTCTTGTGGGACATCATAACTAGTCACTTAAAAGCAAGACCTCCTCACATCACAGTGTTTCAAGAAGTAAGGAGAACAAACACTGGGAATAGCTGAGAAGGGATCCCAGAGGTCTGCAAGCAAGGAATTGAACAGCTCCAGCAGGTTCCTGCAGCTCATAGTGTGAGCTCAGCTGTAGGGAAGGAATTGATGATAAGTCCTCAGGACATGATAGTCCTTTATGAATTTACCAGTGCTAAAGCACACAAATACCCTCCTAATAATCTAGAGCCAATCTTGAATGGTGCCCCGTGTACACATGACTCACGGAGTCAGAGCACCAGAGAAACCTGTGGTGAACTGTGGTTACCTGGGTTTGGAGGCACTGCAGCAGTATCTGAACTTCTCATAGCTGTCGTTTCGCACTAGAAATTTGTACTGTCTTTTTTTTTTTTTTTTCTCTTTAATTTTGTCCCTGGAAAAGGGAGGGTGGAAAGAAGAAAATTAAGGCCCGTTTGCGCCAGAACAGAACTGGTAAAACAACTCAAATCAACTGGACTTTTTTTCCTGAAAAAAAGTGGGGTTTATGCTTTAATCTGCCCAAAAGTGTGTATGGTTGGATTTCGCTTTTGGCATTGTGCTCTTCATTATAAACCCTTATGGAAAGCTTGATGTGAATCAAGCTCAACCCCAGCCACAGCCAAGCACAACTCCTACAGTAATAGCATAAGCGTAAGTACTCTGTTGCCAGACCCGCTCAAAAGTCACAAATCCTTTCCCTCAGTATTCAGTTTGGAAGGACAATAAGCAAGTTACAAAATGACAAAAATTCAAAATTATACAGGATGACTGTCTTTTTCTCCCTAATATTCTGAGCAAACCTTTTATATCTTTTTAAATACATTAAAAAGGAGAAGAGGAAGGGCTAGTTTTAACATAACATAGCCACCTGTTGGGAGTCATTGCTGTGGGATAGCTATGAGCCCTGAATTTTAATGGATTTTAAAAAGAGGAGTGGGGATATTTAAAGGGATGGGGAGATTAAAAGATTTAAAACAGAACCACAGAGAGTTGCACTCAGCATTGTGAAGATGAAATCTAAGCACAAATTGACAGAAACAGGCAGATGTTTCTTTTTGGGGTGAATCTTTCTGTAACTGTCCACAAGGGCTTCCTTGCCCTTTCCTCTGAAGCTTTAAAGTGTGACTGCTCTCAAAGGCAGCAGAAGTAGTACTGCTGTAAGCTCTGTTATGAATCTAAAACCCAGCAGAATGGCTTAATGCTCGAAAATAGCAGCTTGTAATACGAGCATCAGAAAACAAAAGTTCCCAGCCATGAAGGGTAAGAAGTGGTAGGTGTTTCAAGAGTAAAGTAAACCAGTTTTATCCAAGGCGTCTACTTAAGGATTCCATTTGAAGGATTAGATCTTTTCTTCTCCATCAGAGTTTATTCTCAGCTTGTACATCAGTCTGCCAGAAACGTAAGACTAAAATTGTCGGTCTGAGTCAACTGAATCCACTTTGGCGTGGGAGACAAGGGCTTGCTGTTTGGAAGAATAGTTTTCAAACTCTAGCACCTTGACCCAGAGTACTTCAAGGTAATGAGAAGTGCACTACTCTTTAAGAGGAGGGATTAGCAAGAACCAGGTAAAGATACTTCCTGGAGTGTCAAGTGTTTCATGTCAGAAATATGACAAGGCAAATGAATAGTTATAAACTTCCATCATGTGAGGGTAAGTATGTGTATACACATATATGTATATTTACATATATGTTCAAAGCTAAATAACACAGATCCTTTCCTTTCATTTTGTTTTCTTAGCATAGGAATAGCTGGTTTGAAACCCGCAAGCAGTTTTATGTCCATAAGAGTATTAAGCAAGAAGTTTCTATATGAAATCATTATCTTCTCTCTTCTAAATCCAAATACTAATTGCAACCTTGCTGTGAGCCTACAATATTAAGGCTATCATAGCCATGGCAACCAAATGCAACATTAAATGGAATACATATCCGCTACACAAGATTGGTTTTGGGTTTTGGTTTTTTTTGTTTGTTTGGGCAGTAGGCACACATTTCTTTTCAGCAGCCATGATATAGAGGTCAAAAGAACTTCCAGTTCATCAAACCTCTGAGCTGTTTTGCCACATATGCTCTGCTATCACTTAATATTTTGTGTATCTGTATAATTAATTTCAGTACAGGAAGGATGGTTTGTTAATCCACAGACACAAATGAAAACACAAATTAAAATTTCAGCATGGATTTTACAATGGCTCATTTACATTTCAGGATTAAACCCATAATAAAAACTTTTGTGTAGTTATAGTTGGGCTGATTTTTCTTAAAACCAGGAGATAAACATCTATGTAAATAGCCTCAAAAAGATATTGTGTTTAGGAAAAGAGCACTTCAAATGAGCTGCTTAAAGTCACCCTCTATGCTTTGCATGATAATTGTAATGCAAAATAATAAATAGCACAGGGCACCAAGCACAGCACTTCAAGGATGATATTGTGCCATTTATATAAAGATAATTAGGCATTTAAAACCAAGCAATATCACTTTAAAGCGTTCCAATTAAAATAAAAAAAAAAAAAGGGGGTGTGTGTGCAAGGTAAGATTATTGAAATAAGCTTCCGTTTGCTTGATTTTCCTGAGGGTATGTGTCCATAATGATCTGTCTGACTCCAAAGCATCTGAGTACACAGTGAAATTAATTGCTGGGGACATGGCAGTGCACCATTGCTCTGTAGGCCACGGGTGATGTTTCAGACATGGATATACTTTACCTCTTTGTGGGTATATATAAAAGTTAGTTTTACCTGGAAAAGATGCTGCTGTGCCTAGATTGTCATGTAGCATAGAGGAAAACTTACATTAGCTGAAGAACTTATTGCTTGGATTGCTTATTCCAGTTTTCAGAGAGAAAATGTGAGAGAGAAAGCTGTATCAACACAAGTGTCTTTATGCAGGTATAATTGTATCCATGCTAACGAGATCTCTCTACCAGAAAAAGCTCTAAAACATTGCACCTTAATTCAACACTACTCTGTCAGCAAAAATTTTTATTCTATAATGTAATATTTATGTATGTTTATAAATGGTTAAGAAAGGGCTAATATAGTCAGACATCATTAGCACGGGCAGAAACTGCTGGGAGGTGTTAGAGATTGGCTCCTTATGCCTGTGATTTACAGCAATTGTCCTGCTAGAACCAGTAATTATCTAGCAATTGATTATTAAAACACCCTTTAGCAAATGATTTATAAGGATGCTTTTCATGTAAATTACACCAAAAGTTGTTCAGAGGAGAGCTTTACATTGATAAATAAATATTTTAATATAAACTATTGAAAAAGAATTTTCACCAGGTCTTGAAGTGTTGCTTTTAATGGTAGAAATGCGTTCATGTAGTTCATCTACGTAACAAGAAAAATAACATCAGTCCATTTCACCCGAAGGAATCTCTCGTGTCCCGCTGTTGTGTGGTTGTAGTTGCAGAGGGCAGCAGTGGAGGACATGCCAGCTGGTTGTGGCCGCTCCGCTCTGCACCTCGTGCACAGTGCGGCGTGCTGAGCCCAGCGTCCTCCCCGTGCAAGTAGGTCTTGTCTGAGGGTAGCCTGCAGAGCATTTGAAATCGTAACCCTTTCCCCAAAATGGGATAAATCATAAATTTCTGTAGATCCTGTCCCACAGGCAACTCATGTGGTTGTTGGGTGTAAACCACAATGTCGCTTCAGGCCTCTGTTTCCCACTTGTAGAGAGAAGAAATATTCGTCTCTGCCTGAGTGGACATTGTGGGGGTGAAGGCAGTGAGGGTGCTCCTGCAGTGACATGGCATGAATTCCAGTGGCAATTTTTGAAAAGACTATTTGTTGCTGGTGAGATAATCTAAACCAGGAATCTTTGCAGTGCTCAGTGTACCCTTAGCCATTAGCAAAGAGCTTAGATGGAAGTGAAATAGTATCTCTGAGCTTTGCATAGGTTCTTGATTCTATGATTCTTTGCATGGGAGGCAATATTAATCTTTTCTGCTCTGCATGACCTTTTTTTTGTGCAAAAATTCAAAAAAGAATTCTTGTGGTGAGTCTGAACTGTGATGTACACTTAGCTGAACAAAAGCTTGTAGACTTGACAGTGGTATTGGTTGACCTAAAAAGACATATTATCTCATCCTGCAAACTGTATCTGTTTGGGTGCTTGGACTATCATGGCTACATCTACACCATAGTTAATACTTGGAGATCAGTTTGTTTAGGGATAAGGGGTAGCTTTTTAATTAACCCTACAAGGGTTCGGTGTAGTGCTCAGCTGAGTTACTACAGGTATTTTGTTTACGCTGGGCACGCTCAGAAGCTTAACTTGAGTTTTGTGTAGCTAGTCATTGCTCTTTTCATGCTGGCTCAGTCATTTTTTTCCCCATGATAATAGTGTGACACCTGACTTGGTGTAATTGTTGCAGGAGGAAGAGTAAAGGCAACCCTCATAAATTCAAATATTCTTAAACGATTTTGACACAACTTGTAAAAATTAAAAAGCTGATTGCACTTTTAATAGCAATCTTGTCAGTAATATTCAAAGTGATAAGTCTCTAGTATTCTAAAGGCACAGATTACCCTAAGTGACTGAAAGAGACTTCAAAGAATCTATAATTAAAATCAGTAATATGTACCGTACGTTTTAAAATACTGAACTCTATTTGAGAGATTAGTTTCTTTATATAGTACCTAAGAACATATTCAGATGTATTGATACCACTATTGTCTTATTTAATGACTATTCCTGCTGAAGACTGGCCTCTGTGTCTGTAGGCTGAGTCCTGCATGTGGGACGATATGCCATTGTACTGTCCCAGGAGGCAGGCTGACAAAGAAATGTGTCTCAGTCACAATACCGTCCCATTCTCCTCTCTCAGTCCAGAGAAAACATAAAAAAGGTGCAGTTTACTTCCCCCTGCCTGTCTATGGTTCCCCTGGCAAGCATGGTATGAGCAAATTCCTCTTAGTCTCCATTCATGTGCAAAGGCACAAAAGGAGAGAACAATATCTGCATTTTCCACTGTAACCCATACAATATCTGGGTAGGCAGTGTGGCTAGACAGGGATTTGGGGAATTGTTCTCCTGCTTGGGACTGAATGACAAACTGTTCTTGCAAGAGCAGAATCTGCTGGTGTCATTATACTGAACTATCACTGACACACCTGGAGCTGCCTGTGGATGAAAGGCACTTTATAACCAAAATTTGTGCCCTTCAGAAGGATTTACAAACCGTTTACAGTGCTGCTAATAAGCTTTTGGTAATTTCACTGTGAGTTATATATGCAGAAGAACCAAGGATTTAGCTATCCTTAAAGGTTTTGAGGTTTAGAAAATGGAAAGAGGCAAGGGGATGGCCTTTTTCAACCATCTGGGACCCCCTTCTTTCCTCCCATCCTCCACAATCTCTCTAAGATAGACAGTATGGAAGTAAGATCCTCAGGTGTGCCACAGCAAACTTCACCTGAAAAATTGGCTTAAATACCTCTAACTTACTAAAATGTTCTTTAGCTCTTTCTTCCCCAGCCTGATCTTTACTCTTATTCTATTATTAATGTTAATTTTGTGGGTGCATCTTGTCATAACTAACATTTTGTGTGAAAACGGGAGCAAGAAAAGACATGAGAATGTGTCAGCCTTTCATCATCCACTGTTTGTTGTCCTCCCTTATTAAATGATGGAATTATTCTTTTCTTTGCCTTCCACTTATATTGTTGCATATAGTTGTAGCAGTAGTGAGAAATATACAACATTCTTGTTTCTTGGGAAGTTGACTTGTTAAAAGTTGAATGGTAGTTGTCATTGGGTTTTTACTTTAATTTTTTAAACTTTTTTTTATTTGAATAAAACTAATTTTCAGGCCTCACCATCATCTGTTCTCAGTGAGATTTTAGAAGCCCTCCCTTTAGTATGGCTTTGAATATGAAAGGTCTGAAAGCAAAATGGGTTATCTCTTAAACTGTTATCACTGGGTTGTTTGAAATACAGATTAGACTAGAGACAAAATAGTTTTGTTGGCTTGCTAGCCATTTATTTAGAGAATGAATTCTTCCTTTCTCCTGAGTATTAAAGTCCAGAGCTGGAACCAGCAGGTCTGTTAGAAATAAGGAGTAAAGCTGAATCCTCTCTTTTTTTTCTTTCATTGTGAGCAATGGGAAGATAATTCCTTATTGCTAGAATTGTTAGCTAGAAGTAGAAGGGAAGACTATGTAAAGAGAGTGGTAAGAAAGAAGATTTGGATTTAAATATTCATGTTTTGGGGACTATTCAATGATATTAGGAATAAATTACCAGCTAAGGACACACTTGATTGATTCTGTCTGAATTTGTTTTATAATATATTCACATAATTTCATTTATTCTTTCCTTTAACATCCATTAGAGGAAAAGAGAAAAAATATACAGCATATGAAAAGAACACGGGGAAGTTTTTAATATAATGTTAATAATAGTTGATATTTAATTGAGATCGTATCTTTAATCTTTTCTTCTTTTCCCCTGCCAGTGTTTCATCTCTATTCTTATTATCTTGTTTTCAGTACAGAATTATCACCCACTGGTTTTCAATTACAGCGATGCCCATATTGATTCTCCCCTTGATTTTAACTCGAAGCTGAAAAATTACTCACTTAAGCCAATAAAAGTAGATGATGTGGTTAGTTTTGGGTTCCTTTTTTAAAATAATAAACGCATAAAGAAGAAGAATGATAAGCTTATAATGATTCTGAGTTACAACAAACTGGTATGGAAATGCATTTTAAATCATTAGAACTCAGAACAGTGTTATAAATTTAGATTTATCTCTTCTCATTGAAGTAAGTGGTCCCTAAGGACACAAAACCTATGTCTATAATTCTAAGTTGCATTTGTCTGTGAGTACTTGGGCACCGAGACCACCTGGCAGATAATAGATTTTGTCTATGCTTCTTTTAGCTTCCAAAACCAGGGTGTCTGTATGCAAAGTGCCTATTGGGAATGGTCCATGGTCCATGCTAGCTCCCAGACTGTGGCCAGGAATTGTCTGGGGGAGCGCCAGCTGGCATGGGCTGAAATCACCACTCTTTTGGTTTAATAGCAGAGATGATCACATTCCTGGGCTTGGGAAAGTTCCCAGGCAATGCTAAATTTACTAACACAGATGTAGCCAGAGAACATTGTCCCATCTAGAAGAAGTTACATTGCTTCTTCAAACACTTCTGTGCATACCTATCTTCTTAACACACAAATAGTCCCATGATACAATGATAACAAGCTTAAAACCAAGATTCAGTGCAAGGTTTGATATTACACAGAGGCAAATGTCAAGGTTGTCATGATATGGTTTTGGTGGCCATGTGCAATTAGGAATCGGTCTTTCTTGATGCTTAGAAAGTTATGATCCAAATGAATTCAGGAGCAGAAGCTGAACAGAAGCTTTCCTGGGTGGTACGCTAAAGGATTTGATTCTGCACCCATTGATGTTAATGGAAAACTCTCTTACTAGCTTCTGTTAGAATAGAATGAGAGCTAGCTATAGGGAAAATCACTTAAAGCCATCAATTTCACACACACAATACAAAATATAGATAGCAAAGGGTCAAAGTTTTCTAACTACAAAAACTAAGATCTTTCAGACCCTTTAATATCACAAGTAAGTTATCTTAAATACTTTTGACAGGATGAGTGGTTTGTAAGGGAATCCACACAGATGCACACATTTAAAGTATTGGTAGGTATGTGTGTAGGTGGGATTTCTCCACAGAAGGAGGAAGGAAAGGTATTGTGTCTCAACTTCAGGAAGATGCTGAATATCTATAGAAGAAAATTGCCTTAACTAACTGCAGCCATAGTGATCTGGGTTTGATATTCCCAGCTGCATCCAACACCTCCTATGTAGACATAGTATAAAACCAATACTTAACTAGTCTGACCAGGAAACACTGAGAAGCCAAATGCTTCTGTGCTGTTGCTTAGATTGCTACATGTAATGTCTCCTTTTCTTTGAGTGTCTTCAGTATTCTTGCCCATGCTTTATTGTGACTCTAACTTTTAAACCCAAGACTACTAATCTTCAATGATACTTACAAATGTTTGAGTCAAAATATTCAGACATGCTCTTGTAGTCCTGGAAACTCCAGAGGACCCCTTGACCAAGATGCCTTTTTTGAAGAGCAGAGCCATCATGAAACTTTTGGTGCCACCCACCTGCTAGGCGTCTGTCCTGCCTTAGTCTCTGGTTGTCCTCTCCTTGCTTCAAACAGACAGACAGTCCTACTTTTTCAGGGGCCCAGGTGTATTTGCCCCATTTCAATATCCATCTCTCATGCTTAAAGTCAAATATTTGCTTTAACAAAGGCAAATTTTTTCCTAGACTTGGCAATGCACAGGGTTCTCTTTCCATGTCTAATTTCTCCACTTTTTATGCATTGTAGCAGCGTTCCCCTCTCTGGAACTGTTCCAGAAAACACCTGCACACACTTGCTCGTTTGTGAAATACCAGTATGGTAGGTTGTAATTTGCCAGCCCATTTCGTCTCCAAGAGTAAATTAATTGAGTTGATACGAGCAGAATTTATAGTTTTATACAGGCTACATGCTATGGTAATATTTTAGCATTAGGATGGGGTAAATGAGTCATAACTGATTATGGAGCAATTCCTGTCTAGGTAGCGATAGGAAACAAAGGCTTCTCTTTCCATTCTTTCTGGGATGCCTGCCTTGTGAGTAAGGTACCTTAAACAGTTGCCTACCTACCCTCCCATTTCTTTTGTACTTAGTGTCACACAGTCTTAGGGCTGGGACCTTTAAAGGGTCTGCGAAACTGCAGGAGACACAAATTTTCTGAAGCAGCTGCAGAAGACACAAATTTTCTGAGGCGGCTCACCATTACGTGACATTGTTTTACTGCCTTTTGTATTTTGAGCAGGTACGTTGATGAGGGCTTCAGACTTGCAGGTACTCCTGCACATCATACATATTCTAATTTTTATCCCTCATCTGCCAATTCTTTAAATGGAATTTATTTTTCTTTCTTTAGGGTTAGGCTAGCAGGTCTGTGGCTCTTTCTGAACCTGCATAGAGGCTCTTCTACTACAGCCACTCCTCCTTCCCCCACCCCCATCACACTAAAACATTTATTTAGACTATAGTACCCTCTATACCTTCAAAACCTTGTTGTTGTTTCCTGTGAAACACCTCGGGTGCCAAACACAACCCGAGTGCAGCCTGCGGAAATGGAGTCTCCCAAAGGGGATGCTGAGTGTGCATAAAAGTGGGCTTTGTTTTTCCAAGGCACCTGCCAGAACCTTGCTGACATTTTCAGCATAGGAAAATATTTGGCACTGGACAGCTGTTCAGAAACTTTTCCCCTTGTAGGTAGTAGAAAATGTTCCCTTTTTTAAACATATTTATATAGTTCTTTTTGGGCCTATACATATGTGAAAGGCTTCATTTTTTCCCCCACTATGATATTCAGGGAGTTTACTTCCTCGGTTCTTCCTATTTGTTCTATCATTCCTCACAGTGAACACATCCAGTTCTTCTTTTTAGTCTCTGTCTTTCCCAGCAACCTGACCTGCAGAATGGTTAATTGCTTTTACTCTGTCTTCCAACAAGTCACCTCAGAAGTCTGGCTCTAGCATCTATTTATTAGTTTTAGGTTCCTCTAATAAGTGCACCTTCTTGAATGCTTAGCGTGTTTGTTTTTAACACCTCCTTCCCCAGTAGTATTGCAAATTGTTTCTCTTCCAGCTTATTGACTCATAAAATTCATGGGGACAAGATTGTACCTGCAAACATGAAGGTTTACCACTTTCTACTTTTCTGTCAGTCGGCTTTTCCAGGTCATGTGCAATTGGCTTGTGTTCCTGTATCCAGTGTAAAATCACCGAGCATCCCATTTCCTTGTAGGGTGAAATTTTAGCAAAGGGTAAGTTGATGTTTTAACTATTGCTTATACAAAGAATTTATAAGAGCCAGTGGCCCTGTGTTTGTCACCTTTGTGTCCTGCACAATTTGCTGGCTTTGGCAAAGAGACAGTCCAGTGCAGTTGCAATTGCCAGGCAGTGTCTTGACTTGTGGTGGTAGCTCTGAAGTGTTTAGCTATATGTTGCGTTGTCCTTCCCCTCTCCTCACTTTGCTTTCCTTTTTCTTTTAAACCCCAGCTAAGAGCTCTGCATGCCTTTCTACCCAGGTCTCTTTTCTTTTAGTATTTTGGATTTTCCATAAAGTCTACTGAATAGATCATATTAATGTTGTCTGTGAGACTATGCTGATGGTGGCTAGATCTTCTTCTATAAACCTTGCTATTAACCTTGTTCCATATGCTGCAAAGTCTAATTGCTCTGTTATGGTTTTCTTTACCTCAGGAGTTTCTAATTGTCTCTCTGAACTGAGTCAGAGTTTTTACTGTCTCACAGCTTAGACCTGGTCACAATAGGTTTTCTTCTTCCCTTCTTGACATCACCCCATCACAGTTGGAAAAAAAAAAGAGCAAACTGTAAACCTACTCTTCAGCCTTGGATCATTTACAGACTCATCTGTTACTTCTCCTGTTTTATACCTTGTTCTAAGACATTTGTAGATAGAAGTAGAATGCAATATTCAAATGCGTCTAATGCACTGTTCTTCAGAACTAGAAGCTGTCAGATTTAAGGTAGTCTTGGAAGTTAGTTAATTTATTTTTCTTTTCTTTTTTTTAATGTGCTTGCTTGGTGAATACAACAGATACTGTGCAGGGAGGAACTCTGATATAGACCTTCAGCACCCTTCAGTTTTCTGGACAGTTTCAACAAACAAGAGTTGTTTGTCTTGTTATTAAGCAATCAGAGCCCAAGATTTGCTTTCCTTCACTGCTGAATTCTCATTGACTAGCATTATGGAACCTCAGTCTTTGTACAGCACAAAAGGCAGCCTATTTTAACAAATTCATTCTGCTGGGTTGTAAATGGGAAGGAGATATTAGGAAAGTCATGAACTGTGTTGTCAGGACATGATCCTTCATTTTATTCCATAAAAAAATACAGATACAATATAGCTAGCTGCTTCTGAGGGAAAATATAGGCTGTTACAAGAGAAGCATATGTAAAGTGTTAGACCATGGGTAAGCTAATACACTTACTTTAGTGCATCGTAATTGAAGAATAAAGTCAGTCATGTTGAAAAGATTTCCTGAAATACCTCTCCAAGATAGTTTAGGGTAGTGTGTTCTTAAATGTGTGCATGGGAACAGCAATGAATAAATAAATAAATACACCATGCCACCCCTCTAAATATTTTGTTGTTCATTCTCAAATACTGTTGACTGAGAGAACAACAAAAAAGTAAGCTTCAGTCATAACTGTTTCTTCTGCACTCATGTTTACTAATTCTGCAACCTGACTTATGCTTTTTGTAGTCAGAAAATAACTGTATCTCTAGTTTGATAAATCTGTACAAGACAATGTAAAATTGAATTGCACAGTTTCCCTAATATTCATCAAAACAGGACTTGAAGCGAGTAGTGGGCAGTGCAACGCACACAGCCAATACCAGTTTCAACCTATTGTCCTTAGGAAAGGACCAAATAACTGGATCATAATAGATGTTTTTTAAAGGGTTCAGGCATTTGTCTAGAAACCGAAACAACCATCAGACAACATGAAATTTCCTTTTAAAGAGGGAGTGGAAAATGAACACACAAAGGGGGTATTTATAAAGAAAGTCCCTCCCCATAGACTAGATTAGCGGTAGTCTGTGGTTTAAATAAGTGAGATGAACTAGCTGTAAATATCAAACCCTTGCTCTTAAAGGTTTGAAATTCTTAGTACTCTGTTTTGCAAACTGGCCTTTTCTTTTTTTTGGGGGGGGGGGAGGGGGGTGGAGAAAAGCTGTACCTTTAAAATGGGGTAGGGTGGAGGGTGGGGGAGCAAGAATTACTGAATAAAGGTTTCTTTCAATTTATTCGCTAAAGATTCCTGGCAGGTAAAACTCGTTTAAAGGAAACACATTTTTTTCATGATCTTCTAAATTCCCATCTGTACTCAGACAGTTGTATTTACACTGTTACATTCTTCAGGAGCAAAAATTCTCTGATGTGAAACGCTGAAGGAGTTGTGCATGAATGTTGCTGAAAAATGTCTATGTGCAGAGTATTTCTTGAAAATGACAGTGGTGTTCACCATGACAGCCTCATGTAATCAAACTCCCAGGGTACCATATGTACTGATCTAGTAAGTTGTTGCAGCCCTAGCTAAGGAGACAGGACTCTTTTCATTAAGTTGTAACAGCTCTTGGTTTTAATTCAGAAGGTCCTCAGCTTGTTCCATGATCTGTCAAGCTCATGGTAGCTAAGATAACTGTGCTAAAGATATTTTTTCTCTGGGATACTTAAATATAAGTATACTAAAAATAAAGCAAGCAAGGAGGGGAACTGACAGCAAGAGAGATGTCCAGTAAGTGCAATCAACAGAAATGATTTGAAATTGCTTAAGTGGCTTTAAAAAAAAAACCAGAACCAAGCCAAAACCAAACCCTAGCTCCCGCTGTTCTATTTGCTGGAACCTTTATACTTAAAATGCCTCACCGATGTCTTGTCCAGATTCTGGGAAAGTTCAAACAATTTTGGATTTGCCAGGTTTAAAACTGTATTTGCTGTTCATTTGTCTCAGGCCTAACAAACCTTTTCTGTCCATGACCTTTGCCGTGGCCTAGATTTTGCAGCATATTTAGGCATTGACTTCAATGCTGCAGCAGAGTTTCTCTCTTCAGTCTCCAATCACCTTCACAGGCCAACAAATCTAGGTGGTATTTGGTATCCAAAGTCCAAAGGAACAAACTATTTTGAAATATCAATAAAAGGGTGGTAAACTTTCATTACAATGCTAACAGCAGTAGCATTACAACAAAACAATCCACTGACAGCAGTTAATTTTGTGGTATTTTCTACAAGACACTAAAATTGTGCTGGTATAGAAAACCTATATAACCGTTTTCCAGGCATGGATTTTGACTTCTTGGATGGTACCATATGCAGGTTGTCAAGATTTCAAGCTCTGTGTATTGTCAGTATCTTTGTGTTGCAATTTCTGAAATACCAGAAAGCAAGAAGTTGTCACTGTTTATAGTACCTGCAGAGTGCAAGACAGTGACTTCACCATTCCTTGCTTGAAATTGTCAGCATATGCTGAGATGTGTTCTTCCAGGATCCTTAGTAGATTAAAAAATTAGATTTTCTTTGTGGGGGATTTATACCAGTGTGGGGAATCCCTGGACTTGATTCACATAAAATAGGGTATCTACAGATGAAGGAAGGGTTAAAACATGTGAATGACAACTTGGTAGTGGAGAATGGATAGCACAATGGTACTTTGTAGGAAGCATGAAAATACTTGAAGATATGAAGCCTGATACATTTCAAAGCAAATGCAGGAGCCATACTGGGGATGGATGCTTATGCAAAGCTTTCTGTGTAGACATGCAGAAGCAATGTAGTGTAGGGGTTCACAATCACAAGCCTAGGAAATTTCCACAATGAATTCCCAGCCAGGCAACAAAGGAGAGCCATGATACATAGACTGCCTTGCTGTCCTTGAGTAAAGTTAGGTATTTGCTTGTTTATGAGCACCGACAAGAAATCGCATGGTGACTGACTCCTGTTTGGGTGACTGGGAAACAGATCCCTCACATGCAACAGCAGCCGCTCTCATTGAGAGCTCATTTGCCTGGCATGGAATTCCAGAGACTGTAATTACAGATAATGTAACTCAATTTTCCTGTCAGGAATCTGCTATTTGTAGTACCAGCAGAACCAGAGTGTGTCACATCCCTGCCACACTCCAGCCAAAGCAGAAGCAGCTGTCGGGGTTGCCAAGCATACTGGGCTAAGAGGGATGCAGAGGAAGTACTATTGTATGTTATTTGGTGGTCAACAAGCCTACAGGATCACCCTGTGCCACACAACACATTGATACTGTGGTGCACAAATGCTGCAACTCAGTCAAGGTGGAAAAGCACTTCATCTGCTGTGGTCTAATCTGTAAAATAAGGCTGTAAAACCAAAACCAAATAGCCCTCCTTGAGTGAAAAGCTCTGGTATGCTCAATATGGTATGTCCCATACAGCAGCAGAATAAGAGGACTTATTTGAATAAGGATGGATGTAATTTATAGTCAGACAGGTTCTCAGCATCAAAGCTACACACAAACTCAAAACCAATGCTGTTACATTTAAGGATGTTGTATTTGTTCTAATTTTTGCATTTCACAAACCAGGCCTCTGGCTTTGTCCTGCATTTGCAGTAAAATATTGCCTTCTTACCATTAGGCCCCAGAAGAAAAGACACAATATGAAATTCTGGGGAGGTACTGAACTTTCACTGCCTGGGACTAAATGCAGAAGCTTAGAAGTAAAATGTCATCATTAAAGCAAGTAGAAATGACAATAGGATTTCTGTTTTAAAAGCTAGCATCAAGACACCTGCTGTTAGTGAATAACAGGTATCGAAGGTTTTTTTCACCAAACAAAGGTCATCCTTTCTCTTCAGCTGACTCTTTGTATTTGTAAAAGTAAAATCGACTTGACTCAATCAAGACTGTCTTTCTCCCCTCTATGCATAAAGGAATTTAACTGACATGAGAAAACCAAGGACATTTCCTCAAATTCCAGAAATCCAATGGCTATTTGTGACTCCCTTTTAGTTTGATTCAGGCTAGAATAACTGGTTGCTGAATCGACCTCTGACTACCCTCATGTTTATACACTTTGACTATACATCCTACAGTTATTTAAAACAGAGACATCTTCACCTGCAGGCACCTGGAAAAAGAATCTCCACTCTCCTATTCCTGTCTTCCATCTTGCCCAGTAATTTTATTCTGAACAAAGATTAAAGTCAACTTAGAGGAACATGGAAGTTTTCTTTCAATGTGCACAGATGCAGTGGCTCTGAAATAGCATTAATAATGCTGTGACAAGTACCTTGTAATTTCTAGAGACGTCGCAGTTCATTTGTTGTCATTCATGTGCCAAGTACCAGTAAGACGGAAAGAAGCAGTGCCTAGGATGTAGAAACTGTTGCATGCTGGTGGGGTGGCAATTGGGACAGATCGGATTCAGAGAATCTGAACAATTCAGGTCACAAGGACCTCTGGAGGTCATTTAGTCTAACCTCCTGCTCAGTGCAAGGTCAGCTTGATCAGGACTTCAGGGCTGTATTTAAGTTTTGAAAATCCCCAAGGATGGAGCTCCTTCAGCTCCTCTGCACTTTTTCCAGTTCTGCACTACTGGCAGAAGGGAGATTTTTCTTTTTTCATTTAGTCCAGTCAGAGTTTCCTTTGCTGCAACTTGTTATCCATTGCTTCTAGTTCTTTTCATGTGCATCTCTGGGACAAGTCTGGCTCAGTCTTCTTTGTAACCTCCCTGTAGGTACAGGCGGGCTGCTGTTAGGACCCCCCCCTGGAGCCATCTCTTCCCCAGGCTGAACCGGCTCAGCTCCCTCAGCCTCTCCTCACGGGGCAGCTGCTCCAGCCCCAGACCGTCGCGGTGGCCCTCTGCTGATTCTCTCTGGTTTGCTGGTATCCAAAACTAGACACCACAGTCCAGCTGTCTCACAAATACCAAGCAGAAGTGAATAACCACTTACTTTGACCTGCTGGCTGCAGTCTTGTGAATGTGGCTCAGGATACAGTTAGCCTGTGTTGTCAATTGATTCATTTTGCCCTGCTACTGGGCTGTGAAGCATGTCAGGGCAGTATGGATAGATACCAGGTTTATGGAGGCAAGGAAGCGAAGAGTTGTTCTTATGGCAAACTATGAGCAGCATATCTCTTCTAGCAAATTGACCATCATGCAAGAGTTTGAGGATAAAAAAAAGGAGGAAAGGGGAAGTGATATAAACAGAAAAACTGAGTGAGGACCAAAGGGAGCTCTTAGGGCAAACACACAAAAAGGCTTAAAAACAACAGCTTCTCATTGCCAAATGTATCCAGAAAGGGATCTGAATGTTTCTAGAGATGTTTAAGAACTGTGCGTTGTGGGTGTGTAAAAATACCTGCGGATTCTGGTTGGTTTTGGTTTATTATATTTTTTTTTTAATTTCCTGCCTCAAACCCACATATGACTTGTCCATAATGGTGGGTTTATATTCCTAATCGGTGAGTACAAACAATTCATTTTCACAAACCGTGCATCAAGTGTACAGTGGGTCAGTCATGCTTTGGCCACTGGCCATGCACATTAATTATCTAGGATAACTGATTGCCCAGCAATCCTAGCAGCTCAGTGTCTAGAAAACTGGTCAAAACTGTAGTCTCCTTCCTAAATCAGGAGAATGGGGGTTGCAGCTTTTACTAGCAAGATAGATTAAAGCTAGTCCTCCACCTAAAAGAACACTCCAAAATATATATAAATGTGGTTTTAGATGGTGTTTACCTCCTTTAAAAAGTTTTCATCCTTCGAAGAAGATGCCATAAGTAGAGTTATATAGAAAGGTTATACAGAAAAGGCAAGCTTATTCACAGTGACATCATACTATAAAACTTGAATATCACTGTATTATTATTTTTTCCTCTTTAGCAATGTCTGTCTCTGGTTTGCAGTATTTATGTCACAGAATTAATGGAATAAGTAAAATAATTAGGTAAGATATTAGTAGGCTTACATCATGCTTCAGTTTATGAGTATAAAAACCAGTAGGGCTTGTTAGGAAAATGCTCCTATTTTTAGGTTTGTGTCTCTTGGAAGACAGTACTGGCATGGAGAATAAATATGTTAAGAATATATAGCAGTATTAAGTTAAATGTGAGGACTTCTCAGTGGCATGAAGTAGGGAAAATTTTGCAATCTTTAGTCACACCTGTTAATTTTTAAAAATTGAAAGTGCAAGTGCATTGTAGTCACAATGTATTTATTTTTAAAGACAGTCTTTCTGGAGTAGCTTACTTTGTATTGTGACGCTGCTTGGAGCCTTCATCAGGGATAGTTATTCCTCTAGATGCCATGCAAATGCTATTGAAAGACAGCACTTTTCCCAGCACATCACATCTGAATTTATTAGCAATTGTGCCCAGACGCACCTGCAAGATCTGACACTAGAAAATAAAAGGTGAGTGATCCTAGCTCTGCCTTTGAGATTGGGAGAATGAAACAAGAAATCTTGTCCACTGAAACAGTGGAGGCTGCTGTAAATACTGCCGGTGTGCAACGGGAGCGAGGGCTTGACCACACTCCACAGCGACGCATGTGAGGAGAGGTTGGTGCCATGCAGAGCCCTTGTGCAGCAGCATTGGCATGGCATATGCCGGCCTCTCCCCCTGGCTCTGCATGCCCCGTTTGGGAATCTGTGTACCACAGTCACTGCTCTCAGGTGTGGTTGTGCCTGGCATGTTTCAAATGATGACTGCATCCATTTTGCAACTTTATAAAACAGGAGTATCATTGCACGTGAAGTGCACTGTTTGCATCTAAGATTAACAGCCTGAATTAGCAGGGGAAGACAGGAAAAGACAGAAGGATAGTTCTCTCTGTTTTGTCACAACTTCTATTTACGTTAGGAAAATGTTAGCGTTCTTTATCTTCTTGGGGTACCCATCAGTGCCCCTGTTCCAGCATTTGCTATATCGCTCCTCAGGGAAACCCTTGAAGCCATATGGTTCCCTTGCTGTTCCTGCGTTTCCGTGTGCCTAAGGAGTTGTTGGTGGTAGTGGTCTCTATTCCTTCTGCTACTTCGCTCCATGTCTCATTTGCTTTTTATGCTTTTTTCAAATGAAAAAGTGACTGTTGCATTCTCTAGCTTTCCTGTAGCTCAATGCTAGCAGCATATAAATACACTTCTGCCAGCATATGTGTTCCTTCTCCCATATTAGAGCAGCCAAAGAGATACGACTCTTCTGGGGAGTGAAGGTATTAGAAAAATCAAGGTTATTAATCTTTTAGGTATAGTTGATCCTTTCTTAGGTAAGTTGATGGACTAGATTTTGGTTCCAGTATATTCATACATATCTCTCCAGGCCTTTTTCTCTGGGACTCTAACCCCATGGGGAGAGAAATCTGTTGTTGTGTTTTACAAAGGCCAAAACCAAAGAGGTTGCTTTAGGAGTGTGCATGCATGCATGTGTGCAGCATGATGTAGTTGGCAAATAATTTCTGAAGAGACTATTACAGGAAAGGCCTTTTGATGGTGTATACAGTGAAAGAGACTACACTATGATATATGAAAACACCACGTAAATGTTTTCACCGGGTAGGGATCCCCAGTGAGTTTGCAAGGGGCGTATTATTCTCAAGTGACAAAGATTTAAAGGGTGCAGAATGACCAGCTACATTTTATCCTGTTGTCAGAGCTTGCTGGAGCTCATGCTTAGACACAATGAATGAAGAAATTCCACTTACATGTCTGTGGATTACTGGTATGCTTATCTTAAAATACGTAAGATTTGGTACAAAGGTTGCATGACATTTAGTCTCTGGAGGCATGATCACTGGAAAAACAAATGCACTATCAGCAACAATTTTCCATAGCTACATGTGAAAGAATTACATATAAATGCCGCAGTAAGTACTACCTGATGTGAAGGTCAGTGTTGTATGCTAGAACTGTGGTTCTGTCCTTCAGGATGCAATTGTTTTTATTCAAAGCAATGCATGTTCAGCAGAAGAACAGGGATCCATGGGCTTATTGCAGGTCAGAATATTGTCCAAAGTGTCAACAGTTTTCAAAACCGGAGCTTGCAAAAAGAGCTGGCAGAGCACTCATGGGAGTCTACTTCAGCCTGAACCAGTGAACCAATTCACATTTTTTCCAAGCAATTCAGTCCATGACAAGAGCTTAGAAGAACCATCTGAAGGCTAACAATTACACTGAACCTGAAGAATTAGTACTTTTAGAGGCATTAAAAAGAGTAAACTGATTTGTGTATCCAGAGATTTGACCATGTATCTCTCAAGGGGAAGGTATTCATGAAAGTACAGTGTCTTTGCAACCAAGAACAGAATGGTAAGTAAGAATGTAAAAAAAAATTAAAAAAATAATTTATCTTCTGTAATGCATTATTTTGGATATTTACATCTGAAATCTGCTTTTCTATGTATATATTTTTCTCCAAGTTCAGACTTGTACTTTACAATTTTATTGCTTATTAACAGTAAAACAACTTAACATTTGACCTTTCTTCTTTTCAATTTAATTTTACTTAAGTCATTTGGGAGAAAAAAGATGCAGAGGTAAACAGAGATTCCGCAAACACAGAGTAGTGCATCTGTTCTTGAACCTACTCATCAGTAATCCCTATCCTAGGAGAGGTGATGGATGCTAAGGCACCATGTCCAGTATTTCAAGGACTTGGGCACATTATACAGCATATCTGAAAAATGGCTGTGTCATTATTTACATTGTACAGAACAAAGGAGTGTTTCAGAAAATGTCATGGATGATTACAGCAGGAAAAAATGGATTCCATTCCCCATACTGCCACTAATTTTCTCTGTCTCCTCATACAAGTCTCACCTTGCAAGCTGTTAAGCACATGCTTTCTGGATGACCCAACTCACTTCAGTGAGACTACTTGAATATATAATACTTGTATGTATTAAATACATGCAAGTGTTTTCAGAAAGAAAGAAGGCCTTAGATTTTGCAAGCCTCATTTCCCATATCCTTAACATCAGGAGGATATATTTCTTAATTTTGTGGGACTATGAGGACATGTTATTGTTTGAGATGTCAAAGGGAAGGTTTTAGCAAGTAAGATGAACATAGAGATAGCAAAAATGCCAGTACACACGGTACAAGTGCAGCTGAAATTAAAATCTACCCTTTTCAGGGATGTAATATATCCACTACTCTAGAATTTTATCTAAACGTTTCATCATCAAATGATTTTAAGCTCTGAAACAAAAGAGTGCTTTAAATAAGACTGCCTGCTAGAAGAAAAAGGACATCAGAAGAAAAATATTTATACAACTTGGGATTATAGGCTTTTAAGGTATTTAGTTCAGCATTTACCTAAAAGGTAGCCCATCCTTAAGCATATCTGTAGATAAAAATGAATTATTTAGTGTGACACTTCGGTGTCATTCAGAATTCTTATTTGATTTGATTCTCAGTGTTAGGTGGACACACAACTATGATGGTTATAGCTGACTCTTAGAGAGACATCCTTTGTCACATAAAATAGGGACAAGCTGAGTGTAAAGCAAATAGCAGGTTCACTCCACATTGTTCCTTAAAAGGAAATAGTCTTTTGAGTGTTACAGTGTTCATTTTTGGGGTTTTGGGGTTTTTTTTCTTTTTTAGTGGTTTATCATTTCTGTGAGGCGTCAGCCTAACAATCCTTCAGATAGTGATCACAGTATGGGTAACGTACAGTATGATGGGAGTAAAGAGAGCAGAAGTTTTATTTGGAGATGGACACTACTGTAAACTGTGTTTTGTTGGTTTAAAGGACTGGGATTTTGCTTGTAGCTTTGCTTACCTTTCCTTGTAGTTCTGTACGTTGGTGATTCTACAACAAAAGAAACTCCCCCAAACACCCTCAAGACATTTTTAGATGCAATAATCTATGTGGCAGTATATTTGTTGTTTTACCACAAAAAGGAAAATAAAATTTTCTAGCAACAGAGATGAAGCCTACACATATACTAAAAAGTAAAATATCTGTCTCTCCATAAATGTGAAAAAAGAGTTTTTCTTCAATCCTAGGATTTCTTTTCTTTGTAGCAGTATTTGTGATATGCCTTGAGATCCAGAATGAAATCCTTACATTTACTTCATGTTGCCCAGAAGAGAACTGTTGGAGAGGTACAATTTGGTCACTTGGGCCCACCAGTAACCTTTCATTGAAATTGGTGTAAGTTAATGCCTAAGGGCTTTTGAGGATCTGGACCTTATTATCTAGTCTAGATGACTAACCCAAATGCAAGAAACCCTGTATCTTGCTACTGCTTTAACTCTCTTGCCCTCAAAAAATGTTCTATTGAGACCTATTTTACTATGAAAAGTAATGTCCACCAGTCACCTTGCAGTCAGACACGTACTGGCACACAACAGGAACTTCCTGATATCTCTCTCAGTTATTAAACTGCTGAAACATGCAGTGCCATCAGTATTTTGGGATTCAAAAAAACTTTTCAAGATAGTTTTGCCTCTGAAATACTAGGGTATTCTTATCCATCTGGGCCTTAATTTCAAGAAAATATGAAGGAAGATAATAGTAAATACCTGCTGAAGGTTACTTTACTTATCACTAGGAGTCCTCTGCTAGAAGCATCTCCTTTTCTGGCCGTCAGGTTGTATTCATTTTAGATCAGATTCCACCAGACAGAAGCAGGCGTGAGGCGAGAGGTGTACCAGCCTTCGTTAACAGGTCAGAGCCCTGTTGCATGAGCACCCAGCCCCTTCCTAAAGAAGAACCACCGGTCTCTGGTGCTGGTTCATGGCAGGAAAACAAAGGCTTGAGCAACCTCCTATCTGTCTATCCTGAGGCACTAAAACTTCTCCCTGAAGGTGTGATTTTCTTCCACTTGGTCCCTTTTATTTTATAAAAAAATAGAATGAGAAGAGTAAAAAAACCTCAATTTACATACTACTTAACATATTGTGGCAAAATTATTCCCTATGAATAGACCCTTCGAAGGTCTCTGAAATGAGTGCTGCATTAGGGTGAACTCCATCCTCTACTTGAAGGCTTTTGGAAGTTTCTTCCTTCTCAGTCCCCCATGAGAATTTTCAGAATAATCTTGTTTGTGTAACATTTAACTATAGTGTTAAAATACACCTGAAAATCCTAGACCTTTTGAAAAAAAAATTGGCTTTATTTATAGGATTGATTTTCTCTAACTTATCAACCCCAAATGGGTACCTCATACATGTTTATTGCTCCTGGCCATGCATAAAATCTACAAGAATAAATGGAAAAAGGCAGAATCCCTACCATTTTTATGTACACAGACTTGGGGTCTGGCACTTGCTCATTTGCACAGTTACCTGTCTGAAGGCAGGCAGGTTTTTGGAGGAGATAAAATGAATAACCTGGCAGTATACTACTGTGTCATGCAGCAGGCACAGCAGCTCCAAATTCTGCTGTTTGCCAGCTAGGACCTCCTTATAGATCAGTCCTGACTGCAGAGCTACAGGTTAAGGTGTAAGTAGGTCAGTTCTGTGGAGGTGGACTCTGTTTTGGGGAAAAGGAGAAGCAGAATTAGTCATGGATACCTCTCCTTTGGCATACAGTTCTTCGAGGTTAAACGCTGTGTGTTATAGCTATAGGTAGGGTGGGATTTGAGGCATGTCACAGCACAGAGCCAGGAGCAGTTGCTGTCGTTTTTAGTGGCAATTCCAGAGCAAACTAAATTTGAAAACCCTTATGGTAAGGGCATCTTTATGAATTTCATCCTTACAAAATTATGGGCTACAGAGATAAGAGAATGGGTGAGAGGAATGTATATGAACATATATATATATATACGAAATGCATGAACTGAATAAAACACGTATCTCATAAATGCAATATAGATAAATAATATAATATAGATTATATAATTATATTTATATATAATAGAATGTATGAACAAAAATTGTGCTTTGCCTAAAGCATGTGGGAAATTGGTGGTCGAGCTAGAAATTGTACAACACCTCGTGTTAGGCGGAAGATCATTCTTCTGTAACTGCAGCAAAAAGCTGAAGGAAGGTTTATTCCTATATTAACTTTCATTTTTCAGGCAGCATTGCCCTTCTAAAGATATCCCTTCAAAAGATGGACCTTTTAAGAATGTCTGCAGATCTGGACTCCCTCAGATTAACTGGGGGCACACATTTCAAAGGGAAGTGGTGTTCATGGGGAATTCTCTGCCAGCCGCCCAGATCTCAGCTGCAGAAGTAAAGGATAAGTAGTAAAGGAGTTTAAATTTCCTCAAGCCGCCTTCTGTTGTGCTTCAGCTTTGATCTGCCAGGATTACCTCTAGAGGTGGGAAAAGTAGTTAATTTTCCACTTTCACTTGACACTTCCCCTTTCTCTAGGGGCTGCTGAGTTAGTGCCCACTACCTACTAGGTGAGCTGAATGCAATACCAGAACTTGCACTTTCTTGGCATTGACTGACTTCACAGGCTGTCAGATAAGGGAGGCATTTGATGATTTTCACTGGTTACAGTGTAGCTGCCAGCCAACTACAATCAGGGAGGTGGACTTTCTACTCTGGTCAGCCCATGATGCCACTGTCTTTACCTTGTCTTTTCCCACATTCCCCCTGTGGTCCCACAGAGCCTTAGACCCCAAGGAACACCCTTTAAATTTTCTTACAATTATTTATTTCTTTTTCTCCAGCTCCAGATTAAAACCATTCTTTGCGGTGATGCCTGCAAAAAGACTTGACTCTGCTTAGGTGACTTCTGCTGTGCTTATAAAGTTGTCTTGTCGTGTTCTTTTACTCCCTCCTCTTTTGTCTTTGGACTTATATTTAGGCTTTTTGATTTATTATTAATTAGGCACCATCTTTTTGCTCTGCTCTTGTAGCACCTCACACAATGGATTCTCAGCCATGGCCAAGCCTCCTGACTTCTTCAGTAACACAAATATTTGGCAACAGAGTACAGCGTGTGTTTGTTTTTAAACAACTGTCACATGGAAGCTCTCATGTCCTTGCACTGTTGTCAGCTGTTGCAAAGGACAGAATAGCAGATGGTAAAATGGACTAGAAAAAATGACTAACCGTGACTTGAGCTCTACTTCTGCACTAGGAGTAAGGGGGGTCAGAAATAATGCTGTCCTCGCCTCCAGGCTCCACGTTTTTGCAAACTTTTTGCACTGGTATCCTGGTTGTGTGCCTACTCGGCACCAGATGAGGCTGGTCCTTGTGCTGTGGCTGGCTGACCAGCCCGCCCGGCACAGGCTGTCCTGGAAGGAGAGAGGTGGTGGTGGAGTGTGATGGCCAGGGTGCATGTCGCCCGCTGGCACCTCACTCTCAGAGGTGCCTTGCTCTAAGGTATACTCCTTAACTGCAGTGTACTGTGACAGCCTTTCAGGCACCATGTGCTAGTATTGTATACCATGTATCTATAGCCTGTCATAGAGCTCAGATGTATACTGCGGACTCTGCCCCACACAGCGAAAACAATAAAACCTGAGATATACTTTTTGTTTCCTCTGTGTCAGGAAGCTGAGGAGACCTCTGTCACGTAAACTGTCTGAGCCAAGCCACTCAGATGGTCACAGCCATCCTTGAACTGATATAGGTATTACTGGCAGCCTCCAGGACTTTCAATATGCCTTAGCTTTCATGGTAATATGTGTTCACATCAGGGACAATTTTAAATCAGGTATGCAAAAAGCCAAATACAGCTCCTTCACTGGAACCATGTCATGTTATAAGGGACCAGCCAGGCCTGCCACCATGGTCTGTGCTTGGGGTAAGCTTTCTCTGGCCTTCTCAGCTCTGCTCCCAAGACGCAAAGGGCAGAAAAAATAGCATTGTGGCAATTTCTAACAAATGCAATGAGTCAGTTCCTGTTAATGATGAGACCCCTGTGAGTCAGATCATTAGCACTGATTTCCATTTCCATCCCTCTTGCTGTTGTTGTTTGTTTGTTTGTTTTTAAGAAAGGGGGATATTTTCATTTGACAACTGTTTTTTAAGCTGCTTTTCTAAGGAAATAGGTCTTATGCGGTGATGATCTCTGCTTGCCTATCCTTCCTTCTTTCCTTTCCCAGGAACTTTTGTGCCTATCAACAAGAATTGGTAAAAAGGTAGCAATTTCAAAGTTGCTAAATCCTTGCAATCTTCATGAAAATAGCTGGCTGGATAGAAGAAAAAGACATTGTTAGCCCTGTGGTGACAGAGATGCCACAAGGGCAACTCACTCTATTAGTCACCAGAGAATCCACACCTCTAGATGGCAGAAAAAGCTTCAGAGTTTGCATGTTATTAGACCTCAAACAGAGACACATCTATTAGAAACTAAAAATAATCTTCACTGCTGCTCCCCGGAAAACTGATTTTTAATTGTATAAAATCCATCCTGTAAAAGAAGTGTCTGTATCTTGCTCTGTAGATTCATACGCTTCCCTCTCTTCATACGCATTAAGATTTAAGGTACTCATCAGTGGGAAATATGTATAATCTCCCACAGGACTGCAGTTTCTCCTTCAGTACTAACATATTAAAGCCAGACTTCTTAAACATTCATATTAATTAGTCTGTAAGGAACCATTATCAAAATATGGTGTGAATACATAATTATGAGGGTGTGTTGTCTGGCAGGAAAATGAGGGTCTGATCCTGCCTCCTCTGAAGTAAACGGCAGCTTCATCACTAGTTTTTGTATAAGCAATAGCGAGCCCTAAAGCAGCAGAAACGGGAGACAATTTTCCCCTTCCTGCCTCACTGGAAACACTGTCCCACCCTTGCTGAGAAAGCACTTCACCCCTCCTGGGAGGGGAGATAGAAAGAAGAGCATTTGGCAGCTATTATCAATATTCATGTACAGCTGCAATTCACAGGCCTTATTCCCCGCTGAAATGTGCCATTAGCTTCCGCAGGGCTCGACCCGCAGAGAGTGGGATGGACCCCTGTTAGCAGCAGTCAGGCATACCCGGCCGTCCTCTAGGTGCATCCAGTGTCCTGCTCCAGGAGAGGACAGCCTGATTCTTCTCCAGTGCCAGGGCTGCCTTTATACCTCGTCCTGGGGCTTGTGAGAAGGGGCAGCAAACAGCCCTGCATGTGATAACGCTTCAGCACAGACTGGAGGCTTCAGACTATTGCAGAAGTTCAAATTCTGCCATTTCAGCAGCCTTAGAACTAGGCAGAACCTTTGTTTGCCCCAGATAAATGCAGTGCCAGAGCCTACGCGATAAGGCAAGCTATGTGTTAATTTTCAAATATCAAGCCTGCAGTTCATCTCAGATTAGGATCTCTTGGTGGTGGTGGTGGTGGTGGTTTTTGTTTGTTTGTTTTGCCTTACGTAAAAATTAGCATGGTCTAGGAAATGCAGAATGGGACTGGAAAACTGGAAAGAGATCTTAGATCTTGTTTTTCTGCCACTGATTTGTTTGCAGCCTTAGGAGAACATGAGGATATTATTTCTCCAGCCCCAATTAATGTCTTGTTTATAATTTGGTGGAAGATCTTTCCCTGCTGTTTCCCATCCCCAAGTTTCCCTTCTTCTTGGCTTAGCCATATGCAAAAGCAGTGGGTTTTGCTAGAACTAGAACATTTCCCTTCTCTTAGCCAGCATTTCTTTCTTTCCTGCAGTTGCTGTCTTTCCCATTCACTGCAGCAAAGTTGCACTGCATTGGGAAGAGCAAGGGTAGAATACAGGCTTGTTCCCAGCTGCCACCTCGCTGCCCTCCCCACTTGAGTGCTGCAGGGGGCAACTGTCCTGACAGAGAGTCCTCAACGTGTCCAAAAGTCTGGATGATCCACCACCCAACATAGCTGCCCTGCTGTTTTAGGGAACGATGCTCTGGCAAGACACCTGCAGAGGGATTCCATTTCACTTACACTCTACTGGTATAACTGGACAGGCATGCTTAAAAACACCATCATGAGATTTTCAGTCTTGAGGCTTTACTGACTCTTATTGAAAGATGGGCAGCCTTAGAGGTGGAAATCTCTAATTCCACACGTAACCTTGACAGTGGCAGTACGGACCTCCCCTTAGTGTCTTGCTGCAACAAGTTCCCACCCCAGTCAATATTAATGACCCTGGTGGTGGTTGGACACTAAAGTCTGGATTGAAATCCCTACTTTATTTTTACCAAACCACCATTGCAGATCAGTAATGGTGAAGGTCAGTTATTGTTTTGAGAAAACTGGATGTATAACAGGGTTTTCAAAAGGGCAGGCATTCAATGGGATTTTCTCCATATGCACAATGGAGAATTTCAGAAGTCCCTTCTAGGTGTGTAACTGTTATCTTTTTTGCATCTAGTTACCTCTAAAAATTTGGCCTTTGGTCACCGATCACTTGAAATGAACTGTTGTTTGTGAGGAAGTGGAGAGGAAGAGAGAACCTATATCAAGCTAGCAGCTTCTTAACACTCAAATATCACCCTTTTTTATTAGGATTTCCCCCACTTGAACATCCTGTTGGCTTTTAGGAGAACAAGAAGTTGCTGTTGGGACCTGAGAGAAAACCTTATTCTCACCCTCTGTCTAAACATTATATGACCTTGGGATTTCAGAAGTGTCCTGAGACTCCCAGTGCCAAAAGCTTGAGTTTTGTCGAGATACACTTAGCCTTGGGTATTTTCACCAACTTTCACGTCTTTCTAAGCAATATTCTTTCTGTAAAATTAAACAGCTACAATCCCTGCAAAATGAGCATTTGCTAATTGGATTTAGTGAAGTCAGGACTGCACGTCGATGATGTGCTCAATAAAGTGCTTTAACCTGGGACCTTTAGCACAGAATTTTACTATGGCAGTGATTGTTTAACTAGAAAATGCCATCAAAACTGCAAGAAAAGCAGGCTGCTATACTGACTGTACCTAGCCACTAGAGAGAGACATTATCCCATGTAGTAAACTGAAATGTTTCACTTTCAAGTGTCCAGGGACCTCTCCTCAGAGCAAAGTATCCTGTTCCTCTGGAGCGGATGATAGAATCGACTCACTGAGTAAACTTTGGAGAGCTGTGGCCATGAGCACACGTCACACGCTGCTTGTACAAGGAGGCCATACCAAAACGGTGTAATGATGACATGGGGAAGGTGTTAAATTTACATTTATATGTTTTCAATTAAATCAGTGCATCTGCAGTTAGATAAGGAAAGAAGCAATTTAGCCGTTGTTCTTCGATGGAGCAGGGCAGATGCTAGTCAAGCCCGTGCAGCTATCTTCTTGCAGTGTGACACTCCGGCATACGCAGACTTCTCCGGTCTTACAGACAAACCAAGAGCCAAATCTTATAAAACATGCGCTGAGCTGCACAAACCTATATATTTTTGTACACACTGTTGCAGAACCTTCAACACCAGAAGTCCTCTATGGTGTTTGCTGAAAATAAACAATGCTGGCCTTGTTCTGAGCAGGTATGTTATAATCCCTGTTTGCTCTGAAGTGCTCCTTTATAAATGTTACCTGCCTCCTTTCAGATGTAAGCGGGGTGGTTGGTGGCTGGCTGAGCCAGTGCCTTTTGCATTTGTAGGCCTGCTTTTTCAGCTTTTCAGTGCTGATACAAGCCTTGTGTGACTACTGGATTTGTAACCCAAACGGGAGAGTGCTAAGGTGCGCTGTGCTGTTGGTGGTGACCTCGGAGACTTCACTGGTGTCTGAAGGGTTAACGTGGGCTGCCCAGTCCTGAGACTAACAGGTGCTCATCTGATCAGAAAGGAGAACTGGGCAGAGTAGAAACTGTCATGAATTGATAGCGGAAACATCCATAAAACTAACACTATGTTCAGGCTGATAAATGTGTGGTGCGGACTTGGATAATGCCCGGAGGTCAAAAGCTGCACTTCTATTTGTAAAGCCTGCCAAAACATTCATGCTTCCAACCACAGGAAAACCTAGTTAAAGTAACAGTGGTGGGAAACTTAGGAAGTCTGAATACGCTAAAAATACATCTGGATACAAAACCGGCTTGTCCTATGAATAAGCAGGATAGTTCCTGATCTGTAAGTGGGGCTCGGTATTTAACCTCGGTGATTTTCTGCAGTCAGGTGCCAGCTTTGAGACCCAGAAGGAATTCCTTGAGAGGGGAGTAAGCACTGCCTTGCTGTTTTGATCTTTCACAGAGTTCTGAGCAGGGATCTGCTATTAGGATCAAGTGGTCATTTCCTACATGATTAGTTTTCTTTCAAGGCAGGCAACGAATGACACTAGCATAGCATGTGTTCTTGTGGATGCTGTTTAAAGTTATTTAGGAGTCATACAGTTCTCCTTTTTGCTAACCTGTAAACACTAGATAACAGGCGTTTGATTTATGACTTCTAATTGATTATTTTATATTGGTTTCTACCTTCGACTTAGAATTTGTATTAGTATCTTTGTTTGCACCTCCACTCACTCTCGATTTCTCAAAATAGAGTAGAGGCTCACATGTGAAAATCCCACTAAATTTCACAGGCTGCTTTGAAAATCCCAGTAGCAGCACTTTAGTGCCCTGAAGATACAGGTTCAGCTGTATGCAAACATGCAAAGAGAAGTCTCAGCAATGGGTTTCCACTAGGACTTAACTAGGTGCATATTGAAAGTGAGCATTCATTTTTTTTGTCTTGCAAATTAGCAAGCACTCAAGGGAGGGGAGTCCTCAATCATTATGCAAATAATAAACAGGTAAAATCCCCTTTTCTCTTCGTTTTATATAACAGCACAGCCTTTAGCACATCCTCGGAATTAACCAGTTTTAAGGTTTGATTACTGTAAGGTACCCCAATCTGCTGTGACATTAAAACGTTAAAATGAAACCTCTTAAAACCCCCTTTTTGAAAAGCTAACCAAATGTGGGTTGCAGGCAGGGGTATTTCCTGGCCAGCTGTGTTGATTCCGAGAAGCTTTTCTAGAATCTGGCACGACACTTTCTAGCATCTTACAACTGTTTCACACTTCTACTTTTGCCACGTTTTCTGAATACTGGAAGATTACCTGTAAACATGAATGTTTAAATGAAAAAAAAGTGTGTAGTACATAGTCACGCATCACAGAGTGGTGCAAACAGCACTTGAAAAGTCTGTAAATCAATAAAGAGTTTTGAGATTATACACTGAGTGAAGAATATAGAATTATATACACACAACTACCATCTTGATGGCTGATGTTAATCTTCTAAGATTAGAAAATGATTTAAAAAAAAAGTAAAGGAAAATGCTACCATCAGTTTCCATGAGAAGAAGAAAAAACACAAGTGCAGGATAGATTCACAGAAAGAAGAATTGTTTTCTGCTTCTCCTCAAAAATGGGCAAGGACAGGTCTCTCTGCTCCTCCTGTCTAACCAGTTGTCCAGCTCCAGTGCAACACAGCATATTGCTATTTGCATTTGCAATATGGATCCATCATCCCACCCTAAAATTCAGCAAGTCCATACTGCTGTGCACAGGGAATAGGAGGAGGTTCAGGAACTTTCTGGAGACTTGAGCTTGGCTGTGAGGGGGCTTCAGTTTTCTCTTGAGATAAACCTGCTGTGACAAATGTTGTGGCATTCCCCGTCTACCATCTAAATAACTTTATTTGAGTTGTGCATAGGCACAACACTATTAACCTGACTTTGCAGAGAGTGGTTTATTAAAGCTTTTCTTTCACAATTATCATTTTGCCTAATGAAAAAAAACCTATTCCTGCCCACTCACCCAAATAGAAATGATTTCTTTTGGAGGTTCAGAGACCTTTTTGTAGTGTATCTAAAAAGTTATTGCCTGTTTTCATTTAGATATGGAGGTGATAGAGTGTTGAAAGAGTGGCTGTCTTTGCAGTACAAGAATTCCTGACGAGGACAAGAAGCACACAACTAAGATGCCATTGTTTAGCGTACCTGGACTAGTTTTCATCTGCATGCAAAGGTGGGGACTCTGGGAACCCAGGTGGCCAGCGCTCTGTGCTTACACACTTGTGCTGTGTATATATACTTAATAACTTTCCTTTGCTGCTGAGTATACACTTCACCTTTGAGGAACTCCGAGAGTAAGTATTTTCACTAGTTTGAAGTTTGGGAAACTGGGATGGGAGAAAGCCAATGGCTTGTATAAGGACGGAAGTCCTGGCTAGTTCAGGACTGTGAGGCTCATAGTTCTGTGTTCGTGCCGTGCAGCCCCAGCACTGTGCAACAATAACATGTTTCAGTTCACTCCCGTTTGTGCAGGAAAATGAGACCATTCAAATAACTAAATAGGCCCCTTCCCTGGAATGGGAATGCATCCCATGAAAACGTATCATAAGAAATAAAGGTAGGCTAAGTTTGTACCTGTTGGGTTTTTTTTTCTTTTTCTCTGTTAATTACATTGTTTCAGCATCCACGTTCTAAAGGACTTTGTAATTAAAGTGGCCGTTTATTAAAAGGAAACTTCTTAGGGTGGCTCAGCTTAATTGTGTTCTCGTTGGGAGTGAAACAGGATGCTTGGCCCGAACCTGATTTCCTTCATTTCACTCTGTTCCATTACCAGCACTTTCCTGCATCCTGCAGTAAAATATCGGTGACGCTGCATCTTTTCGAGCACGGGGCATTTGAAGGGGTGCGTGATCACGGAAATTTTCATTTATCAGTCGCAGAGGCAGTGGGGATCCCCGTGTCTTACGGCGGGCAATTCTGTAGAGCCGCTTTTCCCTGTTTCCACTAGAGGGGGTTGCACGTTCTAGTTCAGAGCGCTACCGCAGCCCCGGAGAAGATGGAGCTGCCTCTTGTCCACCTATATTTTTAACTGATACAGTTAACTCATAAATACAATAATGAGCTGACAGTACTAGGACTTGAGGCCTTAATAACCATTACAAAAATCATTAATTACCAGGAAATTAGAGAGGTGTCTGTTAAGCGCTTAAATTTGCAACCTTCTGTCCACAAACAAGAAATCCAAACGCTTCTCTGAATCATAGCTAACTTCCCACACATTGGTTGTAAGCTATATCTTGTTTATTTCTGCATATATTACTCTCAGTAAATGATTAGATTTGTCACCCATGACCCAGTATGCTGTTTGCAATTATTTCTTATATTAAATTAATCACTACATATTTACTTTGAGAAATTATGTATGATATATCGATGCACGCATGTGTATTAAGTGTATGTGAGCACATGAACTTTCCTGATTGCATTTCCTCTTGTATGGCAAATTAGAAATAACAGACATTAAAGCTGGCAGAGTTATACTGACGGGGATAGTAGCAGAGAGAGAGAGGGGGAAAATAGCTATACAAACTTTTCTTTCTTTTGTATTTTAAGTATTTCCACTTATTTACTGACTTCTAAGGATAAGGACAGTCTAATCTTCATTAGCAGATACGTGAACACTTGGGGCTCGAAGTTTTAGGGCTGCTGGTGCAGACTGCACTCAGCCTGGCTTTTTCCACCTCCCACATCTCGTGGTTGCCCCCGGGTGGGGTGATATGCATGCGTATGGACTCTCACCAGATCTTTGGCACTTTGTGTAGCGGTAATAGTACCCAGAGAACTACTTTGCAGAATCAGACCCTTTGTGAATTACTTACTGGGTGAAAGTAATTCACATGGCTTGTGACTTTTTCCTGGGTAACATAAAGCCTCTCCTTTATACAATAATAATTAATTTGTAGTAGCTTCTTTTCTAGGAAAACTAAAGCTTATGCTATGTATATAAACAGGACTTCCATCAATTTGGACTCCTGTAATGTTGGGGCTTTTTTTAGAAAAAAGCTTTCTATCTCTGTTTAGTTCCATCTAATCTTTCAGATTTTTCATTCCCTCAGATTTCTGTTCTGTATTGTGTTATTTTCCATTGCGATGCTTTCTCTGTCTTCTCTGAACATAATTTCTTCTCAGCAGAATTCAGCCCCACCAACTTCCAACTCAGAGCTGAATTTACAGATCCATTGTGTTTGAGTGGGTTCAAAATGAGACAGAAATATTCACTTTTAATCTGTTACATTTCTGAGGTGCTAATTACTTTGCCACCTCTTATTTGCCACCCAGTTCAAACTGGCAACCCGAATGCTATGAGAAGGTCTTTTAATAATCTTTCAAGAAAATGATATGGAGTAATTTACTTCTGCAACAAGTAACTTGCTTCAGGAGGGGGATCACTGGGACCCAGACAGTTGTGACTAATGTGGATTTCAAATCAAAAACACTTCAGCTTGAAAAGAAACCAGAATTATACCTATTAAAACCCAAGGTTTAAACAAGCTTGTAGGTTTCATTACTTTTGTCTGCAAACATACAGCGTTCTTTATCCACATACAAAGGTGGACTGGAGCCTCCAGCATGTATACATACAAAGTCGTTTCTTGGCTTTTTGACTCTGTTCCTTACTTAACTAATACAAATAATGAATTCAGGGACACTGGGTTTTACATCATCTCAGCGGATGATCTTCTCAGTTACACCTTGTTGTAAAGCAGCAAGGCAGAGATGGGAGGGAAGAGATATTGCTTTGAAAGAAATGGTTTCCTACCTTCACAGAGTGAGTATGTGCTTGAACCCTTACTGACACACAAATGAACTGTGTTTTTTGAAGTATTACATTGTTTTGTCTTCTGGGCTGCCTGGAGTTCTTCCAAGCGCAACTAACAAAGGCTTGAAGATAGGATTCAAGACATCATGCGGGCCGAGGGGGGGGGAATCTTCGCTAAATACTAGAATGGTTTTTTGGTCTGTTGCCAGGTATGCAGGGGGAGGGTGCACCGAGCTCAGGCAGCGGCAGCGAGCCCTGGGCAGGTACCCAGCTGCCCGCACAGAAGCCCTGCAGCTGCCACTTCACCAGCTATGAGTGAGGCCAAGCAGGGTGTGACAGAGCAACAGGTTTGGGGAGGAGGAAGGGGGCATCCCTTCTGGGAAACGCTTTGCTGTGTCCCAGCCAAGACTTTCTCTTTGGCTTTTTCTTGGTGGCCTGCTTGCCTCCCTCCCCTCTGCTCCCAACCGAAAATATGGTCGATCGCTAATGGAAGAACCGTTGGTTCAGGTAGGCATTAGCAAACTGTATGGATTATAGACAGATAGATGTACTGAGCAGAAATCATTTGCTCTCTCTATACAAGCGGGAGAACCTCTAGCACTGAACTGGCTTGCCTTCAGAAATAAAACCAACAGAAGAACCCTGCTAGCCATAGAGCCATAGCCGGGTTTGCTATTCAATTCAAATATTCAGCTCAAATTCTGTAAGACTTTGCTTTCTCCTTTGGACTTAACAGAGGCTTCTATGGACAGTTCTGATGGTAGGTTTCATTGTAGAAATTGAAAAGTCCAGTGTCTGCTCACACGTGGAAACACATAGTTTCATGGAAAATTATTTTACCAGTACGTGAACTTAAAAGTTCCATAGCTTCATTTGTATTTAGACATTTCAGTTGGTTTTGTCAAAAACAGTGTGCTAGTGGTAAAGCAAAATATCACATGACTGCGTATACTTACTTTGTAACTCTGAAGCTTACGAATCTTTCATTAAAAAAGAAATCCCATACCTAATAGCTTAACGTTGGCCCTCAGTCTGCAGTACAAGGATTTGGCCTATGGATTCAGTTTATAGTGGGTACAATTTATCTATGTACTCTGTCAGTGGAAGACACCGTCCATCCTGTCCAGAAGCCTCCCAGTTGCACAAAGCATGTGGGATGAGTTATTGGACGCAGAAGTGTGTGGAAACTCCAGCTGTCACCCTGCCAGGTAGCCCCAACACTAGCTGTGGAAACACGGCTCTTAAAAATGCCCACAGCACCTTCCCACGGGGGCATCTCTGGAGAACTCCTCCCCTTTTAGGATTAAAAATACCAGTAGCTAGCAGTGTACCTGAGGAAGGCCCAGTTAGCACCTTGTAGCTGTTCTGCCTGTGCGATCACAGATCCCATTGAAAACAGCTGCCAAGATCATAATCGCTTTCAGCCAGTGACATTTTTCATGAATGCTACAGTTTTGAGAGGAGCATATTTTTTGATCTGCTATCCTTTCCTCCCCTATCTGTCAGAAGTTGGTTATAATCAATTGGCACTTGTACAACACGTCTTCTAACCAGCCAAGGATCTTTAAAATAGCTTCACCTACTTCTGTTCTCGTTTTTCAGAGAAGGGATTTTGAAGCCAGAGGAGCTGACATGCCTCACTCCAGGTCACGCTCCAGGTCACACAGGAATTGGTGATAGAGATGCAGCTTGAAGTGGGCAGGAATCCTGTTGGTTACTTTCTTACGCTGGGTTTTCCTCTGTGCTTACCTTAAGCATTTTTTCTCCTCCCATTTCTGTCTGACATCCTTTACTAGAAATTTGCTAATCTCAGGATTATGCAAGGGAGCATATTTTCAGTCATAGGATGCTCACATGCTTCACGGACCAGGGTGAACTTGAGCTCTATTGCACACTTGTTGCCTCATACACGCGCGTGCACGCATGCATACACAAGCACCGGCTGGGGATTGATCATCAGGGAATTGATTACACCAAAAGGGGTGCAGATGGGAGCTTCTGAATTACAGTAACAAGCAGGATCGCGCTTACACCTCTGTGGAATAAATCTGCCCAAAAAAAAGTAATTCCTTTTGCTACAAAAATGATGTTCATCTATGTGCATTCTTTTCTGATGAGCTGTGTCACCACAGAAATGGTAATCTTGCCACTTCTCGGTAAGCTGCTTTTTAGGAAAACAGCAGGTGAGGAGGGTAAACAGGTTGTAGAGGAAGGTAACATGAGAGTAGGATGGTGATTAGTTTTCAATGCCATTCCAACTATTCAGCAACTAAATAGATTGTAACTCTGAACAAAGGAAGATGAAATAGGAAAAGATAGCTTTTCCAGCTTCTGAGTGCTTCAAGGGATGCTAACCACTCCTGAGTAAAAAAGCCCTTACCTACTATAAACCAAATACTAATTATTTAATTATCCTTAAATTGGTGAGCCTTTCAAAGCCCCAAAAGGTCAGGAACAGCCTAACTACCATAAGCATTGTGAAAGCTCACGACTTCATGACTGATGCTGTTCAGGGCTCCTGCGAGTCTTCTTTGGTGCCTCTTCCTCGGTGCCTCTTCCTCTTGCCCCATGCCCATTGCTGACCCTTCCCCCCTGCCCCATTAAAATTCACTCTCTGCCTCCTTATGGCTACTACTTATCTCACAGTCACTTTTGTCTTTGAAAACCTCCGTACCCAAAAAGGAAGTTTAATTCATCAGTTGCATGAAGGCCTTTACTATTAAAGTATCAGTATGAATCTAAGAAAGAGAAAAGAATACTCCAGAGATAAACAGCTGATATCTGGGTGAGGACTTCAGGAATATTATAGTTGGAGAATATAGTTGCTGTGATCTCTTGGATTTGCTCTTTGTCTGCAAGCCTGGCTTCTAATCCCTGCTCTGGGTTTACAAATACCAGCCCTGCTTCTGGCTTGGAGGATGAATACAATAGAGTTTTATTGTAGATTTTTTCTGAACAAAACTCCATACTAGAGACCTTCTGGGTTCTTTCCAAACTTTTCAGTTTGCTTTGAAGTCAGTTAAAAGATAAAAAACCACCCCACCCCCACCCCCCCCTTCCCCATCTAATTCAGAGCCCCCTAACTGGTGTGACAAGAGTTCTGTGTGAGGTTTTTTTGATAATGCCCAATACATCCATTTCTGCAGTTTCCAGAGAGCCACTTGACTTTTTGTTTCTATCTTGATTTCATCCTCATGGCCTGCCATCTTCTCTTCTGGCCTTCTTTGCTGCTTTGACTCTTCTGCACAGTGCCCTGAAACTGGAGCCAGGGGGTGGCTAAACCTCGGGTTTCCCTGCCCTGGAGCACTGCCCAGGGGCTCGTCCTTTATTCCAGCAAATGCCGGGACAGTCCCACACTCAGCCATACTGCAGGCCCTGGGCTCTTCACCTGCAGCAGAAGACCACACACAATCAGGTGTTTCAGTTACATGGTCAGAAGAGAAAATAAGCCCATTTAAACCAATCCAAACCAAAAGCTATCTTTTTTACCAGTGAAATTTCAAGTTTATCAATAACAGTTCTTCACATAAACACTTTCAGAAATAGATCATTGGTTTACTCATCTCTTTGCTTCGTTTTGCCTGGAGGGAAGTAGTCCTGTGGGAATCAAAGAAGACAAAAAAAGACTTTCCTGAATGACCTTCATTTTTTGGCAAAAGATTTGCAATCGAGTCTTACGTGTCAGAATGACTAAGAGTGAATGAATGGTGGGACACATGTTCTCCTTGAAAGCTTTTATGGGCTGCAATGTGAAGTGGGGAAGCCGGATCACCAGTCATATGGCATATGTTTAAAAATATTGTTTTAATGAAATGCTTTTAAAAAAATAGTATACAAACGAGTAACATAAGAGTTATTTTGTGACTGTATGCACATACATTTTCTTTGTGTTTTTTTTTCTGGTGACTGAGACTGAGCTCCAGAGAAGCTATTTAGGGACACATATAAGTGCCATTGACTTTCAGTCAGATAGCAGGTATGTAATTGCTTTCGAATAGTTGCATCAGTTATGCGACAAGTAGGATCAATGTATTTAGCACGTGCACTAAAAGTTTTGCTTTTCTGCAGAGAGGCGGCTTCGGATTTTTTAGATGCTGAAATCAGCATGTTGAAATGTTTTAGGAATATCTGTGCCTTTGACTTGATTAGCTGCGATCTCATTCTCGCTGAGGTTCAGCATACGAAACCTCAGAAATTTAGACAGCTTTGTGTGTTTATATATTTTTGCTACTTCGTGTTACTGCTATCTGGCACTTCCTATAGCTAGATGATATTTGCATGTTGTATATAATTACTGTTTATGTAATATTAAGTTACATTTCTGACTTAAATGGATCATTATATAAAGCTGTAAAGTTTCACAAAATAGCTCTGCAGTGTAAAATACCATGATGTAAATTATGGCATACTTATTATGTGTTTCTTATATTGTGAACTATTTTCTTGTACCACAGAAGCATATGAAAATAGTAAGAAAGTAATGTGTTTGGGTTTGTTGTTTGTTTTTTTTCCCCTCATGCTATTATTTATAATTTTCTAATGCCATGTCTTATATCCTGTTTCAAAACAAGAGTCAGATACTCATGTTTAACTGCTAAGAAAGTCTGAACAATTTGATCACAAATGAGGACAGTTCTGATTAGATACACTAAGAAAATAAAAGACAAAACCCAGTCTCCTCTCCTGGATGCAACCTGACTGCCAGAGTAGTTCCCACAGTACTACACAGATAGCTAGGTTCATTTTGGAGCATCCAGCTGTGAGGTGACACACTTAATGCACCAGTGATCTGATCCAGTATAGAAAATCTTTGGGGCCTGATTCTCCAGTGCCTCTCACCTTGTGCAGTCATTTGTAGTGAACAGCCTGAATGCCTACAAACTGTAAAAGTAGAATATAAAATATTTTGCACTGCTTATCCTTCACTACTTACCTGTAACCACACTAGCAGGTGTATGAGGTGAAACAGTTCTGAAGAGAATTTTATTTGTATGGAATTGTAAGACTCTTTGTTTTCTTTAAACATAAAATATAAAGATGTATGAGCCTCCTAGACAGTGATCTTATGAGCATTACTATAGGATACTTGCAGAGCAACAGAACGTGCACACATTTAAAAACGCGCAGGTCTAATAGTCAAAACACAGACTAGGACAAGTGCTAAACCTGAGCCTTCTTTAGAAATTCAGATGTTGCAAGTTGGTTTAAAGTGTTGTTTTCCTAGCCCAGCAATCATTTCAGAAAAGGAGTTCCAATGCCAATTTTAAATCAGTGATTGCCTTGTAGCAAATACAAACAGCATCTCATTGCATTGCAACCTCCTCTCCTCTTTGTTTTTATGATAGTAATTTAGCAAGATTAGGAGCTGTGTTACTCCACAAAAGATGGTAGTGCAAGAAAACAGCTTTACATGAAAAATGTTGTAGCAAAAACTGTACAGGCTCTATGATTTTTCAAACAAAGATCACAAATTAACAGAACAAACTTTCTTGTAAGGAACAGTATCTTTGGCTGGGGATTTGGCCACTTCTTTACTTAATTTTTGTTTGATTTTGTTAGGTTTGTTTGCTTTTCTTGAGGGTATTATTTACTGCATACATGCGGGATGATAAACCTATGGCAACTGTGCTAAATTTTAAACAGGGTCAACACAGGTTTTTTCAGATTTATTTTAATATTAATTACTGCACCTTAGTAGTAAAAAAATACTCTATCTTTGGGACAAAGATTGATTATATTCAAAATTAGAGGCTTTTGGCAATGATGGGAAACTGAGTCTTTTTTTTGTCCTTTTACAGCATTTTTTCTTTTGTTTTCGTTTAAGGGGCACTGTAGAGATACTAATCTTAATAAAACAGTATATACAAATCCCTGTTCCTGTGCTACTGATAAGACACTAAGTGCTCAGTCCTGCTGAAACTTACTCACAGGAACTGGCCTCTATTTTCAGAAGTCACAAATGATTTTGATTACCTCCCTTTTTCAGTCGATCACCAGTTTTAGAAAATGGGGCTAGATTTAAAAAATGAAAGACACCTGCTTTTGGAACACTCTGTGCCACCTGAGGCACCACAACTTCTTCAACTCGTAGAGCACCCAAAGTCCTAATCACTTTAAAAACTTTATGTTGCAGTCCTTGCTTGAATTTAATGTACGCGCTGTGCACAATGCTGCACCATGCACACATACCCGGATTACTTGGGGGTCTGGAAGTGCCACACTTGCACTGTCCTAATGGTCTGCCCTGACTAATTAGTTCTAAGTGACCCCCGCTGAGCCATGCAAGACATATTCCTAGTGGTCTCCGTACCTAAGTAAGCATCACCACATGGTTTCTCATCCTGCAAGTGCTTCCTCCACCTCCAGTGGAGGCTCCATGGAAAACACTATTAATTAACTTGATGGTGGGGTAAACAGCCAAGAAAGGAAGAAAGGGGACGAGAATATATGCGTGAGGCCGCCAGCTGCGATCCTTAACCGATTCTCTGGCTTTTGGTAGGCACATAAGTGAAGCTAGGGTTTGGGTGTCTCTCTGCCTTAGGCTACATTAATCCTCTCCGGTGTCACAGCATATAAACTATGGTCTTGGGATGCTGTCACTTGATCAGGTATTCTGGTATCAAGAAAGGTATATTCTTCTACTAGGGTATAGTTGGGGGAGGCACAAAACATTTTCACGGCCTTTGTAGCACCATGGGGTCACGGGTAGGCTGAAAAGTTGGATTTGGAAATGGAATATATGAGAATATACCTATCTATTCAACTGTTGGAATTTATGGAAAATTTTAGATGATGTTCAGTGTAGACTAAGGCTGAAAGTAAAAAGAAATCTGGAACCTTTCAGTTGGATTTGTGCCTAGGAAAGAAGCAAACCTAAAGGAAGTGTTGTGGGGTTTAGATCCTCCTTTTTCTTGGGGAAGGGTTGAGGGGTGGGCTTCAGCTGTGAGCTCATTGTAAAAGAGAGATTAGGGAGGATCTGCCCTAAATTGTAGCTTTGTAATCCCTGCACTGGGCCCAGTTAACTGCTTGACATGTGAAAATATTGTGTTAATGAAGTTCCAGCCTGCTTCTTAAATCCCTCCTTGTGACTGTCTTTATTCATCTGTGTGTCCTGATAGATTATGCTTCTTTTTATATATGTGAGTAATCTCATTGAAATCTAAGAGTTACTAATGGTAGCATGATAGATGAGTGTTGCTTGGGCCCTTAATCCATTATTGAAACTGAAAGCTGTTTACAGATTCTTGTAATATTTAATTTTTGCTCAGCATGGACAGCTAAAAGCAAGTATCTTAACTTTTTCAGCTGGCTTCCTTTTCTTTTTATCGTTCCATATGCCTGCAATAGTTTAAATTACAGAACACCTAATCAACATTTAATTTAATCAACATTTCCTGTTTCTTCCAGATTTTGTACCCACCTTCTACTAAAAATAAATACATTCCTTATTTAGTTAATAGGACCTAGATGTGGGATCCAAACTGCATTTAAGACCATCAGTTACTCTGCTGAAATATGACTCTATCATTTAGTTTGAGGAACCAGCTAACAAGAAAGTGGATAGACAGCCCTGTTCGGGGACAATACAGCAGTATATGTTCCCTGGGAAGTTATTTGGATGTCTTTTTGAAATATCATAGCTGGGATTCTCTATTGCCTCTGGGGGAAAGGAGACAGGACCTGCACAGAAGCAGATAGCTTCAATTTAAGTAACAGAGGCTTTTCCTTCTAACAGAAATCAGTGCAGGTATCACCCTGATTTTATTATGGAGAAGCAGATAAGCCATGCTGAATGTAAAAGACGAGAACGATACTTGGACTGATTAGGCCCACATAAGGGTGTTCTTGTGCTGATGCACTCTGATACAAAACCAGATGTTTTTAAGTTCCTAAGTGGTTTCTTCATTTTGATATGGCTTTAAGGTTATCACAGTACCTCAATAATTGGATTACTTTAGCACAAAGATAATGTTGTTTTATAGGACTTGGGCTTTGTTCTTCAATGCTGTCATTTATACCTCTGAAAGGTAGTAATAATCCATTTCCATACGAGAAAGGTAGCATTTTACACCAGCTCTTGTGAAAACAAGTGCACCGAGACTGAATGTAGTAGAAAACTGGAGCGCTCTGAATTTTCTAGGAAGATGAGGCATGAAGGTGCACGCAGTAGCTTGTGAACAGTGGTAGTGAAGGGACAAAGTCAGGCAGAACTGAAGACAGATCAGCTCTGCGCAAGCAGAGATCTACCCATATGTTTTTTTCCCTATGAAGCCATGCCTAAAAATGTAATTGTTGAACTCGTACGTATGGGGTGGGGGCGATTTAGTGAAAGTGGACCTGTGTGTAAACCACCTTCACGTAGTATGCACAAATTGATTTCTAGGTGCAGGCTCCTCACTGTAAAGGTGGTTGATACCTTTCAGTTAAACACAGTTGCATTCCATGAATGCTAGAAAAGAGCCAGGCTCAAGCCATGGTGTTGGGAAACTGGAAGTTAGCCAGAGCTTTGCAAATTTCAGATTTAAAATAGGTAGCAATTTTTGCACAGTACCCTACCTTTCATTGGGTAAGTTGCGCCGAAAATTTTCTTTTGTGCTTTCTTTAGTTATTTGGGGTGGAAAAGTGGCTTGAAGCTGTGCTCCCAGCTGTGTCCAGCCCTTGTGTACTAACATTCAACATCCTGTCCTCTCAAATATGCAGAGCTAAATAAGGAGACATCTTTAGGTTCTACTAAAAAAGCATTTGGTTGACTGAAAATTTTGAAATGAGTCAATGCAGAAATGGTAACATCCTTCCTTTGAACAAAACAAAACAAAAAAGCAGAATGAATCCTCAGCGGAAAGTAGTAAAAATTAAATTATTATTGGCATTCACAATTATTGTTTTAAAAAGTGTTTGGAAATAGGATGATAGAGTCCTTGAGGGATGAAACGTCCTCACTATTTAAAAGAAACTCAAATGCAGATAGTACCAGTCCAATCGGGCACTTTTTTTTTTTTTAATTCTCTTTTCCACTGAACACCTTAATCCTATTGTAGACGTAGAAAAATACAGCTCCTGTGGAGAGCATAATACAATCTCACACCATTGTGCTTTTGATCTTAAATAAAATGCACCCACATTTGGCTTTTTTTCTTTGCTCCAGATTAGTTTTGGACCCAGCCACCCTAATTCCTTTCTTGTGTTGAACTGCAAGGAACTTCATGATTGTAAGGAGGAGTTGCCATAAAGCAAGAAGCTGGGTGTGGGGGGGTGCGACACAACACAGTGCTCATGGAAAAAAATGGGTGGGAATAGCATCAACGGAAAAGAGCTCCTACAGATGTGGGGAGGATACACATACCCCTGCCAGCCTAACCCAGAGAAGTCTGGCTGTAGGTCCCTAGGCCTGAGATTACCCGAGATAGAGTGGAGCTACGTGCCCAACATACTTCATTATCCATGCCAGTACTGGGGGTTGCCAGCCGTCAGAGGGGGGCTTTGCATGAGTGGGTGGGGACTGAGGACTTGTGACTTTGATGACCAGCATGAGAACTTGTGCAGAATTTGGTGGCTGGGGCAGTGTAGGGTGAAACTTTGCCATCCAGCGCGTGGGCACCTTTCTCAAATGTCTGAATTTGATCCGGATGAGGCAAGTTTGGGTGGGGTGGTTTTTTTGACACAACTGGGCCATGGGCCACTACCTGTCTGGCCTGCTTGGCTCACTGTAGCCCGGCAGCAAACGAGTCCCAAAGGACCACGCTGCTGAGATCAGGAGTCCCATTCCTCTCCCCCTCTGGCTTTTCCCCTGGTAAGAGGAGTTACAGGGCTGGCTGGGAGGGCTGATGCTCACATCTGGGCAGTGCCGGCCAGCCTCGTGCCAGGCAGCGCTGCGTTAGTTCTGTGCTGCTCCCATCCCACCCACAGGACTCCCGTGGGAGTTCCTGCCACAGAGGTATGGAGGAAGCCAAGAAACATTCCTCCACCTCTTTTTTTTCTTTTTTCTTCTTCCCCCTTTTCTCCTCAGGGTTACCACCCTCTCTCCCCACTCCTACAGAGAGGTCTGAAGTCTCACTGAATCAGCAGTTGTGAATATTATCTGTGCTGTTAATGGTTTGCATCTTTTGGCATCAAACGGTAAAATCACTTAGGGACACACACACACTGAAAAGATCATATACTATAACGCATCCAAGCAGAAAAAAAAAAAAGGTTGTAATGCTCATGAATTCCAGATGATGACTTTTTAAATCCCCGAGAAGGCAGTGAAATTGTTTGATTGTTCTTGTTAATTATTGGACTTGTCCCAGTATCAAATATTTGTAGAAGATAAGACTTCCCTCGTGGAGATGAATAATAACCAAACTTGCTCTTCTTTGAACAATTTGGCTCAGGGTGCGTAGTTCTGCGTTTCCCACTCTCAGGCTCAAACCCCGTCTAGCCGGCTTCACCGCTTCATAAAAGCACGTGTACAAAACGCTCAATTAAAAATAAAAGACCCCGTAAGTAAACAAGCGAGGGAGAGCGAGGGACCTCTTCCTTGCAGAGCGTGACTTTATTAGCGGCGGAGGCGGGCTCCCCGCCACCGCGCCCCCCCACCCTCCACCCCCGGCTGCGGCCGCCGGTCCCGCCGCTCCTTCCCCCCGTTCCCCCCGTGCCCGGGCACCGCGGGCGCGCACCGGGGCGCGTCGCACCCCGCCGGCACGCGGACCCGCTCCCCAACAGCTGTATTGAGTAGAGGCAGAACGCACGGCTGCCGAGAGGGAAACACAAGCCGCCCGCACCCCCCACCCACGCCCGAAGCCCCGGCAGCGGGGCCGGGTTCCCGCGGGCTGGCGGCGGCCGGGCCGCGGGGCCAGCCCGGGACACGGCTGCGCTCGCCCCAGGAGCGGCGGGGGGTGCTGGCGGAGAGGAGGAGGAGGAGGAGGAGGAGGAGGAGGAGGAGGAGGCGGAGGTAACCGGGGGGTCCGGGGCAGAGGCGGGCTGCGGAGCCGGGCGCAACGCTCGCTCCCCGCCTGCCTGCGGGGAGCGGTGACACGGCGGGGGGCTTCCCCCGGCCCCTCCGCCCCGGGGACGGGTTTCAGGCCGCCGGGCGGAGAGCGGAGAGCCGCCAGCCCTCCCGGCCCCGCGGCGGCCACCCCGGGCGGGCGGGGAGCCCGCAGGCCGCCCGCCGCTGAGGTAACCCCGCCGCTGGCGGCGCGGGACGCGGGGAGGACGGCGGACACCGTCGGACCCGCCGCGGCGTTCCCAGGAGCGCCGGGGGGCGTCTCGCCGCCGGCCCCTGGGGAGAGAGTGCGGAGGGGAAGGGCGCGGGGGGGGGGGGGGGGGGGTGGGGGGTGTGGACGCCCCGAAGTTCTGCTTCCCCCCTCGGGTGGCTGCGCACGCGTGGGGGCTGCGCCCGGCCGGGGGTCCCGCGAATTAGGGGAGGGCGCTGAGGAGAGGGGCTGCCGAGGGGGGCGGCGGCGGGCGTCCCCGCGGGCGCCTGTGCGTGTGCGCGACCGCGCCGGTGTGACAGGGGCTGCCGGCGCGGGAGGTGCCAGCGGACACGCACACGCCCACGGACACGCAACTCCCGGGTGTTTACTCTTGGCAAAGAGCGGGAGGGGGAACTCCTCCTCGGGAAGGGACCCGGTAGCGACGTCCCCGGGACCCGCGACAGCCCCGCTCGGTGAAGAAGTTCCCGGGGAGGGGGGGCGGGAAGGGCTCGGAGTCCCCCCCGCCCCCCCCCCCCCAAGAACCGCTCGTTCAGCCGGCGGACAGCCGCCCCCCTCCCTCCCCGAGGGACGGTGATGATGATGATGATGATGATGGTGGTGGTGGCGGCGATGGCCGTTAGCGGACTCCGCGGGGGCGGCGGGCGCGTCACTTACCGTTGGCCGCCCCGCCGCCGCGCAGGGCCGCCCCGGTGCGCGGCGGGGCGGGCGGCGGCAGCCGGCGGGCAGGAGGTCGGGGCTGGTCTGAGGCAGCCCCCGGCGCGCCGGGGGGAACTCCCCGCGCAGCCCCCTCCCCGCTGCCGCCACCTCGCCTTCCTCCTCCTCCTCCTGCCTGCCGGGGTGCCGGCGGCGGCCAGGCGCGGCGCGGCGAGCCTCTCCTCCCCCATTGTTCCCGGTCTCCCTCTCCCTCTCCTGGTGTTGTTCTTTTTTTTTTTTTTTTTTCCCCTTTTGTTATTTGCACTCGCATTGTGTTGTTTGTCTCTGAAGCCGCCTCATGACCAGCAAAGGGATTTCACCTCGTCCTTGAGAGACAGAGAGAGAGAAGGGGGAAGGGGGGGGGAAGGAGGGGGGAGAGAAAGGAAGAGATCACCAAACACCCATCTCCCGGTCCCTCCCCGCACCTCTGCCTCTCCCCACCCCGCCAGTGTCTCACTTAGCACCCCGCGCCCGGAGGAGACATTACAGACAGCGGGTAGGTGCGCGACCGCCGCTGATTTAACTTTCTTCCTCGCTGCGGCCGCCGGCGGCTGCTCCCCGGCGGGCGCTCGAACGCTCGGCGCCCCGCGGGGCTCCCCGGGCGGCAGCGGCGGGGGCGGGCGGGCCCCGGCGAGGGACAGCGCGGGGGGTGGGCGCCGCTGGCGGGGCGGGGGAGGCGGCGGGGCCGGCTGTCAGCGCGGCCGGCTGCCTCCCGGGCGCTCGCACACCTCCCGAAGTTTGGCACAACTTGTCACGCCCCCCCCCCCCCCCTTCCTCCTCCTCCTCCTCCTCCTCCTCGTCCTCCTCCTCCTCCTGCTGCTGCCGGGGCTGGGGGCGGGCGGGGGCGGGCCGGCCGCGGTGCCCGCGCGTGTGTGTGTGCGTGTGTGTGTGGCGGGGCAGCCGCTGCTCCGCGCCCTGCCCGGGCATGGCTCAGCCCTCGGGATCCCGGCGGAGCCGGCGGACAGGAAGCTTTAAATTATTGTAATTGCCTCTCCGTGCGTGCGTGCGTGAGTGCAAAGCGGCGGCCGCCGCCGCGCCGCTGCCGGGGAGGCGCGCAGGGGCGAGCCGGGGCGCTGCGCTGCGGCCGCGGGGCGCGGGGGGCACCGGTGGGCACCGCCACCGGGGCGGGCGGGGGGGGGAGCAGCGGGCAGCGGGACGAGGGTGTTTACATACTTCTGCGAGGCGTGTTCCTCGCTTCTGCCGGAGCAGGAGCGTGGCTCCGTGGAAGGGGCTGAAGGCTCTAGGGTTCGCTCGTTTCGGCTGCTTTCCCCGACCTCCGAAAGAAAACGGGTCGGGGGGAAAAAGGGGCTCCCGGCCAGGGTGCGGAGCGCGGCCGCGCTCGTCCCCGCCGGCCCCCAGGCGGGCTGGCCCAGGCGCTGGTGGTGGGAGCGAGCTCTGCCTTCTCAGAAAAGTTAAGGGACTTTATTCCAGCCCGACTGCGATCCGAGAATAACCGGAGCCGCTTGCCGGGAGGAACGTGATCGGCTTTTCCCTGGGGATGGCATGCTGCCTCAGCCCTGTACTTTGGTCAAGGGTAGAACCAATAGCAAGCTGTGGGATTTTGGGTAATAAGTGTGGGAATCTGCGAGAGGAGTAGGTCTAGGAGTGATTTGTTTTCTTACTGCTCATGAATAATGGCCTCTAGCATTTTTTTTTTTTTTTTTTTTAAACCAGCAGGCCAACGAAATAGGCACGTGGGAGATTTGTAGGCGTTCAACATCGCGATCATCAACAACAACAGCGATACAGTAGGGGCGTCCAGGAGGACGGTATCTGATGAGAACTATTTTCTTGGAGAGGCTAGTATCGCACGCTGGTACAGGTAGCTTTTGTTATCGTTGCTACCGCTTAACTCTCGTAAAAGGAAAGCCAGCTATATCCTAAAATTAGAGAGGAAATGTTTTTGGTTGTTTGTTGTTGTTGTTTGTTTTTTTTTTTTAATAGAGCTGCATTTTGCTCCATCTCTGTCAAAGAACGGAATATTAACTTTAGTTCAAATTAAAAACGGAAGTTTGATTCCAGCTGTAGAACTGTAAGATAATGTGTTCTGGCTTTCCTCCTCCCAATTCAAATACAGCTAGCTGTCTGCAGCCTTGCTGAAGTGAGCAACTCAGATTAAAAAGCAACTTCTTATAAATGAGGAGCTAGTACAAAGTTCTTCATCAAAATATTTTATCACCTGAAACTTACCTGAGAGCAGTTACTTGTATCTGCTACTGTTTTGATATCCTCTTAATCCTTCCCAGCACTGAAAAATACATTATTGCCTCAGAAACGAATTCTTCATCCTGCAAAATGCACTATTGACAACTGTTAAATTGGGATTGCAAGGGGAGATTTTTATTTTTTTTTAATTTAGCCATAATATCTGGCCAGGTTACAGCCAGCCTTGTTTCACAAGGTTTCTCCAGCTGAACAAGGAGAGGCTGCCATTGATGTGTTGCATTTTGTGAATGGATAGTGTGTCTATTCTGACATGATTTGGACACGAGAACCCAATAAACACATGGCCATTATGCATGGAAATCTTGCAGCAGAGCTTTCTGGTTGAACTTAAACTGTTTTGGTTGAGAGTTACACTATAAGGAGTACAAGACTTGAAAGCTGCAAGTGTCTTATGTAAACAGATGGACATTTGAGATGTATTGACTGTTTCAAGTTAATTCAGTTAACATGTGGGTGCACATGTATTTAATTTAGTCTAGTATAAATTTTTGTAAGCGGTGGAAGCTAATACATGCTTTTTAGAAAGAAAATAAAAGCCTGTGAATTTCATCTCTACGTGTTGGAGCTCCAGCTGTAGAGGTTCTTAATGACTGTGATCGTCCTTTTGTCATGATCTCCTAGTACCAGATGAGACTTAACAGAGAACTTACTGTTTTTCACTTAAGTGTGCAGGTAGCTTGCTAATGAATTGTGAAATGGTAAGGTACCCTTCTGAAGTCTCTGTGAAGATATAAAAGTGCTTAAATGTACATCTTGCTGCACTTTTACTGTACGTGCCGCTTGCCAAAACCAGTTAGGTTGAGCAATATCATTAAACTGTCAGATGTATTGTTTACAATGGGATAGTTCCTCAATGTTCAGGATGAAGAAACAGCAGTTTTCTGTTACTCATCGTAAAAATGTACCGCTGCATTCCAAGAAGGTTTGTAAGTGGCGTAGCTAACTATCACTGCATAAAGCATGGGAGGAGATTGAGACTTGGCATCTCTGACAGTGCTGCTGTAATGCAACGTGTGTACAGGAGCTTTGTTTCTGCCTGCAGTTCATACTTACCCTGATATAAAACACTCTCATGTTGGCATATGGATACACCAAAACCCATAGCATTTGTTGAAAAATAAGAATTCCGGCATTTAGGAGAAAGTAAATGAACAGTCCTTCTAAAAATACAACAGTATGCTAAAATATTGCCAAAGCACTGCTGTGACGCTGTTGTAAGCTGTCATATTTTTTGACCATTATAAATAGATTAGTATTATTATAAGGATTTTTTTCTTATTAGCAAAGAAGCTTTTTTTTTTTTCCCATTTTCTACATAAGAATCCTCGCATGTCCCCTGAACGGGCAGAGCCATGCTCACACTGGAGGGGGTGGGAATGTTGCTGGTGAGGAAGTGGGCAACTTCTACACTTTGGGAACGGCCTTTGTAAAGCCTTAAAAGTCTCCTGTACTGTAAACTCATTTCTTTTGTAATCTGTTTTGCTCATATTCTCCATTTGTTCAAGACATCAGGGATGGTCCAATTAATCAGTTATGATATATTACGTAGTCAAGTTCAGATCCAAATTTGATTTAGACAGCGTACAAATTGAAGCCTGAAACAAGAATGCGTTCCTCTTCGGAGGCACTGAAGTGTTGGGGGCTTTTGGGAGTTTTCTTCTTTTTCATGGTGTGCTTAGACCCAATTAGGAAAATTTCCTTTCAGATTTGTGACTAAACTGTAGGACTGGGGCAATTTGAAGCCAGATGTGTTTCCCTTTGTGAAATTTAGTAACAGATAAGAACATTAAGGTCAAGACGAAAAAGTTAGATTCACGTCCTGCTGCTAGTCATGCTACAGTTACACCTTCTTTGGGCATTGTGTGGAGAGCGGAGGCTACAGGTGAAGTGGATTTCCAATGACTTGTGCACAATCTGTTAAAGCAGCTCGAGTCCATGTGCTGCTTGCTCCACTGATGGACATCCTTGATAAGTGTAAGATGATCACTCTTGCAGTACCTTTCCCTATGTCTCTAGCCTTTTCAAGCACGCGGTGAACACACACAGGCACAGGCACATACACAGTACATTCTGTATACGTGAAGTGCATTGTTTGAACAATTTTTTGTTGCTTACAGAGCACACAGCCTTTCTAGTTGCACACGTGTCTAAATGAGGAGACTATACGCTTCATGACAGGTTGGGGAGGGTCTCCTGTAATATTTCTGACAGCTGTATTTTCTGTCTTCTCCAGCCTCTCTTTTTCTTTGAGCTGCAAGCATAGATTGAAACTCGGGTAATACATAAGAGGATTGTTTAATACTGGCTATTTTCAGAGGCACAAAGGACAGTTACTTTCTCTTCCTACTAACCTCCTGCTGGCTTACTAGCTGCTTGGGAGGCTGGTGATTTTAAGAATGCCACTTTATTCAGTGCATCAAATACGGAGCAAATCTTTGCTCACCAAGATCCCAGCTCCTACACCCCGTGGTAGCACCAAAAATTGAACTTGAGTGGCCCAGAGCGCCAGCTCCTACTGTGATGACTCATACAACCATCAGCACTTTTTAGAGTTAAATTTGATCCACTGGCCCTGAGCAGTGCTGACAATTGCCAGCTAAAAGACCCTTCAGTGAATTGTCCTTTAACAGAAGTCTTTCCCCCCCTCCGCCTCAATTTCCCATTGGTTCTTTTAAATAAAAAGAAATCCTGGTGACAAAGCTAATGTGTATTCTGTGATTATTGTTTAAAGAAAGAGTATTTACCTATATTTTGAGGAAGTGAATTGCCTGAAAATTGTGGGTCAAAGTTATTTTATAAGGATAGTATAAGGATACATTATTTTATAAGGATACTATAAGGAACTGGCTTTTGACTTAGGCAGGGTAGAAGGTTGGCTAGTACAGCAAAGAACTGGTGGAATAAAGTGAAGTTGCCCGCTCATAGCTGAGCAATAAGGGCTCCTCCTGCTCTAAGAAGTTGCTTTGGCCACATTTTTGAGGAGAGGGGACAAAATTGGATTAAGCTTGCTCTGCTCAGAAGCATTGAGCTGGCTCTGAAACAGATGTAAATATGGTTTGCAGTATCTTCAGTTTCTATAGGGGCAAAGTGTATACAACAGGTTTAAATTCAACTGAGTGCCATATTGTGTTTTGGAGCAGTCAGTCTAAAGACACATTTAATTAAACTAGTTCAATTTCTAAACTAGGATTATGGAGTCTACCTTTTACACTGCTGTAAAATCCTTGTGTATGAGTAAGCTTTCAGTGTAATGAAAAGGGCTGGGGGACACAGTTGTAATCCTCAGCTAACCAATTAAATATTTACTTAAAGTAAAATACCTGTTATACGGCTAAGTCCGTGCCTTTGGTCAGTGAATAGAGGAATTGCTTTTCTTAGCTGGGAACATCATTTTAATGTGACAACCAACCTTCTAGCGGGATGTTAGTCCTAATGGATGAGGTTTATACTGAGAAAAATTCAGGAACCATTAGAGAAGAGAAGAAATACAGAAGATGAATGGTTTTCAAGTCATTTCAGAGCAGACTAAATTAAAGGCAGATATTGGCTGCTGTATTAAAGAATTCTTTACAAACACAGAGGAAATACCTATTCTGTAAGAGTGATTCATCCACCAGATCACACTCCGGTGGAGTTTCTCCTCCTCCACTGACTCTGGAAGGAGCCTGGAGGCATTGAGGTTCCCAAGCAAAGGCAGCCGTTGTGGCTCTTTGTGTGCTGTCCTTAACGTGTGCATCCAGTAACATACAACTGTGTTTTCACTGAAATGAGATTCCTTCTTAGGCCATGGTATTAAAGATCATGCTTCTCATGCTAGAATATAGGCAAATGCATAAATAATAACAAGGAATGCAATGTATGTGTCAATTACACTTCTGTTTAATAATAAATTGAATGCATCTGCTACGAAGGGTATGCAAAATATATAAGAAGCGTATTCAGTCACAGAAAAGTGAATGTGTTAATGCAGTATTCTGCTTTACGAATTCAAATCTGGAAGAAGAGTGTGTTTAGTAGGAGATACTGTGCTCTTTGCTGTGCTTCAGATTGATTTTATATTTTTAGTTGTATGCAGGCAGTCGCCAGAAGCAGGACATTCTGATTCTGAGAAAACTAAATGATTTGTTCCGATTCCTGGGAATGCAAGTTTGTTTAGTGGCACCATGGTGCATTAAGTGTGTTGTGGTTGAGGCTAACAAGTGGAGGACAATTAATTAGTTCAGGTTTGCAAGTCATGCATAGATTACTCGGTCAGTACATGCACACGTAGGGTGAGCTTTTTAGTTCTCACTGAAACTTGTTGCTGAGATCGGTTTTGTGCCTCCTGCAGATAGTCAGAAAAGACAGAGCTGGAGTAGAAATACTGAAGTACTTGTCACTTCTGTAAAACAGTTTCCAATTGAAACCTGAAATTATATATAATGAGGCACTCCTATAAACAGGGTTGCCGTAGGTAAGTAGCAGTTTGCATGGGCTGATGGAAGTTTTGCGACTGTAGAGGAATAGTATTAATTCTCATGAGAGATTACAAATGAGTAAATGCTGATGAATATGTACAAATATGTATGTGTGAATTTAGTGCTTCTGAAAGGCAGTTGACAGTTCTGGAAACTGAAGGCCTGCCTCTGCCAGGAAAGTGCTGTAGAGGAAAGCAGCACCGTAAAAATGTGTGTGGTGCATCCCTGGTGTGACCTGGGGTGTGTTCTGCGGGCAGCCCCCCCCGGGGTGAGGACGGCAGTCAGGTCTGCACGTGTTTGGGGCCCGCTCACTAAAACGCTTGTGGATGTGATTCTCTAAGCACACGTGTGGTAGATTACGAACACATGTAAAATGTGTGCTTGGGAACTTTACGTGGATGCTTACCTCCTCCCCTGGTCGCAAAATGCCATTAGACCAGTATCTCACTTTATATAAGATATTACCTTTGAATGATAGCAATACCTGTGTTTTTATGAGGAATAATGGTGGGGAGGGAAGTAAGACAGAGTCTTGCACCTTCTACTACATGTCCTGCTGTTCTTGTAATAACTAATGCATTGTGTTGGTACAGAAAGTGGCTCCTAGTGAGAAGTAACAAGCTGAAATGGGGTAGAAAATGGAGAAACCAGGAGATTCTAATCCTTGAACGTGTATTGGAGGTAAAGGTATGAGTACAGCAGTGTGAATAGCAGTGGCAGTTATATACCCAAGCACCTCTGCAATGAACACAAGTATAACATAAAGAAGTAGCAGTAAGAGGCTACATGGATGAAAAATGCTGTTGCATGGTAGTGTAAAGTTTTAAGAATGCAAGATTTTTCTTCTTGCTTTGCTTAGTTTTAAATTCTGTGGGTTTATGTATGAGATAAAGGAAAATATTTACTTGTATAAATACACAGCTTTATATAATTATTTTTATCTCAAGACTATAAGTTTTGCTCCTTCTAAGCCTAAAGTGCTTAGAAATGTTTCTGTGTCTTCACTGTCTAGTTGTAATTAATTCAGAATATGGCACGTGAGTTGTAGAGGTGTGGTTTATGGCCCTGATTAAGACCAATATTTGAGTATAGGCTTAACTTTAGGAATATGGCTTGGTTCATTTAAATTCAGCAAAACGTGAGTGTTCAGTTAGAAAAGTGAGATTTCAATGCAGCCCAAGTCCCATTTTTGAAGGTAGTACAGACAGTATCCTGTTGATTTCAGGGTGCTTTAGGTGCCTAAGTCACTCTAATTAAGGGAAAAAAAGAAAAAAGTTGGTTTCCTAAGTTACCTGCGTTGTTAAACATTGTCTGTTCTGAAAGCCTACAGGGACTGTGACGAGTGTGAGAGGTGGCTTCCAGGAGCTCGCAGAGACTGCAGGATTTACAGGAATTCCGGTTTTAAGGAGTGATACTGAGGGCATTTTAAATGGTTAACAGTAGCAGAGATTGGCTTATCTTAAGTCCTTGGACAGTTTCGTTTTCTTTCATAGCACCAGGGATGTTTGTCAAATTGGACCTCAGGAGGCCATCTGCATGGGCAGGACCGGTGCTAGCAGCAGATCAGGTCAGCCCTGGTTTTGTATAGTTGAGGCTTGAAAGCCTTTGGATGGAGGTGCCAAAACCTATCTGTGCAGCTTTTGGTTTGTTTTAGTGTGTTGTCTTTCTCTCATTGTATTTTGGTTTGTGTTATGTTGCTGTTAAGTACATCTGTGACCATTTTACGATACTTTCTGGTCTTTTTTTCCTGGTTTGATATACTAGGTCAATATATATAGGATCTTTGTTCATAGTTCACGTACAAAGGGTAGCTTTAACCTAGCGAAGCTGATCCTTCATGGCTCCCTCTGTCAACAGAGAGAGGGAGGCTCCTGCAGAAAGTATTGCAGAGAAAGAACTTCCATGTCACCATTGACTGTAATAGGGATGACTCATCTCACGAGGCCAAAGTTGCCTGTGTGACAGTAGAACTTAAGACATGGGAGGTAAGCATTATGGGCCTGGTTTTGTACCCGCTGCCATCAGACCTTGCTAAAACCCTGAGGTGGTGAGCCTTCAGAAGCTATAGCCACTTGAGCGTATATCCACCTGGGACTTCCAAAATTGCAGAAAGAAGTTCAGCAGTCGTGTTCACTGGTGTTTGATGGGCTTGGGAACACAGCTGTTTCCAAATCCAGCTGTTTCAAAAAAACCCAACAACAAACCTTTACAAAAGTCTGAGTGAAATGTTGAGTTTCCCATATTTCCTGTATTTAGTGGGACAAGATTTTGCTGTCTTTTTACTGTTCAGAAAGTGTGGAGTCTTTTCCGTGTCTTAATAGGTTTTGGTTCAGCCTCTTATACAGTTTCCCCTCTAAAGCTTTTGTTTGTTACAGCTTTGGAGAGCAACGAGTGGGGTGTTTCTGTGGAGCTGTGGACTTCTTTTTATTGACTCAAACACACAGTTTAAAGAAAATGGGGATGTGTCTGTGTGGGCAAATGGAAGTGTATTGTTTTTTATAAAGTGTCACCTGCAACGTGCTTTTAAATAAACCCCTATATAACCATGTATGTTTTTTTTTCACTTGAAAGACACTATCTCCTTCTTCTAAACATTTGCACAGCAAAGTAATGCATTATTGCATTTTCATAAATAATTGAAAAGCAACTTAAAAGAAAGTAGGCCAACAGAAAAAAAAAGAAAGAAAGTGTCGGTTTCAAATTTGAGAGAAGAAAATATGTTTCCTTCTTGATAGCAAGTCAGTTAAATGTTATTAAATCCCATTCTCCCACCCTGACATGACCAAAGACAAATCTGACAATTGACAGTTTCATTTAAAAGAAGAGAAACAGGGAAAAAGGTTTTGGAATGCCGAGTCTGGTTTGTTTTGTTTCTTCTTTTTTAATTTTTTTTTTCCCCCTTGGTAAGAAAGGAATTGTGACCCCTTATCAGTTTGCAAGTGACTGAGGAGCAAATCTCTGGAGATCTGCGTGTTGGCTTTTCAGTGCCATTCTCCGTGCTGGGCTGTAATAATGCAAGCTATTTTAGAACTGTGCATACGTTAGTGTTCTGGCGCGGCATGATACAATAATGTGTGAAAAAGCATAAGATCACACCTTGGTGAAACTTGCAGATTTCCTGCATAATCCGACAGTGAGCTCTTGTCAGGTTTTGACTATATGTAAAGTGAGAATAAAGTTTCCAGAAGCAAAGCGCAAGCCTTGGATGCATTTTGAATGGCTGTGCAGGGATTTTGGCCCTGACGTGGTTACTTTAAGCACTTTAGTCCCACCGTAGCCAGCGGGCCTCCTTCAGCGCTTAAAATTTGGCAAATGCTTTAAGCCCTTTGCTGAATTGGAGCTTTATTTTTGCTAGTGCGGAGAAAGATCAAAGAGCCAGTGTAAATAATTTCTTAAAAAACAATCAGTAACGTGAACAGTTTTCATGGAACATACACTGCGAGGTATGTGGCCACAGAACCAGGTGTCATCAGTGGGAATGGTTTATGGCCGTGGGTCTCTTCACCGGGCTGCTGGCATGTCTGTCCTGAGCTGGTGTGGCTGAGAGAAGACGGGCAGGCTGGAAGCGAAAACGTATTCGGTTATAAATGCTCTCGACGCCGGGTGAGGACCAGGGCCTGTATTCCCGCAGGGCCTGTGCGTGGTCTCGGGCCATCAATCTGTGCTATACCAGAAGTTACAGGCACGTTGTGGGAATTACTGGGTGAGGTTCTTGCATCAGGCAGGAGGCCTGACCGGCGGGTCCTAACAGTCCTTTCTGGCCTGGAGATCAAGACATCAGTGATGGCGGGTATTAATGCGTTGGTTAATGTGCTTTAAGATTAGAGCTACTCAAAGAGCAGAGCCCAGTGGGGGGAAGCTTCATGCAACTGATCTGTCCTCCAGAGGAAAAAATGTCAGCGTGTGCGTTCTCTCCTGCTTTCCTCCCAGATTTACTCCATCTCCTTTTATTTTTTATAACCAGCGCGGCTGTATTTTAAGTCACTGCCCACCCTTGCCAAAATGTGTGATACATTTGTTAAGGATTTGGAATTTGGGATACTTTGATATAACTTCGTGTAGGTTTTATAGAAGCACCTGACGTGTATGTTTAGTTCCTAAACACCTTCTGTGCTTGATTTATCCTCACAGGTTGTCAGGGTATTCAGATGACCTGAAACTGAGGAAGTGAGAGGGAGCTCAGCTGGCAAAAGTCTGACATCGAGTCTGACTGCGACTCACATTTGTTTTGCAGAGTTGAGCCCAGGCTGTGTAGGCGGTGAAGAAAGCCTTCTTCACCTTCACCATTGTATCCAAAAAGCTCTGAGCAGCATCATTTTTTGCAGGTGATGAATAACCTAGTTAGCTCACATTGTTTCAATCCAGTGACAGTTCTCCTCTGAGGAGGCATGGTGGTAATTCGTGGCAGCGTACTCATGTTCAGGCTCAGTGGTGGAGATGCTCTGATGGTTCTTTGGTAGGTGTGCTCAGCCAGAGAAACCACGCTGTCAGCCATCTACCATGGAGCACCACGCACTAGTTATATTAGACATTACTTTTTAGTATGGCTCAGTGGGTTGGCTTCTAGTGAAGCAGGCTCATAACTTTTAACTGAGCTGGATATTTTCAAGGTCCTATGGCAGTTATAATCACCACAGGCATGCAGATCTTAAGATTAAATATCTGGAGGATGCTCATGAAACTGTCACAGAGTTTCCTTTCCCTTTGGTTGTCCTGACCAGTGTCTCTTAGGGTGTAAGGCCAGGCCTGTCTGTCTTGGGAGGTTTCTTGTACAGGTTGAAGGAGGGCTTTCTGGGCAGAAGACAGAGTAATTTTGTTGACACAAAACAGTGTGCATCATTGTTTGTGTTATTACTGTTCTACATTTTTTGTATTTGTGAGAACAGCATATTGATGACTGTGTGTTAAAACTCTGTCTTTTAGTGGCCCATTTTCTTTCTGAAAAAGGAAGAAAACTACATTCTTTCTAAGAAAAACCCAGAACTATACTGGAACAAGTACTAGTGCTGTGTTCATACATGATCAAATTCAGGAAGATTAGGGCACTGTGTATAAATTGCCTTTGTGTTCATTGGGTTAGCAGCTGTCAAATAAGTGATTACAGACGTTGGCATAGCTTTTCTTTCCATAATCGCTGTGAAAACAGGGATGGAAATGTAACAGATGCCATTTAATATGGACCAGTACCTATGTTCTGTTTCTGGGTCTGGCTCTTTATTGCCTTGTGGCCAAAGTTTCTTAGCATCTTTTTTGCTTTAATTCCTCACTACTTATAAATGGAGATAATAGTACTCCCTCACTTTACAGGAGATTTCTGAGGCTGTTTGTTAAATCATTTGAGAACCTTTGATGAAATATATGAAGTATACGCAATAGCATTAATGATAAGATTAAACAGAATAATTCTGTTGAGATTGAGGAAAATTATTACTCCTAGATGAGGTTTGCTTTGCTGGGTAGGGCTAACCTTCTGCAGGAAATAATTTGGTCTGAGACTGTGTTGGGGTTTCATTTCCTGGGATTTTTTTGTTTGTTAACTGACAAGGCTTTTTGATACCAGGCATTGCACTTGAAGTCCTGTTGAAGAGCAAATGAAGCGTTTTGATGCTATTTTTTGCAGCATAGGAGTCTATGGTGACTCATTTAGTGTTCGTAATGCCTGTGACAGATTAAAAAAAATCAAATCAGTTACTCCCAGTGAGACGGATACACTCAGCCAGACCCTATTTGAGAATTATTTGCTGCACTGTTAAGACCAAAGTACACATCTTCCCCCTCCCCGCCGAAAGAATCCAGCTTATCGTGAAATGTTTATCAGAGCCATATAAACATTTCTCGACTGCTGAATTTTGAAGGGAGATTCTTTTGGTCTAACATACGTATTGCAAGCAAAGCTCTTCACAGATTTTAAAAAAAAATAATATAATTAACTTGGTTACAGCCCTCCTTATTACCAAGCATGCCAGCATCTGGCAAGGGTATGGCGATCTGGGAATTCGCTGCTTGAAGCCATGGAACAAAGTGTTCTGATCCGACCCCAGGCAGCGAGTCCAGGACTTGAACTGGAATCTTCAGGAGCAGAGAAGTCTTAAGTGTCTGGAAAATTGGCCTGTTGAGTCACCACGCAGGCACTAAAACAAAACTAATTTTAAGCAGGTCAGAGTTCAGTGATTCCCTCTGGAATCTCATTTTTTTTTCCCTTAAAAAAAAAAAGTCTCATGTTTTAAGTGAAAAGGGTCAAAGTTGATGCACTGCTACGATTTTTGAATGCTTTCCCTTAAGAACAGCCACCCAGGCTAGGATTAGCATGAAGGGCTGCTAGGCTGGCACTTGAGTGTCTGGGTTAAAAATATTTTAAAGCAGTAAATGCAGTCAGAACAGAGAGAGATCCCTGGGAGCCTTCCTGTTCAAAGATGTGCGAGCTCAGGGCAGCAACTGCAATGTAATTTAGGGCAGTATATGCTTCATAGCTTTGGAGAATATTGCCTCCTGTTAATGTTACATTGGAGGACAGTGGGATAGTAGTAATTTTAGAAAGGTGGTATTCCTGTTTGTTTTACATTGGAAACTTCAGAATAAATAAAAAGAAGCATCAATTGAGGAAGAAATGTAACTGCCGAAACCCAGCAATGAATCCACCTCTGAGCAGACTATAGAAACAACAGGGGAAAGTGGGTATAGAAACATTTTCGTGGGAATGCAGCTGCAAAAGGAACTTAGCAGACAAAGGCAGAATCAGGTACGTACTTTAAAAGGCATGTGGGCAAACTTTTGTCTGAGAGCCCAGTGAGGAGCCTGCTCACATTAAATTACAGAATGTTTGGGGGATCGAATGACAAAAAGCTTGTATTGCTTTTCCATTGCTGAAGAAGTGGGACTGTCTATATGCAGAGATGATTCAAATAGCTGTTTTAAAAAAACAACACTTATGAGAGTGAGGGAGACTTCTCATTCCCATTCCTTTATTAAGACGATTTCCTTCTTTTTCCCTTCGGATATTGCAGAGTTCCCTTTACATTTGCAAGTGAAAAGGACAGGGTCTAGGCAACATAGGGAGGCTTGAATCTGAACTCTGTGTCAGGCATTGTGAGCTTGGTGATCTCTGTTTATCTCTTAGGAAATAGCCATGCTTGCACAACAGGGCAAATGCAATGCGCAGATGTCAGAACTGCTAAAACAAAGAGGACTGTCTAGGAAAAGCAATGCCAGACCTAATGGCTAGAGTGGAAAAGTAGCAGCTAGGACTTCTGGCTTCTTTTCTTCCCCGTGCCTCTGCATGGCTGTAGGAAAATCTCTAGGCCAAACGGAAAGCTGCTTATTCTTGCTAGTGAGTTTGTAGCTCATGTGGACTGTACTGTTGATAGAAGGATGTTTGTGGGAATGCCTGCCCACATATGGGTGCAAAGACTTGTGCTCTGGTCATCGGTACAATAGTCAGACTGGTCTGTGAAGTACTACCTATTCCATGGGACTTCCCCTTTGATGTGTAGTAATTGCTAAGTATGTGGCTTTTTGAGTGAAGGAGCTATAAGGTTTAAATTTACTAGGAGAACCTCCGTCTGCCTCGCTAGTACACAGAGTTACTGGAATGCTTCTCCTTTGTATTCCCACAGGTACACAACGCATGGGGATTTGAATGGGAGGATGTGTGAAGCTCTGAGATCCAATTTGTCCTCCAGGTTACGGCAAGGCTCCATTTTTCTCAGGCTTAACAAGTAGTGACCATAGTTTACTAAAATATTTATTTGAATTTAGGGAAAACTTACTGACATGCAGTTGCTTTTGCATTTAAGATCACAGTTTATAGCCCTTTGAAGTCTGCATGTTTGAAGGAAAAAGAAGTGCTTAGGATAAGCTGAACTTGAATTAAATTGTGTAGGCAGATAACAGATTGAATTTGCGGTATGGCTCGTTTTGCTAAAGAAGTAAGTCAAGCAATGAGTAATGCTGGGCCAACTCGTATCACAACAGGGGGTGGTGTAGCTTTAGTGCAAGGTAGTGTGGTTCTCTGAGTCTGAATATGGACCAGTTCTCCTGACTTCAGGGATGATGGTGGTTCTGAAGAAAAAAAGTTCATTTATGATTTGTATAACTTTATGATTCACAGTTGTAAAGCTGGGATAAGTCACACAGATTTCCAGCCCTGATACTTTCATCTGCAGTGATTTGAAACTACAAATTGTTTAAAGGTTTGGATTTATTTTTCCTTTTTGAACAATATATTGCTTTTTACTAGTATGTGACCCAGTGGAAACTTTGCAGTAAGGAAGAACTTTAGGGAGCTAAGAGACAGAATGTTTTGGGTAGTTCCCAAATATAGTACTGATTATTTTGTTTGATCTCTGCATTAGTAATTCCACAGTTGTCCTTGTATCGAGCCTCTCTTGAATCTTCTCTTAGTGCAAGAGGGTTGCAGCATGTGCATACTTTGCTGATCCTTTTGGTTAACTGGCGATGCTTTTGCACTCAAACTAGCTATCAGAATATGATGGGTCAACAGGATCGTTCTCTTTATCATGAAGCACACCTGAAATATCTGCTTAGGTAGTGCCTGTGATTTCTCAGCAAATATTCAACCCAGTGGGGAGCTGCAGGACTCACCTCCATTTCCCAAGGGTTAACAGTAACCTATAATAATAATCTTGTGGCACAAAAATGCTTCTTTTTATGCATTACCTATTTCCAGAGGCCTAATTTAGGTTTTGTATCAAAATGGATATCACAAACGCTTGAGCTTCCTGCTGAGAAGGAAAGTGCTACCGAGAGACTTCGTTCTCTGTTATTCTCATGGTGTCCGGGAGGGGTGAGGAGGCAAGGAAACAATTGCTGCTATCTGTAGCAGTATGTATAAATAGTGGCAGGGTGGGTTGCAAAGGTAAAATAGTTTGACAGTATTGTTACTATGAAAGCCTGGCCTTTGCTCTTGGTTAGAATATATATATATCTCTGTGTGTGCGTGTGTGTGTGTGTGTGTGTTTAAATACATGTGTTTTCATATATGGGGCAAATTTACATATCAACAAGAAAAAGAAGAATTAATTTTGTAACTGCACAAGAATTTCACCTGTCATTAAAAGAAAAGAATATTGGAGTAAAATGAAATTATATATTTGTGCTTAAATACACAGACAGCTGTGCTCAAAGATCAGCGTGTGTCCCTTCTCTCTCTGTGTACGTTTCATGCCTGGTTCTGCTGTAGATCCAGTCGAACTGTTTTCATCAGTTATTTTCCTTAAGGATCTGGTTGTTGAATGTTTTCACGTGCAGATAATCGTGTTTGGATTTTTTGTTGTTGTAAGAAGTAGAAACAAGGAAAAAAAAAGCTTGTTTTTAAAAAATAAATTTTTTTTGAGATCAGAAATGCTTCCTGAACACCCAGACAGTTTCTTCCTCCCCAGTATTGATTTTCCATTGGAAGCGTATGTGGGAGGAGAAGGAAGATTTTAGTAAAACCTAAAAAATACTTGTGTTTCTGGATTTCCTGGCAGTTGCTATTTCTTCCTGCTCTTTTGTGCAACACTTGGTTATATCGAATTCGTCCCCAAACTGTCCTCCTCCTTCTGCCGGTGCAGATGCCCTCAGGGATGGAGGGGTTCTTGCCTCGTAGCCTGCCTCCTGCCCAGCCCGCGGGCACGTGCCCCCTCCTCTCTCTCCCCAACCCCTGCTTCGGGTGGGAGGGCAGTTCCTCTTGGGGAAGCCGTTGTCTGTGCTCGGTCGTCGGAAAGAAGGGGTTCCCAGGGTTCCCCGTTGCTCTAGTCTGGCAGGTTCAGGTGCCGAAGTGTGGGTGGGGTGAAAAGCGCTCGCCTGGTCTGCCAGCTCCAATGAGCGTAGGCGCAGTGTTCGACACGCGAGGTCTAGCGGCACAGTGGTGGGGTCTGGTGGGGAGAGGACGAGAGTCCTGCCCCGTCCCTGATGCAGGTCTGCCTCGGCGTGCCGGCAGTCAGTCGGCCATCCACGTTGGACGTACGGTGAGCGTGCTTGGGGGGATGCGTGTGTGTGTGTGTACTGGCTTACGTGCTGTGGGAACAGAGAGTGCAGAGCCAGGTCAGGTCTGGTGGGATTTGTTCAGCTGGTTTCAGCCCTCCACATGTAGGGTTGTATTGGCTTTCACCCGCGGTCGTCTGGCTGAGCATAAAAGTGGTCCTTAAGCAGGCTGGCATTCGCCATCCCGAGTGTAGTGGATGAGTGTGTGGCAGAGAGCGTGGAGGGCGTGAGCTGTGGCCCCGCTCTGCCGCTGAAGTGCTCTGGCATGCTGGGTAATTCTCTTGACCTTTCGTTCCTCAGTTTTCTTGTGTTTAAGGATGTACAGACTTAGCCATCACACATGGGTGTTGCAAGAATTAATTAATTACCATTTGTACGGTTTTGAAGACTTATAACCCTAAATAAACAAGAACTTAATCAGTTATTTTGCTTCGTATTTATACTATAGGAAAAACCTACTAATTTATTTCCAAGCGCATGACACACAAAAACTATCTTCACACTTCTAAGTGGAGCTGGGGCTCGATGCCAACACTTTTTTTTTCCTAGTGAATATGGTATACTGGTACACTCAGATAGAATGGTACAACCTTACAGTTTCACTCATGAGGTGGAAATTTTTTTCTTACTGTGTTTTTGTACTTACAAGCTGTAAATACCAGGTGCTTCTGTTTGGTCAGATTCTTCGTTCTCTCATGACTGCACCCATTGCTAGTGTCCTTTAGCATGTGAACTTACTTTTTTGGAGTGGCTCTGACTAACTAGTAAACTATATGTCTTTTTTTCCATATATTCTGCTGTCTCCTCATACGTTAATTATTGCACTTAAAGAATCTGGGAATTAAGGAAGGAGGATGGAGACAAAGTATAATAGGGATGCTTGTCACCTCTTACGCTGTTTCCTCTGTGTGTGGAAAAGCCCTTTAGTATATTGATTTGGGAAGGAGGAGTAACTCGTGTCCCAGACCTGATGCAGCCCTACAGAAATGTCATACAGTGCCCTGGTTTAATGTGGAACATCTAGGCAAAATGGGGTAAAGGAAGTCAGAGTTTGTGACTGTCTCTGCATTTGCTGTCATAAGGGAGTTAAATTAGAGCTAAGAGTTTCTTCTTTTGTGTTTTAATTTCCTTTGTTTTAAGAAACTATTATTTTAAATGAAGTGGGGGAGGAGAGTAATATGCCACTGACATGCTTTGGGATCTGAGGCTCCTGTGGACCCCATAGGATGTCAATGGACTCATTAAGATTTAGCCAAGTTTTATGCATTATTCATAATATACATTCACAGCATGCACCCTAAAGACTGTCTCCTGTGAATGCTTAGTCAGAATCATTTGCATTCTGTATTATGGATCCATAATATAGAATACATTTAGCTACATTTTGTGTATTATCCTTTACATGTATTTCCAGCCTTTACTGTTCTGGCTTATGTGGGAAATGTGTTTAAACAATAGCATGCAGTTGTGTTTTGTTGCTCCATAAAAACTAATGCATAGTAAGGACGCTGATGAAAATTAATTATTACATAAGAGCAATGGACAGGCTTTTTCCTCTTTCTAGCTTCAGTGGCATTTTAGATTTGCTTTTCTAACATGTTTAAGAAGTGTTTTAAATTCTGGGATGATATTTTGTAAATTTTGTGTTTCAAAAACACACAAAAATCATTTTTGATGTCGAACGTTGGCAGGTGATGAAGCATCGAATTGAAGCTGAGGTGCTTCATAATCATAAGAGTCATTTGCTGTGAGTTTAATCCTATGAACATTATTTCTGCTGTACATGACAAGACGAAAGAGTCAACAAAACACCACATCAGAAAATCAATTCTCTTCCTGTCATCTGAAGCATTGAAGCTTCTCTGTTTTCTCTTTTCCTCAGTTGCCATTACATCACGGTGATTGGTCTGATCTCAGCTTTGCCACCGAGCCACAGAGTGGCCCAGACATGTTCCTTGGCACACCTCTGCCTTAGTTTCCCCATGGGAAATGGTGCTCCTTAAAATCCTCTATAGTAGCTGCCTACTTAGATTTACTCCTTCAGCACCCCGCCACTGCCAATAGAGAACACTCCTGTGGAAAATACTGCTCTTGTGAGAAAATGGGATTTCTTTTGGGGCCAGATTGCAGTAGAGTGAAGTCAGGGAGGCATGAGGATTATCTTCCTTGGGCAGAATCTGTTCAGGGATCATTTTTATGAAGTATCTTCCAATTGGGGGACCATAAAAATATTTCTAGTTGCCAGTCCCTGCACATGAAAACACCAGACAGGCAAAATCCAGGATCTTGTGGCATCTTTTGCAGATCCATTTCCTTTGTGAAGCAGCCCCCGTATATCTTCAGGAAGACGTAGGGAATGTCAGGCTTTCATCCGTTTCCATGTTCAGGGAAGCACTACAAGGTTGTACCGGTTACAAAAAACCTGTTAGTATGGTGATGTCCTTGTCTCAGGAGCCTGGCTCACAGTGGGCAGCAGTGGTTCCTTGAGCCTAAATATATACAATATACATGAAGGATATCAAGTGACTTACTATGTAAAGTTTTTTGCAAGTGTTGTAATACTTAATTAAAAGTCAATGATTATCAAAATACTTAAACGAAAAAGAAAGTCTTGATAGCACGTAAGATTGAAATGTTTTTCCCATCATAGGCTTAACACAGGAGAATGTTTTGGCAAAGCACAGTTGGGTGGCAAATAGTTGGTATAAAATGAGCTCAAAATCCTAAGGATTATTTATATTTACTTTTTTCCACTAGTTCTTCAAGTTTAACTTCAGGCAACATTCAGACATACATGCCCTGAAGGTACAATAGTTAGGAAGGATTTTGCTGTGGCCTAAGCAAAGTGGAAACATGCTATTCTTTAGTCCAAAACTAACTGTCAAGCTCTCAGTAGAGTAACATCTAAAATATAAACATTTTATTGCCTTTCTGTTCAAAAGAGATGACCAGTTTTTCATGAGAATTTTTCACAAGTGAATTTAGAATTGTAAATTTGTAAATACATTTATTTTGCAGCATGACATTGCTGTTACTTGTTCCTTTTGCTTACACGGCAATTGACAGTTCATGATGTTAAAGTCTGATGCATAGAAGCAAAATATTTCTTTCTTCTTTTACATAAGATGTAATGCAGTGGAGTCCTCATCTATGTGTACTGTAGTAATAGTATATGTAGAGTGTAGTAATGTAAAGAAAGGGTAATCACTGTAGAGGGAGTATTGGCTTTGAGAGCAAACATTATCAGATGTGTCGCATGGTGGCTTTATGTCCAGCGGAGCAAAGCTACCTTTCTGTCTTAGTCGCTTGTGTTACTGTTGCATACATGGGACAGGGGACAGGAAAGAAAGACAGCAGGTATGAGGCTGAGATCCAGGTTTCCCCTCAGCTCTGTGCTGAAGTTTTTCTTGTTATCTCCCTTGAATCCTGAGCTTTCCTTCCTTGTCCTCTCCTATTTCCTCTCCTCGCAGCTCCTGTTGCAGCCCTGGCACTTCTCTGCTGTACCCTTTCCTGCTTGCTGTACCCTGAAAGCTCCAGCAAAAAACCCAAACTAATACATTCACTGAAGATTATTAGCTTGGTCTCTGTCACATGCTTACAGCACTTACATTGTTGGTCACCTTACTAGTTGGACATCAGCATCTGGGACTAGTGAGAATGTGTTTTTTCCCGTTGCAAATCAATGGAACAGGAACATAAACAATGCTCAAAAAACCCAGATGTCAAAATACTCCTTTCAGATTCATGAATATGCCATATGTATAAGCCTAACTTCAGAGATTTTCTTTTATTCTCATGAATACCATTTACATTTGAGCAAATTAATTTCCACTTTTGGTACTCTGGAAGCTGCTTCTGGAAAGAACATGCCCTTTAGTCCATCCAGCTCAGGGCCCAGCATTGTATGTATGACACCTGGATCTCCGGAGCATTCGGCAGTTCTGCTCCATCTGATTTTCTTTTCAGCAATCTAAATTCATATTGTAAAATATGCAGGAGTGCAATGAGCATCGTTTTTGTTAGTGTTATTAGGCTTATGATGTGGAAAATAAAGAACTTGCTTCCTACTGTTTAGCAAATTTTCTAGGAAATTCCTAGCAGTTTTATTTAATATTTGCAATAGGTAGCTTTATCTTTCTAAATGATTTTAAACAGTCTTTCTTCAGTGAACAGCTGTTTAAGTAGGAACTAGGGTACATAGAAAATGAGTATTGTACATTAGCTGGACTCACAAGGGATGGTAAGAGAAGGAGAGTTTTCTTTTCCAGTACTAATCTCTGTACCTCCATGGTAGTATCTGGCCTAAAAGAGTACCTCTATACCAGGTTTCAATTCAAGACTCCTCAGGTACTGTGTTACCATTATTAATAAATATACTATAGAAGCAGTGGTTCGAATGGATAGATTTTAAAGGGTTTTGCTGGGTTGCCTACTGTATTGTTATTCTGTTTTACAGATGGAAAGGTTGTGGGTTTTTACTTCTGACTCTGTTCATCAGAGGAAAGCCAGACTTTCCAGTTAGCTGATACTGTTGTACGCTTTGTTCTCTTGGTATTCTTTCTGTCCTTTGTCCAAAATCATCTGCATAGTATTTCTGTCCATCCACAGTGTTAAAAAGTCTACTGTCAGAACCCTCATGCATCATGGGGCTTTAAAAGTAATAGATTCTGATTTCCTTTTTATTAGCCCTGGTTCTCAGCCGTTATAGTTCAGGGTCTTTCATTTTGAAACAGTAAAATTCAGTGCTTTAAAAAAAGAAGTTGAGATTTTCATATGATGACAAGTGTTGAGGCTTTAAGGAAAGCACCAGGTATAAGACAATAGAAAAAGTTCATAGGTATTTGCAACACTGGAACTTCCTGGAGTACACAATTAAAAGGGGCCACAAAGACTCTCAGGTTGCGTGTTCCTCCCACACAGAAGATCTTTCACCTTCTGGTGCTTCATGGGGTGCATAATATCCAAAGAAAAAAAGTGAGACTGTGCCTCTCATATCACTCTTCTCCCGACAGTAGAGTTGGGAGCAGAGGGGTACTGAGAACAGTGAACTGCATTTAGTGAAGATAACACCATCAGATTGTTCTTTCTGCTTAGGTAAAATTATCAGAAGAATAATTTTCCCCAAAACTTAATTGAAGGAGAGGTGCAAATTAGCACAGATTTCTGTACTGGGCATTGCTTAGCCGCTTTGACAGACTCTGAAGACCTGTGCCGTTGAAAGGAGTATTCCTCATCAGTGCTCTAAATCTGGCTGCTTCCACTGGTCTTTGCTTTGTTGCCTGTATCATCAGGAGGGCAGGGAGCAGACCCTTCTCTCCTACTTCCCTGTCTCCTTCCTTAAAAGAGCCACGGAAATCAGCCATGCTTAGCCAGCAGGACTCATCACCTCCCAGTATGGGCAAGGCATCATCTATGTTCTGGATTTTGTTACCTATCTAAAACACTCAGGGCTCTGATATGAGTTTATTCAGAAATAGTTTTCTCTGCTGTTTTGCTGTAACATTTTCTGTGCACATACAAGTGTCTCTTAGGAATAACACCAAAAGTGCCCCCCGCCTTTTCTGGTGATTGCTAGTAAAGCTTGAAGTCATGTTGGGCCTTGCTGTCCTTGCCAGGCTGTTCTTTCACCTCTTCTGTGTCTCATCCTCAGCCCAATTAGCGAGATGTACAGTAGCCTGCCTGTTACTTGTTCCCGAGTTTAAAAACCTAAACTTGCTTTTTACTGTTGTCTCACTTTTTGCCAGTTTTGCAAGAGTGGCACTGCTCTGATCTTACTGATTTGTCTTAGCACTGAGAGTGTTTTGTAGTGACAGATGAAAAAGCAAAGACAAGAGTTTAGAGCTACGTTCATTCATCTCTGTGTTATTTTAATGCTAAATCTCAATGATGAGTAGTATTGTTGTATTACTGCTGGTTAAAACATACAAGAGTCCTGTCTTGAAGATCAGACTATTTTAGTGAGTAGAGGGGATAAGAGCCCTGTTGAAAGGTGTAAAAGCTGAAAAGCCTAGTAGATATGTCCATTTTAAATGTGTGCCATGCGTGCTGAGGGTGACTTGGTTCACACAGAATATTTGCAGTCAAGTCAAAAATAGAACTCATAACTTGCATGCTTGTGCTTCCTCAGTCCAATCCCTTCAGAAACAAATCTCCACATTATTTGAAAAGAACAGAACTGAAACAGGACCGCTGGAGTTTGCATTGCCTGGTGATCTAGAGTGAGAGTGAAGAGGAAGGCAAGGGACAAAAATTGGGACTATATTGGGAAGCTTATGCAGATGTTATGAGAGCTGTACCTGCCCTGCTGAGTAGTACTTTGGTCTTCACGGGTGTCAGTCCATGGGTATCAGCTAGTGCAGTGATACTCTATTACTCTAGTTCACCAGGACTAGCATTTATATGTACTAAGTAAACTGCAGACAATTGCAGTCTTGGTTGCAGCTGGCTTGTTTCCTAAATATTAATACTAATACTACACTGAAAAAGTAAAACAATTTAAAAGAACTGGTTGGAAAATCTGTATAGGTGTAAAAGTTAAGCATATGGCAGAGCAGAGATTGCCAATGAAAATGACAGATGATTAACATTCATTAAAACTTTCCATTAACACCTTGAAAAACTCCATAAAATAATACTGCATGTAAATAATGTGTGATGTCTCCAAGCACTCTTCTACCTGTTTTTAAGGGAAGGAAACAGAAGAGGGGAAGTGTATTCCAAAAGTACTCAGTACAGGATTTTTTTAGTCCTTCATTTGGTTTGGAGTTCAGTGGTCTAGTGATGAATAAATCAAGTTTGAGCTGTCAATATGGGAAAATATTTGGCCTGGGTAAAAGTTAGTCCTTTATGTTCCTAAAGATGAACAAAGATTTTCTTATCTGTGTTATATTGTAAGCATGAGAGAGAACACGTGAGAAACTGCAGGGCAATGTGAAAGATGATCTGATCAGTTAGCTAATTACAGAGATTAGTACACGACAGTAGTTCAGTCCTGCCTGTGTCATTCTACATTGCTCTCAGCTTCAGCGGGATCGCTCCACATTATGGAGAATTCTAGGTCTGTGCCTTCTCTTATTATTGCATACACATGAACTAAGGAAGAAAGATTTGTCTCATCTAAGTAAGCTTTGTGACAGTAAATTAAAAAGTCAGCTGACTTAGATGTCAGTTCTTAACGTCAGCTATTAATTATACTGAAAATAGCTTCCAAAATCAGGCATGCCCTGGCTGCTTTGACCCAAAGAATTGTGTTTCTGGAGGGAAAGAAGCATCTTGGTCTTGTAAAAGCAGGTGTATGGTTTAAACAATGCAAGTAAAATCATGTGAATATTACCTATGGATGCTTTGACACTTGGAATTTGACTTGTTTATTTGAGAAAGCATCCATTGACACTGGTACTTGCAATCTTTTTTCTCTTTTTCATTACTGAGCACTTCTGTGGTCCTGGCTAGATTCAAGACTTGCAGAGCTCTGGGGTTCAGGAGATCTAGGCTTCAGGCTTAATTTCCTCTACTCCACTCCTGTTTGAGGTTTTTGCATTCGTTCCTTTATCATCTTTACCTCCTCTTCATAATCAGGTCCAGTCAAGGCACGAGTGTGGCATTTTAAAATGTAAACCCCCCTTTTCCTTCCTTCTTAAAATGCTATTTTATAGGTTTAGAGTGTCTATATATCACAATGTTTTCACACTGTTAGTGTCTTAGAGCTACCATTTGCCTGAGGTAGCTGAGGACTCATGAAGAGGATGTGATAGTAAAAAATGCTATGAAATAGCTTCATTTGTAAAGCGCTCTGTCTTTGGGGTTGTGGGAGGGATGGAGGGATAAATAAGAAGTCCTCTATCTAAGATACTAATTAAAATGCTCAGTACCTCCTTGGGCCACTACTTTACACATGTGGTTAAGAACTATTTTTTCCTGTTTTAAACTTGGCTGTCACTATGTTCCTCTTACCACCACCTGTAATTATTGACTAGACTTTGCCATATCAAGACTGCAGCTCCTTCCCCACCCAACTGCATCTGCACTCCAGCGTGGGCTGTACCAGGCAGAGAGCTCTGGCCCTGACACCGGCTTCGTGGGTTGGTGTAGGTCCATTATGCTTAGGGCTAACACCCACCCTTCCAGTTGAAGGCTAATTGAGAAAGCTGGGTTGGAGAGGCAGCATCAATTTAAGCATACTTGCAAAGGGCCTTGACCTTCCCATTTGGTCCTGGGGACCCCCTCCCTGAAATAGCATGCAGATGATGGGGTCCTGTTAAATAAAACTATAACTAGAAGCAACAGGAAGGAAAAGAAAAATCTGTGAGTCTGCTATCTTTTTGCATTTGACTGTTCCTGGATTGCTATTTTCAAAAGTGATCTGCAGTGGCATCTCTTGGCTTCCAGGAAGGCAATGGGAATTTTATAGCTGACGTCAATGGGAGCAGAATGAGACTGATGTTAAGTGCTTTTTTTATAACCCCGTCCCTAGTGTACAGTCAGTTTCATTGTTTTCCCTGATATTTTTGTGGGTGTTACATAGATCAAGAAGGAGAAAATAGTACTTAAGAAAGACAAGTTGTGATTGTGAAACCACAAAACTGTCAGAGAGGCTCTGGGGGGCAGCTGTGGGGCTTGGGACTGCTGCTAATTACTGTTACAAATTTGACTAAATTTTAGTATGACACTATTACTTTGAGCACCTTTCTTTCCCGGAGGACATCATCAGTAAAGTCCAACCTCTCTGACACAGGAAAATCCAGAGCAGTTCTTCTGATAAGCTCATGATTTGCTGCAAATAAGAAAAGTTTGGCCCTTTGGATTCCAGTGTGTGTTGTCCACCTGAAGCCTGACATCACTCCTAAGTTCATGAATTTGGCATGGGATATAGAAAGAAAATGTATTTTCCTACTGCATTTTGACAGGCTGATCCGTGGTGAGACCTTTCCACTGGGATGTCTACTCTCCCTTGATCCATGTCTGACATTCACTAACATGAATGGCCAATACATGTGTGTGTAGATGGGCTATTTAGACCCAAGACTTGCTTATCCTAGCACTGAAGCTAATCTTTTTCACTCTGCTAAGGTCAACGTTGAAAGGTGACTCCAAAGAGCAAAGAAAGGGAGGACAGGTTTGAAAATGGATACAGGGAGAACACACAAAATATGCTGCTGTAAATGCTGATTAGTAACCTCTCTCCCTCTCTTGCCATCCTTTTTTCTTTCCCTGTCGCAGGTTATTCATTAAGTATTTATTGAAATGCATGGTAAAAAGAATTTGTCTAACAGTTTGAAGTGCTGATTTTGGATTAGGCAGTAGGTGGTGGATTTAAATTTGGAGAATTCATATTCAGACAGATGGCCTGAAGGTGGGGTCAGAAGTTACCTCTGCAAACTTCATCTGCCTGACAGTACGTATTCTCACATGCTGCAATAGAGTGGTGTTCTCGTGGTATGTGGGGAAAAAATTGTGGTATGTGGGACAAAAAACTGATTAGGCCGATCAGCCTTTGCTGCATCTCCAGGGGATTGCTTTTTAGGTCAATCAAGAGAAATCTGTGTGGAATGTAATGGTATTTGTTGAGCAATCAAAAACTTACCCTTGAGCCTACAAACTGCTCTTGTGGTATTTAACAGGACAAAGAGAAAAAAGATAACCCGTGCTGGTTTTTTCCCTCTCTTTAAGCAAGAAATAATAGATGTTTGGCACTGGCAGGAGTCTGTCATATTGTAGTTCTGTTACTGTTTTTAGTTGAGTGGTTTAAAAATGTGTAAAGGATAGTCGTAGTACAGATAGGTTAGAGGATGCAGTAAGCCTATTTTTCAGTAGTCACGTACCATCATACATAATACAGTATTTTTTGAAATTATAAATGCAGTGTAATATATGGGAAGAAGCCAAGCCTTGCACTGAAAGCACTGATTTCATTGATATATGTTCTGTATATTTCTTGGGGTTTTATTCTTTCAACAATACTAGCCAAAACAAACTCTCTTTGCCTCAGTTTCTTCTTCTAGTAGAAAGAAATAATAAAGTTTCTGTGTGTAGGTTTATCACCTTTATATCTACTCTGAAAACCTTACATGAAAAGAGCACTGAAATTATGATTAAGTGCAGTAGATTTGTAAAAGTGGACTCTTTAAGATAGCATTTAAGTGTGTAAGATGAGATAACTTCCTGCTCCAGAGCTCATTTAATCATACATACGAACTCCTGACATAAGAAGAGTGGCAGAAGTCTGACTGCTGTACTGCAAAGACGGTAGTCATTTCAAACGTCTGCAGCCCCTCAGATGAGTGTTTCTGTCTACCTGTGGTGGGTTTTTCTTCAAAGTGAAATATGTGTTCACTAAAGCCCCAGTCGTGTAAATTGTTTTGCAAGAGGAGGACCTTCACTGGTACTCTCGTAGCAGCATGAAAGTCGATGAGGCTTTGCATGCAGCCATCTACACATATGTCAGGCAGGACTTTGGCCTAAGTTCTCTGACTCGTGATCTGAGAAGAAAGAGTTCACCCTTCAATTGTGAAGAGGCTGTTCTTTCTGCTGTTGTATATATAAAGCCTGAGATTGTCTTTCCTTGAAAATAATTTTTTATTTCTTTTGTTTGGAGCATACCATGTCATAGCATCATCTGAGTTTAGCACAGCATTTGCTTTCAATGTTGGAAAGCCAAAGCTCTCATAAAGATTTTAAATTGTCTGATAATATTTAATCAGTTCATCGACTGTGCGTGCTTGAATAGTAAGCACTCCTGAAGAGCTTGCACCTTTAAAAAAAAAGTGAAGTACACTGATAATATTGCAGAGTGTAGAGAGGTTTAAAATTATTGGAGCACTTAATTTTTTTTCTATAATTGCTTCAATTTGAAGGGAACTAGGCAAAATACCAAGCTGAAAATGAGTTGCATTAATCGAAAAATTCATCAGTCAGAAAGTAGGATGTAAACCAAAATGCCCAATTAGAACAAAAAAAACACACTAAAAATGTTGGAGCTAAAGCCTTAAAGTGATGAGGCTCATATTCCTCCATGTTGGCTGTTGACTTCAGAGGATATTAGAATAGTTTCACACATTCGTTTCACTGGGAACAGCAGAGGAGCTAAGGTGGAGTCTGAGTCACGTTGCTTAGAAAGGAAAGCAATGCACAGGGAAACCCTGGCTCCTTGCGATGTACCAGATTGATAACAATCAAATGTGAGGATAGATCAGTTAAAGGTTAAAATCTTTTTATAGTAAGCTGACAATCAGATAAAATATTTAACACCACTGTGGATACCTTATGGTGGGTAAAGAGCTTTTTGGTACTGCGTAATTATATTTCATAATGATTTAATGAGCCTTCTTTAAAAAAAAAAGTTGTATCACTTGAAAGGTACCACACAAACCAAAGCAAAAATGAGGCACGTTGCTGCGGTTCAAGGCTCTTTTAAAATTTCCAAGTCAATAAGTTTACCATCAAAAGACACATTTGGCTAATAGATAGTCTGTTTTTCTGGTCTGACTTAAATTTAGCATTAAGTACTGATTGTTACTAAACAAGGGAGAGCTAAAAAGAATTTATTTTTAAAAGAGGATGAAATACTAAGTGTGCATATTATATGTAGCTGGAACTTAGTAGGTCCTAACGAGTCTTGACCACATACGGTTTCAGTACACCACATGGTAGATTTTCATATACCAGGTTTCACTCGGTTGTTGGCACTGATACAGTCAAGCAGAGATAGACACCCAGCTTTCAGTATGTAAGTAGTCATGTTTGAATCTGTGGGACAGCTCATGGACTGGAACTTCATTAGGGAGTTGCATATCTTTGTGAACCTTGTTCACCCTTTCTTTGCCATCATGCTGAATATTTCATGATACTGTACTTTGGTAGAATGTGGACAACTGCTGTATTTTCCTATTTTACCTTTTACTTGGCACCACGTAGATGGCTGTGATATGCAGAGGCATAGCAAGGGAGTAGTGGCAAATGTCTGGGGGAAGGCATTTGGTGCACACTCTGTTCTGTGTGGATCCTGAGAGCGTTTGGTGTGCTGGTCACCACCGGGTTGCTACGAAGGCCCCATCGCTTGTGTTTGTCCAAGATCCCCGTGGTGGCAGCTGGCTTCACAATAATGCTGGCAAGAACAATTTCCTTGTCTCAGATCACCACCTGCGTAGCTGCAGGATTGTGTTCTGGTTGTTCCTAATGGTCACGGGGAAGGTCTCCTGCTGTTGATCTTTTTGTCATCTCTCGCACAAAAATGCGTTTGAGCCAGAGTGCGTCACCAGTGGGTAAGTAAGTGGTGCTCACATTAATTTTTTAGTAAATCATGAGTGGAGAAAAACAATGTACTTCTTTTTTATTTAAAGTCTAATAGTTTAATGACTCCTTTCAAAGGTTCGTACTGCGTTTGTTCATACAGGAAGATGCTGTGTTTTGTGTGTGTCCTTGTTGACAGGACTGGGCTGGACCCACCGCCTTTTCCAAAATGGCTTAAAAAAGGTGTGAGGGAAGGAAACCTGCATCCAGGTCCTTGTGTTTCTTAGCTGGGGAACAATAGTCTGACCTGCAGTGAAAGTACCATTACTTGGCTTGAATGCAAAGTGATGTCTGCCTCAGAATTTAATATGGAGAAAAAAATATTTCTAGCCGTGGCCTCCGTACTTGTCTCACTGGGAGGTGCCAGGGGCTGCCCAGTGTTGGCTGTGGTGGTACAAAAGCAAGGAAGCATCATGTGTGGGAGTCATGTCAGAGCAGCAGATGAAGGGGACATCTCTTGGTTGATAAAACCAAGGGGCCTGGAAGACTTGTACCTTTCTCCTCACAGTTTCTTTGCTCCTCATCCTTGTAGTCATGGGAGAACTTGAGCCATGTGCCTCATGCAGAGCTTGCTGGAGCTGGAGTAAGGCAAGTAGGTTGGAGGTGGGCAGCAATGGAGCCTGTGGGAAAGATGACTGCCCAAGTTTTTGGCCAGTTTTTATTTCTGCTCTTCCAAAACCATGTGTTGCTTTACAATTGATGCCACTATGTTCAGATGAGTTCAATATGGGCTCTCAGACAAGGGTCTAATTTGTGAGGCAAATTAAAGGAAAACACATGTAGCTGTGAAAACTTTGTGGTCAGGCCTATTATTATTTTCTAAATATCCTGTCTTATTTACTAGAGATGATGACAGATAATTAAAATTTTGTAGCATTTCTCCAAAGAAAGGAATGAAATACCAGATTTTTGAAGGAAGTTGAGCGTTAATTGCGTCAGGGCTGGAAAAACTTCTCTGAACCACCATTGACATTATGTGTGAGTTTCTATCACACCTGTTTTGATTTATCACCCTTCTCACCTAACCAGCGCATACCTCATTGTGTCTTCTGTGGTGTCTCCTTCTTGTGCCACATATACCTGAAGTTTTCCTCATTCTGATCTTTCACCTGAGGTCTAGCCTGCTACAGATAGTATGCAACTATGAGCTAAGCAAATACTCTGAGGAATTATTTTAAGTATTTTAATGTGCTTTTTTTCCCCAGAAGCGTGCACAATAAATATTAATAATTTCAAATTCTGAAGTACTTGATTACCACTTCAGATGACCCAATTGCATGCCAGATTTTTACTTCTGATATTCTTCTTCCATTCTTTTCTTCCTTCCTCTTTTTCATCTCCCCTTTTGCTGGTGGTAATATAAATCATCCTCAGGAGCACAGATACTCTGCAAGTTGCTGTGCTGAAAGTTAATACTTTAAATAGTCACAGGTTTGGTTTTTTTCCCCTTTCTCACCTGCGCTTAATCCTGTCTTCAGTACAGAATGAAAAGAAGTGAGAGGAACAGCAGTGATGGTTAGCTATATTGCAATTCCACTGCATTTTGATTAGCCTTAGGCTCAGTTTGCATGGGTTTGCAGTCCACTCATCAAGGTGGATACAAACTCAGAGAAGTGAAACCCAGCTGTGTTTTTTGAAAGGATTTTGCTCATTTTGTATTGGAAGCCAAATTCACACCACTAAGCAGTGGTGATGGGAGAGGAGAGAAGAGAAGCTGCTCCCTTTTGGACCTGTGTGCAAATTTTTAGATTAATTTTTATTCTTCCACGTCTCTGGTAGTGTGTGTCTGGTAGCACTGAAAATAATTGTTGTCTAGTACTCTTATTTAAACAATAAAGGTTATTATATTTTACTTCTCAGTGAATGTTACTTACTTTTAAAAGCTCCAAAGCTGGCTTGTGTGATCTCTTATTGACTCTCCTGTGTTAACATCTCTGTAACGTATCTGTGAATACCTGTGAACGTTTACTAAGGTTATACCTCTTCTGGAAGTAAGTATTTTGGTAGAAATACAATAGTGAGTCATAAACATTTCAGTCATTAATCCTCTATTACCCTGCTTTAACATGTACAGTGCATTCTGTTTCTTGGTTTTAATAATCCTTTTTTTGTTGGCTTCTTGATGCTCGTAGAATCACAGAATATTTTAGGGACATGTGGAGGGTTTATGGCTCGACCCCACACTAAAAACAAGGCCAGCTTTGAAGTTATGTCCTATTTTAAAGTTAAATCAGGTTGCTCGGGTCAGCAATCATGCCAAGCACCTCTGAGGATTAGGCACCAGATAAAAGTACGGTTGTACAGGTTTTCTCCACACAGCCTGGCTATGTGAACTCCAGCACTCACACCTCCGATAAGGCTCCCTGAAGGAGAGCTCCTCAGTTGCCAGAGACACGCCGGCATGTTTTCCCTCTGCTCCCTGCGAGGGCTGCGAGGGCTCAAGGACCAAGGGCTTCCTACATCTGGTCCCACAAGTGCTCTGTGGCTGATGGCGAGTGGTACCAGGCTCTTCAGTAGAGACAGTGTGGAGTAGAGACTCCACAGCTAAAATGTATGATCTGGCTTACTTGTAGGAGGAGACTTTATTTTGAATGCAAATATGAATGTTTTCATCCACACGTGCATTAATCTTTCCAAGTCCTGCCAAGCTCTTTTAGCTAGTTTCTCAAGTTAATTATATGTTACATAGTGTCTGGATCTTTTTTTATTTCTTGAAAAAGTGTTTTAATTTTAAATACATTGTATGCCATTTAACTGTGTGTCTTGTGTTAAGGAAAGAGGTAAATACCAGCAAATGATCTCTGCACCATTTACCATTTTGCATTAATGCCCTCTATGGCTGCAGAGTATTTTTTTAGGGTGTCGTGTAAATGTATCCCACACTTCTGAGTATGGGAGTAAGATGAAAGAGGTAGTTTCCAATTTGTCTGTTTTAAGACAGAATAATCAGAACTAGCACCACTGGCAAACATTGTTTTCAAAATAGAGGGCTCTGCACAGAGGATTTGATGGGAAGTTCTGCCAATTCTTTTATTTCAGCAAGGTACAATCTTGTTACAGGAGTCCTTTTTCCAGCCTTTTCAATGAATGGTGAATGATTGTGGACTACTTCAAAGCGCCTGTGAATGGTAGCTGGGAAAAGCAAGTGGTTCTCAATAGGCTTGAATTTATTGTCCAGGGGCCTGAGTTTTTACTGGGAAGTTGTAAGGTTTCTATGAAGTAGTGAAGGTCATAACATATTTTGCTACCTACTAATCTGTCTTAGAATCAGTGCACTAAAAGTGAAAGACTCAAACTGTACCTGTATAACCACTTTAAAGTGGCACCAGAATGGGATGCCACAGTATAAAGCGGTCACATATCCTTTCTAGTGCTTGGCCGTTGTGTGGAGATCCAGAGCAAGGGACTGATCTGGCTGCAAACTCATGTTTAGTTGTTTTTTTAATGACACACCCTGTCACATAAGCATCAGCAACTGTCCTGATGATGTAGCAGGAACATCGGGCTGAGGAGCAAGGGGAGAAAGAGAAAACTCTTTAGCAGACACTGGCTTTTGCATTGGCTCCTGGCTGACCCTGCTTTGATCACAGCCTACCCTGCTTTGAGCAGGAGGTTAGACCAGAGGCCTGCTGAGGTCCCTCTGAATCTGCATTTTTCTGTGATCCTATGGAAGTGATTGTGGAACTGCAGCATTTCTTTTAAATACCTCAGTTGTCTGGGTTTTTTTCCAACTGCATTGACATACAAGGCAAAGACATTGGGGGAACCCCATTGTGGGGCGTTATTCTGTCTCGAATGGCACAGGTATAGTTGGATCCACTTTGGGGCCAAGTATGGACTGGTATTTTTTTTATACAACAGTGAAAATTTGCCACAGGAGGTTATGAATGGTCTAAATTATAACTGTGTTAGAAAGCCATCAGACAAGTGGATGGAAGAAAAGCTAATAGGGGCTGTTGAATACAGACGTAGATAAAGCCCGGAGGCTCTATCTTGGGGTACTTGGGAAGTCTGTGAGCTATAGGTTGCAAGGAGTTGTAGCGATATACCAGAGGAAGAATTGTTCTGTATCTGACTGTCTTCTGTAGTCTCTCCCTGGGTTTATGTTCCTGATTATTGCCAGAGAAGGGAATGGATGGGCCTTTTTTCTTAATGCATATGACTCTGTACAACCCCTTGAAGGTTTTTTAGATCTGTTTTATGTGGTTGTGCCAATTGGAGAGTGTAGCTGAACTGCTGATATTCTTCATGGTGAGAATTTCCTACTTGGAGTTGGAAGTAGGTTTGAGCTACTTGACGATTTGTAGTACCATTAAAAAAAAACCACCACCCAATATGCTAAATATCATTGTTACCTTTTATTATTAGACTTATGTTTGCAGAACCAGCTGTCATTGTGAAGCAAATCAAGATCTTGACTGCTTAAGTTAGAGCCCATTAAAATGGGCTAAAGACGGAATATCCTACATCAGGCTGCTTACTGTTGTACTGTATGCTTGGGTATGAGTACTGTTCCTCTGAGACCTTAACAGAAAACTGGGTGAGACTTTATGAGACTCTCCTACTGTGTAAGACTGATCCATAAAACTGACCGTGCAGCATGGAAATACTGATAAGGGATTAATGATTGTGCATTTAGATGCCATTTGTAAACAACAGGAGAAAAAAAGCTAAACTAAATATTTTTATAAAGTCTCCTTTGTGATCCCATTTTAAAATGGCTCCTACAGTATTTCCTAGGAATGAAGGGTCCAGATCTTGCAGTTAGGACTCTGTGCTTTTGCAGGACTAGAATCAGCAGGGCTCTACAGCAGCACAGGGGTTTGTCCACTGGAATCCAGCTGCAAGCCTGGAAGCAGACTTTGTGTGTTTGTCTTAGTTGCTCTGGACTAGAGTCAGAGTTTCGCCTCTCCTTAAGAGCAGAATTGTACTCTGACAGGCCTTCTGCTGGTGCAAAGAGCTGCTGGGCTGTATGCTGATCCAGTAGGTTTTAAACATATAGTGCAAATTAAATTAGTATCCCTAACTTACTGCCAGCACTTTGACTTTTCCTTCTGAAGCCTGGCCATACTTGTATTAACGTTCATACTCGCATTGAAAAGTTAGTGACAAAGCCCATCTTCACTGTGGGCAAGACCTGGTTTTAAGAGGCATCATTAGGACTGTGTGTGCCTCTGTGTTTCTTTGTGGGCTGTAGGATTTGCATAGCCTCGTTTGTTTAATCTTGTAGACTAGTTATGGGCTTACATTCTTTTTCAATGTCTGTCTGGTTTGTTTTCTCACAGTGATGGGCAGGCCTTTCCCAAACAACTCTGATCCTCTAATTGATCTGGTTTTGGAGCTCCCATTGAATTCAATAGATATTCTGAGCATGGAACAATTACAGGATCAGGACAATGTCTATTTAAGTTCAGTCAAGTCATATAAAAGTGCCTTTTTTCCCTCCCTTCCAGCAGGAAATTGATTTCATGCTTTTCAATCTCCCAGTATATTTATTAAACTATTATTTATTCATTTAGTTACTTTATTATTTAATTCTGTACCAAAATGTGGCTTTGCTCTCTAGAAGGAAGAGTGGGAAACATTTCAATTTTTTTTTCACCCCTCAAAAAGTACTTATGTTCTTGCCTCTTTTTTAAGGTACAACACTACTGTGCACCTTGGAACAACAGTGGCTAACAGCTCTTAACAATAGGAGTGGGAATAATGACAGGGGTAGCAAAGACATGAAGAATTTTGAAAAAGCAATATTCTTCAATGTTGGGAAAGTAATAAAAGGTCAGAATGAAGCTCAATAGAAAAGCCATTAGGAAGGGAATGGGCAGAATTCTGGTTTTATGCTGATGCCAAGGCTTTGGATTTGTTTTCTTTCCATTCTGACAAATTCTATTTAGTTTAATTCAGAGTCTTATTATTATTATTTGCTTTAACTCATACAGTTTTACTAGGTGTGATTTTAATGGTGCACAACTGTAAATGGCTGTGTTTTAGAGACTTCTTTCTCTTTCCCTTTTTTATTTGGAAACTTCTGTATAATGAATTCTTAACCAAGAATTATTGTTTAGTATTATTTACTCAGAGCCAGGCTGTGCTACCAAAATACAGACTGAGTAGTACCATACTCTGCTGTTAGCTCCGCTGACTGCTGTAGGACTGCTTATGAAGGAGGGTGGGTGCTATTGAATGTATTTCATGTACTGTTCAAAAGTCCTTGCCATTAATTGAATTGCGCTGTGTCTGCAGTCAGTGTTGAAATCTCCATTGACTTCCACGCCAGCAAAACTAAATCGGCTGTGACTGCTTTTGATAACATCATCCTAGAATTTACTTTCTTACCCCTAATTAATTAAAAAGACATTCAGCCCCCATTAGTTATGGCAAAAGCATGTTTTGAAAATAGGACTGATAGAAGAAAATATGTGCAGCTGAAAGAGATACATAACGGGTATTGATGCTGGAATCTATCCTCATTTCCTTTTGGTTTTGATCTAAGAAAACAATTACTTGTGACGGGGTGCTCATGTAGAGCAGAGTCCTCCTCTTCCCTTTTCCCTTCCCTATATGTAAAAGCAGCAATGTTGGCCAAGACAATTTAAAATCAGCATTCTTAAGATAAATCTTTTTTCCAGATACATCATTGGTTTTCAGCAGATGCTCAGTCAATATGTCCAGATAGGCAGTAATTTGGTCTATTTCAAACCTAAATAATGTGTAGTGACTACATGTGGGGAGAGCCTGCATAGCTCACATTTATTTCCTCTCTATTGCATTTCATATTTTTTCATCATTTTCATTTCTCCCAGCCATGTCTGGTAATAAGATCCCACTGTAGATAGTGCTGGAAGTCTGGAAGGTCTATAGAAATGTCCTCCCAGAACTGTGAAAGACAGATTAGACATCCATTTCAGCAAAGAAATAGTCCGAACCCTGGACCAGTCCCTCTGGGTGGTTTTATGCGGACATTTTTTTTTCTACAATTTTTTAGAGCAGTTATCAGAGGCTGTTTCTGGTCTTGTTTTGTAGTAGGGGGTGGTGATTTAAAAGCACTCACGATTTCTCTCTGCTGCTATGGAATTAAATACTAAAGCTCTCGTTTACCTCAGAGGCAGATGAACTGTGCCACAGGCTGAATGCCTGGAAATCCTCAGCCTAGAAGTCTAATGATGAGCACCATATGCAATCCCCCACTGCCACAGTAGAGGTTAGTCTCAAATGTAAGCAGTGAGTACAACAGCTGCCAGATTGCTGCTCAAAAGATGCAGGTCCCCAAATAAACAAATTATTCCTTCACCATTTCCTCTTCCATTATGCATGGGGAGGAGTCTTCTGTTTTCTTTTATGTGTCTTCATTTGTTTTTGCCAAGTGCACTTAGCAGATGAGAGACTATCCTTCCTTTCCTTCGCTGAGTATCAGTGTTCTAAAAAATGAACACAAAGTGCATTCGGACTCTTTTTCAGGTTCAGAGGTTGGAATTTCAAATAATTGTAATTGAAAATCTTACTTACATTTTGAATTAAGTTTACCTCTTTCCTCTTGCCAGTTTTTTAATACAAAATTGTTAGACTAACATGTTTCTTGAAAATTTTGTTACTGGGAAAGGGAAATGTTTTTGACATTTAAATCTAATTGAAGACTGGCTTATCCTTTTTCTTTCCTTTTTTAACCTCTCCAAACATGTACTTTTCAGATTCCTTCTTAGCTGTCTAAATTTCCCCTATGCCCTTTCTGCTTGACTTTGTTAGTGTGGTACATTCCTTTTATGGAGTTCTACATTTTTCATTTTTTGTCCTTCAGTGGATTCTTCAGATGGGATTCTTGGCCGCCTGCATCTGTCTCACTCTGGGTACCAGTGTGTACTATCATCTCTTTCATGGGAAATTGGGTTTGCGTTCTTCTTCCCCTAGGGAGTCAACATGGAGAATCAAGATACAAAGTTGTCCCTTGCCTTAACCAGCGCTGCTGGTGAAAGCATGCCGGAGGAGACTTTTTTATATGTCTCATACTTGATAGTACTGGGCATTTGTTCGAATTTCTCAGCTGAATGGGTGATGTACCGGGTTCCTGGGATTGTACACTTGTTGCATGTTTCAGGCTCTCGAAAGTTTTGTCTGCAGTGGTGCTCCTGTATGCACTTCTTACCTTTAAGGAAAGTGAAAGTATCGGAATTATGAGGTTGACCAACACTTGCTTTAAAATGTTGGATGAGCTTAATGGAAAGAACGTGGCCTTTTAATCTAATGGAGCAATAGGTAGCATTCTTGATTACAAAACTGGAAACCAAGCTACCAGCAAAAAAAGCGAAACAATAAAATAAACCTCTAGATTGTATCACAGCCTCCTCTTTTGTTGCAATATGTCAGGGGAAGTTCAGATTGGACATTAGGGAAAGGTTCTTCAGTGAGAGGGGGGTCAGTCACTGGGTCAGGCTCCCAGGGAAGGGGTCACGGCATCAAGCCTGTCAGAGTTCAAAGAGCCTCTGGATGATGCTCTTAGTCATATGGATTATTTTTTGGTAGTCCCTGTGAGGAGCAGGGAGTTGGACTTGATGATCCTTACCGGTCCCTTCCAACTTGAGATATTCTGTGATTCTATGAGTAGTTCCCAAGCTGATGTAAGGACTGACAGCCTAACCCCCACCTATACCACTAGCCCTGAAAACTTCTCTTGTACTACATCTTTGCTCTGCCTTCACATCAGATGGGATTACCTTTCACCGGTCCTTCTGCAGAGGGCTCTGCGTGGATTGTACTGCTGTTCAGTGCAGACGAAGTGAGCGGGATCTCTGCTTTCCCTGTCCTTCAGGGTGCTTTAAGTTTATGGTCCCTCTGTGGTCTTTAACTGGCACACTGATCCCAGCTGGAAGAGTTTACTTGCTGTTTACAGCATGTTCCGGAAGAAGTATTCTTTGCGCATACATGTTAGGTCTTCATAGGGATTGTGTATTTCCTAATAAGATACAAATGATAGACTTGGTACTCATAGTGTTTTTCCCTTCTGCCTTTCTTCAATCCATCCTCCTTCCACATGTCTTTTTTTCCTTTTGTTTCATTGCTATCATGTGTAAACTGCATACTGTAGCAATTGCTGTCTATAATGCATTGTTTCAAAGCAATTAACTTGTTATGAAGAGTAAGATAAAAAGCAATAAACAAATTCCAAGCATGTGGCCACTTGCTTGGTCAGATTTGAATGCAGTCCTACCAATACCATGAAAGGGCAGGTCCCACAAAATAACAGCAGAGTCTACTTTGCCACAGGGAAGCCCTTGCAAGCAAAGCCAATCTATGTGAAATATTCTTGATAGCTGTTTCTATGTTTTTCGATTAAATTAATAGGCCAAGGCTGGAAACCTAATTCTGTGTTGCAAACATTTTTCATGGCAATGTCAATTATGAATCGTTCTTTCTAATCCAGTCATAAGCATTTTTCGTCTTTCAATACAGCATGATTCACTACAATGTACACAGAAGCCAAAAACATAGATGAAATCATAGAGCCATCACTGAAAGCTAGAGTTACAGCTTTAATTTATGGTTTTGGGGTTTTTCCCCCCCCCGAGATTACTCTATTTTCTGCCCCCCCCCCCCCCCCCTCTGATTTACTTTTACATTTAAGTAAATTGTTATTCTGCTCTGCCTACTTCAAGCATTACAGGAAAACTTTGCTTGGGTTTTTAATACATTGAAATGACTGATTCTTAATCTAATTGCAATTTGTTTAACTTTATGTCCAGTTTAGAGCTTTGAACTTCTTGTAAAACACTATATAAAGTACTGGGTGTTCTTGTACTTCCTAATTCTGTCTGGCATTTACAACAATTCTTTCACTATCTGTGAGGGCATGGCTCCTAGCTGTGCCAAGACGGGCTTAGAGTCTGATCCACTCCATTGCTATGAATAGGAGTCTGTCCATGGACTTCAGTGGGAGTTGATTCAGACTCTTTATTGCTTCACCTTTACAAACTGAATTCCAGGCTGTTCTCCATGGTAAAAATCTTGGCAGTATTGAAGTGAATGGGATATTTGCTGTGGAATTCAAAGGAGCCAGGATTTCAGCTAGAATATTCAATATCTCACAATTTAAAATAGCCTATTTTCAGCCTTGGATTTGACTTGGACATTCTGCTTTGAAACAGACACAGGAGATAAGGTGAAATAAAATTTACATACTGAAGCTTGATTAAGGTCAGAGTTACTATTGAATACTTGGTGTTAACTACAGCTGTATGGGGCAGAATTTACTGAAGTCTGTAATTTGCCCATTAAAGGAAATCCTGTGACATGTCTGAGTCAAGGGGATACCACCCAAGTGGTAACTCTGAGTTTTAATCTTTTTGTGTGTCAGTACTTGCTTTTGACTAATAAAAGTGCACACACTCATTGCAAAAAGGAAACAATGTGTGCGTGGGTAAATCTAATTGTAGGTTTATTTATTTGTATTTTACGGGGCAATATTTCATACATTTATGAGCCAGCCAATGAACCCTGAAAAGTCTGATGATGACTGCTCTTGTAGAGGCTTCACGGGGGCCCTGGGAGATTTTCCATTTGTGGGCTGAGTTTTTCTCATGTAACATTAATACCCACCACCAAGTGCAGAATCACACCTGCTTAGGACTTGATGCGGATATAGTATCCTGCTTAAATCTCCCACCCTCAACCATAGCACCTTTTTTTTTTTTGTTTTTTAAAGTGTATGGCTAGTATTAAATATAGTTGGATTTCGTGTCACCTTCCAAGAGGACCTGTTAGATAGCCAGGTAACTAGTTTGCTCTTGGATCCTTAAGGAAGACAAATACTGGATTTGGTAGGAACCATAATCAGGAACCATAATCTTGTCTGAATTGTTACTATATTTTTCTCTTCAACTCTTTCCAACCAACTGAAAAAGAAAAAAAGGTATCCAGGACACCAACTCATTAGTGTAGTTCATGCATCTAATATAGAAATTTACTCTTAAGATCTATCTATGTGTAAAAATATGTATTAGAATATATGCCTGTGCATATTTTTATTTATTACATTAGTCTACACATGTGAAAGTCTCCACTTAAAATTTAAGAAAGGCCAAGGTTGCTTTATATTTCATAATGTTTTAATTTTTAATTTTTTAAAATCCTTTTCACAATTACCAAGTAACTAAACTCTTAAACTGTTTCTGTCTGCCCCAAGGGTTTTTTCTCTTCCTCTATGTGTTGAAGGGAAATCTGAGCCTAAGAACACTAAAGAGGAAAAACATGTCTCATCTACTTGTCACGGCATCTATACTTTGCCATTTTTTTGCCACCCAAATGTGACAGGGCAGCACATAAATGTGTGAAGTCTGTCACAAATGGCAGCCAGAGCTGGGAATTCAGGAAAATGAGCTTTGCCTTTTTGAGGCTTTTGCATTTAAATCCTGCAAAGTGCTGAGTGCCTTCTGAAAGGTTATGCTAAGCCTGCTCAGTGTTAGTTCACGGGAGGTGTTCACCTTGTGGCATTCAGCCTGGAAAAGGCGTATCTTCTACATGGAGCCCTGCGGGGGATGCGTGGGGTAGGAGAACATGACATGTTGCCCGTACTGTCGTATGTCTCATGTATGTGTTGTATCTCATACGTCAGAAATCACAGGTGTGGCTCAGAAGCGTGGGGATGACAGCTGTGGAGACAGAAAGTCTCTCTTCACCCGCAGAAGAGAGCGGCAGCCGTGCAGGCAGCAGTGGTGCAGCCTCACCCAGTGCAGCAGGGTTGTCTCCTTGGAAGTGGAACGGCGTTTCCAGTTCCATGATGTGTGTATCATAGTTCCTTCTTCTAAAGTGCTGTTCAGTGTCCCACATCTGCAGAAGCTCACAATATGCTCAGGCTAAAGAGATTCGAGGGTAATGTGACAACACCAAGCAGGAGGACGAGACCACCATGTTGATCTTTCTTACACTAACATGTAAGTGAGAGCATCTGTGCACTAGTAAAGATGGGCGGTGTTTTAAATCGTTACGTGAGGCTCCAGGTGTTTCGCCAGTCTGCAGCCATTCAGAGCCTTGAACTTCATATTCAAATCCATCTACGTATCTGTCTGCTTCTCTATGTGTCTATCATACGCGCACGTATTTTTTCATTTCATCGGCAGCACCGTAGCAACGCTGATCCTCCCCCTGTTACAGCCAGGCCCTTCTGAGAGAAGCAGCTAGATGTGACCCCAAGAGGCTCTCTTTAGAAAGGGAAACGGCATCATCATAGGTTTTGAAACAAGAACTGACCATGTCACCACGTCCTGCCTTCTAGAGCACATGGCAGCGTGTGCTCCTTTTCTGCTGGGAGGCGAGGGTAGGTCTGATACCTTCCCCTCCCTTCGCCCTCTCTCTCACAAACGCACTACCTGCCGCTTGGTTGGAGGGCGGTTTGGGAACCGGGCACATCAGCGAGCTACTTGTCCTGGGTGTCTGGCAGGACGGGCAGAGCAAGGGATGAGTAGCATGAGGTGTGGAGTGGGCATGTTAACTTTGCAGTCCGCGCTGTCTTCTGTGGTGAGGTATTTCATGTGAAAGGGAGGGGGGGTTAGAAGGAGAAGCGGGGGGAGAGAGTGAAATGCAAACATCACCACTGTCCTCAGTAAGAGATTTAGATCTCTGTGTTGGCATAAAAAGGTCATTTTGGGCCTGAGGGTTTTGACATTGTTCCTTTAAGTTAGACCCACAACATAAACTATTTTCAACACTTGCCATGAAGAACAAATGACCTTTAGTAACTTGCCCAGAAGACAAATGGTACGTTAACACAATAAATATACTTTGCTAGTATCGTGCTTCTTGCTTTAATTTTCAATTAGAAATGTTACCTTTCCCCCTCCCTTTTACCCAAAGGACTGCACTTTCATGCTTTGATTTTGTAACAGAGATTTCTTTGCCCTCTGTGGGATCGGTAATATTCACTGATAATTACTGGCTATACAGGAAATTTCTTTCTGTTCAGGGACAGCATTTTGTACTCATCTGCTCAAAGTGGGCTGGATGGAGGGTATCTGTGAGGGAAGGAGGAGATAGTTAATGAGCATCACCAGACAGGTCTGCTGCAAGAGCAGAGGAAAGGGAGTCAAAGGGACAAACAGTTAAGAGCTGGTGCTGGTAAGTATACCTTCTATTTGACTGAGCTTTGGTAGCATGTAAAGTGAGAAATGGGACTGGAAATTAGAGGTGGAATTATTTCCATTTACATCAGTAAAGGTAGGAGGTATGGATGTCGGTGTGTTGACTTCTGTTCAGGGAAATGAAGGGCTGGCACTCTTCTCTGTGCTCATTTTTATTTCAGTTAGGGTTTCCAGGCTGGGTTGTTATGACACTAGCTGCCAAAGCACGAACTCATTGAAGGACCGGGAAGTGCATCGCTGGTTTTATGAGGGTGGGAGCACCAGGGTTTCTGCTGGGGATGCTCAGGCTGTGGCTTGGCCAGCTGCTGATCTCAGCCCCATGCTCAGGCAACGTGGTGGAAGAAAGGGAAGTCTACAGCGTGCTGGTGTGGAAAGGGAGGACACCCGAGGGAGGAGAGGATAAAAATCATGAGTAGGGATGCACCAGCTCTCTTCCACCCAGTGCTGTGGCTTCCCTAAAAGGGTGGAGACAGGAGGTGGGCATTAGCAAATGCTTCCAGAGAGCTGGGTCAAGTTTTGTCAAAGATATGACAGAAAAGATGTCACTGTCACACAAGCAGTAAACACCTGGAAGAAGGCAGAGGGGGTCTTGGTGGTGGGAAGATAGTAGATCAGGGGATGGCACAGTGGCAAGAAAATATTTAGAAAAGTAGAGTGATTTGTCATCCCTTGCAGTCACAGATTCAGTTCCCTTAACATTAATAGTGTTTGGAAGGTAGGAAGATCCAATGCGTAATGCAGAGGCTCATTTGGCATTCCTTAAATGTTGGTTAATTATTTCTAGGGCTGATACACTGCTCTTCATCCCAAAGGGATCCAGAACACTTTACACAGAAGTAGATTTTTTTCAATCTGCTGATTGTTTTGAGGATTACAGTTATTTCACATCAAATAAAAACATTTTGGAGAAAGGGTTTTTTGGGGGGCAGGAGGAAGACCTTTTGTTTAAGCTGAACAGAATTAATTTTACAGAACCAAAAATTGAAGCTTTCGTATTTAAGATCATAAATCCTTCAGAACCTTACTGAGGGTGTGTTTTAGTAAAGAATTTTTAAGCAAAGCCTCTGGAAATGAAAAAATGAAATACTTTAAGTTGAAATCACCCTTTTACATCTCCAGAAATGTTTGTTTCTTCTTTTGCACCAGACTGCCAGCTGAGCCTGACCTTATTTTATACATAAATTAGTCATCCAATTTTTTTTTTTTAATCAGCTGTAATAATCTCAAATTTTTTTTCCCCAGCTATATGTTTATGCCCTTTTATGATCATTGAAGTGGGAGTTAGAGCTGGAGAAGTGTGCTGCTGTGAGGCAGTTTCATTAGGGAAAAACTGAGCTGGGAAGAAGGAGCTTGAAGTCGAAGGAAGCAAGGGATGAATGAACTGAAAATGAGGGAGAACTGAAAAGAGTTGGACAATGTGAGTAATGGTGACAGTTACTCCCCAGAGTGAAAACAGGAGCGAGGAAATGAGGATTAGGGATACAGAGCTGAAAAGGGGAGTCGAGAGGAAAAAAAAAAGCTGACTAAAAAGACAAAAATAGGACACTCCACCTTTATTTTAGTGAATGCTTTAATTCTCCATTTTCCTCAGAAATGCCATATATTTCTAAATTTGGAAAGGAGGATAGGATGGCTATTTTTAGGAATTACTAATGTTTCTGGCTGCTTGCAATTCTGTAGTTAACCAGAGAAAAAACTAAAACACAACAACGTAGACGTTAGTGGAACTTAAGAAAGTACTTTTGAAAAACAGGACCTTGGTAATGCCTAAACTTCCAGGTCATTGTGCTTCTAAAGGGACAACACAAGGCTTGTATTACTTAAATTTAATGTGAATGTTACAGGCATAATCCTGCAAACACTTACAGGTCATTGGCAATATTTTTCTTTTAATGGAAACTGATACTCCTATGCAATCAGGTGGCTCCAGAAACTAAGGACTTGAGACAAAGACTCAGTATTGCTAGACTTGTGATACGAAATCACAAAAGTTGTGTGTTTTTTATGTTATGTGTGTTTTTAAGCACGCGGAAGGGTGTGCTTTTTTATGCTGGCCTTTAGCCCCATGAGGGAATTCACCCTTAAAAGGGTTTTTTGAGTGATTTTTCTTCAGACGTTGCAACTGTGTGTGCCTAGTTCCCAGCTTAGGGAGCATGGCTTGAGTTTATTTAGTAGACAAAACTATTGGAAACTGGAAGTTCCTTCTGGTGATTCCTCAATCTCATTTTTCCTTGGTTTTTTTTTGTTTGTTTGTTTGTTTTGTTTTGTTGGTTTTTTTTTTAAGTTTTACTCAAAATTAAGCCATTAAAATGAGGTACTCCTCTTACTGGCCCTCCCAGAACCCCAGGGGTGGGTGTTGCTGACCTCTGTCTTTCAATTGTTCATCCTTTTATAGAACAACACTGCGAACCTTGAGGATATGTTTAACTAGCAGCCACAGTCAAGCACTCATGATGTGAGAAGGGGGGAAAAAAAAAAAAGACCTGGGTCAGCAGTACAAACGGGGAAATGACACCAGCATGGTGGTGAGACTGAGGATTTCTGCTTCGCTGGTAATTTCAAATTTTCTTTTTAAATGTGTTTTAGATGTGGATTTTCAAATGAGCTCTTTGAAGTAGAGACAAGGCTATGCAAATTTTTTTTACAAGAAGAAAATATGAGGGAAAATTAAAATGATCCTTGCTCTCACTCCCCTTCACTCTCCCTATTTCTTTCCCCGCCATGGTGTATACAGAGAGGGACATGGTTATTGATTAGTATGTCCATTGTTGAACTACATCCAAGCTACAGGGAAGGTATACTGCAGTTACCTGGGCAGGGGACAATGGTCTTGGTAGCACCCTACTCTCACAGTAGGTCAGTGCTTCTATGTTGGTCTGTTGTTTTTTAATGACATTGGGTCACGATCCTCATCCCATATGGCTCATGTCAATGGGTATTTTGTTGCTTAGTGAAATGGGGATTGGTGTCAGGTATTTCATGGGTTATTCTATGGTTCTGTTCTTGCTTGACAACACAAGGCACATAAACGGTCGTGAGCCTGTTCACGGTCTCTGAGTCATGAGTTCTTAAGAATCGGGTTTTATACAGCACCCATTATTTTTGCATTTGAATGTCTTCATTAAATTCAGCTTTCCATCTCTGTAATTTTTCTTCAAAATCTGAAATTCCTGCTTTTCTTATGGGTCACTATTGAGTTTTTTAAGCCCTCAATTTTAGATGGTAATGCTGGGTAATGATAACTTAGGTAAAGACAGTATTAATTTTGTTTTATGAAAAGCTTATGGAAGTTTTAAGCAGAGCTAAATTCTTGCATATTAAAATTAATTTTCCTTCATGAGTAAGAAATTAAGAAACCTAGGGTGCAAGTATAATAGAAACATTTAGAAATTTGATTTATAGATAAAAATTCAGAAAAAAGTTGTCTGCTTTTGTTCATCAGCTTGGGGAGCAGGTATCTCTTTAAAGAACCGTAGGAAATGGCAGGTTGGCAGCTCCACCTCTGAACTGACCTAGAGCAGCAGGATCCCCTGAAGTCAAAACTGAAGAAAGCTGACAGAAGTCAAAGCATTGCCAGTGGAAGAACAGGGTTTCCTCAGAAACATCTGAGTGGCTGAGCATGTAAAACCAAGCAGAGATAGCAAGAAAACTAAGGAAAAAGAAAAACCATGTGAATATGGGCAGTGCCTGTGAATTGGACAAAAACCCAATTAGGCAGCCTCAACAGTGAAGTCTTAGGAGTTGTCTGAGCTCTAATGATGCAGTGAGCATGTGCGAAGCTGAAAAAGAGGGCAGGAGGGAGTCAGGAGCTGAATGAAAAGTCTCCATTGCTGGGGGAAAACAGATCACCTGCTTGTGATAGTGGCCAATTTGCAGATCGTGAAACTTTAGGCTTCTGGGGAGGCTTGATTCTCCATTGCTGCTGCACATTGCAGTCGTTCAGAGCATTGCAAAATGTATATGCAACAACAGCTTTTAAATTTACTGGAGTCCCAACCCGTGTTGGCACGTGCGCGTGGCGGTGGATGTGCCTTGCTCTTGGCTGTCTGGCAGCAGTCTTCCTCTCGTGTCTTTCACCACCAGAAGCCATAGAACTGCCTTGGCGTGGCACTGTGCTGTGCACTGTGGTTGTGCTCACAGTCTGCATTGCTGTGAATGGGCGGCAGTGTGCATGCCCGTATTTTCTTATTTAAAGAAACTGAATAGTTAATGTAAGAAAAATATAAAGGGTATATTAATGTGGGTGACCTTTCTCTTAGTTTATTCACCTTCTAAGACGGCTACAAAAGGAGGGGACCGAAACTACTATATGGAAAACAGCAAGGGTAGTTGGACCCCATAATCTCCCACGACCTACGGAGATTTACCATGTCATTTGGCATACTGAGAGTGAGCCAGAGTTTTGAAGATATTAGCAGCAAGAGGGCAAGTTGGAAGCCTGTGGGTCAACAGGAGATTTAGGTTAGTTGGGAGGCTTCAGGGGGTTTCTTGATGATGGGAAGAAACTGAAAGCTCATGATGCTTGTTTAGTAGAAATACTGGAGGTGTGTTAAAATTTTGAGTTTGAGGAAAGGGAAGTAAGTGGCAGGAAAGCATATCCAGTACAAACACTTAGGAGAAGTTGGAGCTCTGTTCTCCAGCATGAGCTGACTTTCTGAGGAAAATGGGGCAAATCTGGTCCCTGCAGACCCAATTTGGTTGTGCCAGCAGAGAAGAATAAAACAATGAGGGCAGAAAATGGGACTGCCACCTTGGCTATAAAGGTTCGAAAGTGAGACTGCTCTTCTGAGAGGAAGTCAATCGAAATGTTAATTGGCCTAATATGTTTCCCAAGTTCTGTATTTTGCATAACTTCAATAGAAGAGATTTTTTTTTTTAAGTGGCAAAATTGGAAATAAATGACATGGCAGTAATATTACTTAGTCTCATTGCCTGAAGTCTAAGTGTGGTGTCCAGTCATAAAGGTAGTCAACAATAGCGTGGAGATAAGCAGTGAGGACCCCAAAACCACAGAAGTGTATGACAGGAACTGCAAAGCCATCAAAGTGACCTTTCAGTGTAGGAGAGTGTCGTCTCGTCTCAGGGAGTGTGTATCAGTTTAAGTAGAGTCACAGTAGAAGATCCATACTGTCAAAATTAGCTGTTGCTCTACTGTAGAATTTCATTACATTTTGTTTTTAAGTAGTCATTGCCCAAATGGGATTAAGGTACTAGGTACCTTAACTAAGGTACTAAACACTTCAAATTCCTCTGAAATAGAAACAACTTCCATTTTTTTCCAGATTGTACATTCATTCTCCCATCTGTCTGATTCTCCTTAGTGCATTAATTATTAAGTCATGTGGTCCATTTTTGTTGATGGCTTCTTTAGCTTTAATTCTTTCCTTTCACTTGATTTTCTACACGGAGAAGTTGGCTGGTGTGTCTTTTCAGCCCTGCTAGGCAAAAAGCCATCGTTGTCAATATTGCTGGAAGATTAAACACACGCAGAAACTGGGCTGCTCTCGTCCAGGTAAAGAGGAGTCTTAAACATGAGATGGTGCCGTGAGCTAACAGCTGCTTTGCCTGCAAAAACATCTTCCCCCACTAAAACTTTATTAACAGTTGTATGGCTTCATCAGTGGGAGTAATGGTAGGAGGAGGCCTAATGTAAACAAAGCACAGGTGGCTGTGTGGGGTTTTTATTGCAAGGGCATCTGGACCTGTTCTGAACAAAGCTATGTATATATATATATATATATATATATATATATAAAAGCAATCCCATCATTTCTACCACTGGGGGAACAGAACTGGTTTTAATAATAGTGGGCAATGATAGGGAAAATGAGTTAGTGCCGCCTGAGGGAGCGGTGACATCCCGTCCTCTCCATGTGTCTCTGTAGACCTCTCTTTACCTCGATTTCCCAGCTGGTGAGATCAAGATAGTCCTTACAGAGGTATAGGATGCGGCTCACAGGTAATTAGTATTTTTGAACTTGAAATGTCCAAAAATTGTGAAAGTAGTAAGGATTGTTACTATTCCCCATTTAGCACAAAGTTGAAACGTTGAGAGGCTAAAGCTCTCTCAGCCAGCCAGCCTCAAGCCCCAGTTTGACTGCAGAGGAAATCTATTACTCATTTCCTGCCTTTACTTAAAATAAAGAACACCCTGCTGCCCAGTACCGTGTCTAAGAAGACACATCATCTCTAATTTTTTGCCAGAATAATAAAAGTGACAGAAGGGGATTCCCCTGAATGTTTGATGCTTTTCTGCTGCGCGGCTCTTGCAGTCCCAGAATAGCCACGCAGAATCTGCACCGAAACGGGAAGTTAAAGGGTGCGCGCTGGGCTCACACGTGCCTCTTCTCTGCTTTGGCCTTACTGGAAATGCGTGTCCTTGTTTCAAGAAATAACTGAAGGGGAATGGTAGAAGAAGACCGATGGACTTAAATCCAGAAAAAAGTGTCGTCAAGGAACAGAAGAGAAACTGCCTGTTTTCAAAGAAGATCTTGAGGGGAAGGCACTGAAATGACCCCGGTACAAATTTGCTCTGACAACCTTATTCTCTGACATGCTGAAGGCATATGTGCATTGTTACCGTCTCGCAGTTCTGGATAAGGATGTGACATCTCACTGGTAGGGTTATGCAAGACAAGTCCTAAGGAGAGTGCCGTTGTCACGGACTTGGAGCACATGTACCTGTAGTGCTATGGAGGGTGATACACGTAGAGCTTGCAGAAGCGGTACGCTGGTTTGAAGATGGTTGTGTGAATAAAACCATGTCTATACTTCTGCAGAGGTGAGCAGTAGATGAGTGGGCATAATGGAATGGACCTGTGTAGCTTTAACTATGTCGATACAGATAAATTGGTGCAATTTTTGTATGCTGACAAGATATGAACTTTGTCAGCGTGTGCTAACTGCATTATGAATTGAAGGCATTCAGGTCTCCCTGGCTGATACTTGCAGTTTGTAGGTTTGGCCTCTTTGGAATGAATCTGGCATCTGCAGTGATGCTAGATTTGAAAACCAGCTTTTCACATGTGGAGATTTCAGCATCCCAAGTAGGTAGGCAGATGTGCAGAATGGGAGCTCTTAAGCGTAGAGAGGTCTTGAAAATCTGTGCCTTGTTTAAGTACCTTTGCAGACCCCTCCAAGAACGCTGTTTAAAATTGGGAATGTTGAGCACCAAAAACTCTTGAGTCCAATGTCAATTTTTGCAGTTATTTAAACGTTGGGTTTGAGTTACTAGAGCTTTGCAGTGGGTATTACATGTCGGAGAAATGCAGTGCTGAGGCAGAAGATCAGGAACGTGCCTTCTAATAGGTCTCTCTTGAACATGGGGCCCTCCTAACCAGCTGCTGACAGAGAAATAAATATGCTGATTACACCTGGTGTAAGTGGAAAGCCTTTAAAATTCATTCAAAACTTACAGTGTGCTCCAAAAGGGTGTTATTTCTACATCCTCGTGTTAATTTACAGACAACAGGCCACCACTTAGTCAATTCTAAGAAGTAGAGTATATTAGTACTACTGTTACCATCATGCTGACAACTCGAACATCATTTTCTAATAATTGAAATAAAAAAAGCCAGACCCACAGCCAGTGTAAACCATGTTAATTCTGCAGACTTCACTGAAGCTCCAGTGCCATTCAGTAAGTGCACATCATATGCCCTGTGATGGCCTATGGTTTGTGTTCAAGGAGAAGTAACATGGTGATCCTAGACTTAGGCAGCATCTGCAAGCCACAGCAGTATTTAGTAGTGCCTGTGAGCATCTAGTGCCATACCCTCCAAATCTCGATTTAACAGCATTGGAAGGAATCCCAAAGTGTCCCCTTGCAGCAGCACCACTCCACACAGCAGAAAGGTGGCTTTGCAGGGGAGCAGTTGTCACATCAGGTCCCTGGGCAGACACATACCATGTGCCTCTTCCTGCGTTCCCCAGCGCTGAGCCGAGGGGCTGTGCACAGAGCAAAGCTCCAGCGGCAGAGTTTTGTGCGGGTGAAGATGGGGCTTTGCTTCCAAGAGGACCCCCGTTCTGGCTGCAGCGCAGTGCCGTGGCCTCCTGCCTGTTGCCTCTCTTCCAGGTTCACAGGCAGGGCTGTACGTGCCTTCCCGGACAGGGAGAGACCATGGCCCAGTGATTCGAAGGTTGGGAGATAGAGGCTAGCGATGGGGGAGCGTAAGGAGGGAGCCAGTTGCAGGTCTTGTCTTCACCACATAAAGCTTCACGTTCCTCTCTCCTGTGGGCTGAAATACCCTCACACGAGGGTATCACAACATCTGTTTTCTGTACCTTATATGCCCTGCAGTTTTTGTTTGACCTTGGGTGAGTCATAAGAGGTTACTATCCATTTGGCTTTACTAAAAGTAATAAATAAATAAAGATGGGAAATAAATAGATACAGTGAGAGAGAGAAGCCATAAGAAAGATCTTTAGCTCTTCATTAATATTTTTGATGAGAAGAGGAAAAAGCTGCTCTTTTTACAAACCACACATTTTAATATTGCCTACAATAAATGGTGCTTGAAAGCGTAAAGGTTCTGAGGTAGCTGGTTAGCGTCAGTAATTCCAGAGTTGAGACTGACTACATCTGCAGTACAGCCTCTCCCACTCAGAAAAATACACCCATGCATACATATATGTATGTATTCATATATAAGGCACAGCACTACATATGATACTTTGTGAGTATGAACTGCATGAGCATAGCACCTTCCTTTTGATTTTTCTCTCTTGCAGAAGCACCACTAAAATGACTAAAACGTGAGTTTTGCGCTTTTTTGGGGGAGTCTCTTCTTTCTGAGGAGGAGTACTTTCTTGGATGGTTTCAAGACTCGTTGACTTTTCAAAAGAGCTGACTTCATCTCTCTGATAATGAGCAGTACGTAAGGTTGAATTCTGCCCTCAGCTGTACAGATGCAGCTGCCATTGACTTCAGTGGGAGCTGCATGTACACATTCAAGGGCAGAACGTGGACCAAATTTTTAGGTGCATGTAAATGCTGTTGGAGGCTAAACAGAGGTCTCGTAGTGTTGCTGGCATAGAGCCATGTACGATAGGCTATGTTTTATCTCCCTCAGGACGCTTACTTTTAAAGCCTGTTGTGTTTTTTAGAAATGAGGACATAGAATCTCTTCAGTTAGTTGGTGAACTTTTTAAAAATTCTATCTAATGTGTTAATTTCTTGCTGTGAACTGTGCTTAGGAGTGTTGTGTGCTGTTGATCAGCTCCTGGATTCCTCTTTGGAAGTGGCTGCATTTTCAGTGATGAGACACTATGAAAGTTATGCAACCTGGAAGATGAATATATAATTCTAATCAATATTTTCATTAGGTTAAAATATTTAATCCTTCTTAATGTGAGGATGGGATGAGATCAGGAGAAAGAGGAGTATGTACAGTTTCACTGTTTTATATTAGAAATGTTTCCATGTGGCCAGAAGTGCATTAAGGAAAGAATGCTTATGCTTGTGCGGCATGCCACCAAAAGGTATGCGCCCTTTTTTTTGCTTCGTGTACACTGAAAGTGTGGAAACTAAGTTAAGACCCACACTGATGAGCGACTTCACATGCTGCAAAGTGCTCCTATGTTACATGCTCAGGATCTTTTGAAAGAGAGAGTTTGAGACCTGTAGAAGGATCTCTCCTGAGACCTCTGAGACTGTGCTGAAGTGCTTTAAGAATGAATTTTCAATTTGCTTATTTAAGTGCTGTTCAGGTGAGCTTTGGATCACTGTGATTAAGCCTATTTTAATAAATCTTTAAACTGCAAATCAGCTTCTGAAGTTTGTGAACATCTCATGGAAGAATGTGCAAGAAACTTGTGTGTATGTAGTATAGACATGTATGTGAATACATACATGTGTATATGTATATACACACACTGATGGAGACATTTATTATTTTGATATTTGTAATATTACTGAAATTATTCTGTGTGAGGCAGAGATCCTGCAAATCTATGAAAGCTAGTTCCTCTGCATTATGGCATGGTCTAAGGATATGAATCTTCTCACATGTTCGTGTTTTAAGTTTTTTTAATACATATGACGAATATCTGAAGTGCCAAAATATTTACGCATTCTAGTCCAAATGATATGAGTAAGAAGGATAAGTATTCTTCATTTAAGAAAAGATTATATAGTTGCAATGAATAAAAAACCCCAAAGCTAATTCTGTTACTCTTTGCAAAAAAGAATTTTGCTTCCAAAGTATCTCTTGAAGCCACCTGTGATATTTGCCCAGCAACCTAGAAGAGGCCCCAAAGATGTATTCCCAACAGAAAACGCTTCCTTGACTATGCTCTTTGATTTCTTTTTTCTGTGTCTGTTTTCCTTCAGGAAAGAATGGCTTACAGGGGAAATTCTGTTTTCAGATTGGTTTTTTTTCACTTGGCTGAGTGATGAGAGCAAAAATTCCATACTGGATTGGACTTACTAGGAGCTGCATCTCCAGAAAAGCAGGAGGCCAATCAGGGTATATATTTGAGTAATTCAAACTGCTGGAGAGAACCGTAAAGTGGAAAGGACACTGTGAGGAAAAGTGGCTATAGTGATGCTTTTTTTAGCAAGCTCAATGGAGAAGAACTACTGGAGGGGAATCTAGTTAGTGTCTTATCAGAAATTCTTAACACTAAAGGCTAAGGAGGAATCACTAGTGATTAAACTTATATTAAAGTATGGAGTTTAGGCTTGATTCAGCAATGTACTTTCCGAATCTAGCTATCAGGAATGGCATGTGTTTCCCCTTTTCTTTACATACTGCATGTGAGCTCATGAATGAGGTTTTGATAGGACACTGCTCCCAAGGGTAAGATAGCATCTTCATCTGCAGATGGGGTTCACTGAAGACTCACTTTTGAATTGTTCTGTCCTAAAAAAAGCCTGCTCACTAAGCAATAGTCCTGAGCTGAAATATAACTCCAGTAGACGATTTACAGTGAAATTCCCTCTTTCATAACTCACTTACCTGAATGTCTTCATTTGTGAATGAAACCTGCTGCTTCTGTTGCTGATCCTGCCACTGTTGTTATGAAAGAGTTTAGTATATACACTTGAAGCTCACTGCTTCTTTTCTTTTGTCCTATGCCAAAATCTCATGTTCAGTGGAAAATACAGCCTGAATGGTGTATCTATCTGAAGCAAACATATTTATGATAGCAAATATCATCAGTACAATAATGTAAACTTCCACTAATGCAAGTGGCAATGCAGTCCTGCAGTATTTGTATTGGTAAGAAGATCATCAGGGCTATGGAAGGGTCCCCTGTGGCTAGATCCATGTGTGATACCACGGTGTGGTGCTTACCACAGTCCAACAATGATGACTTGGCTTTTTTTAAAATCTGGGCAGAGTTGTACTCTGCTGTAAAGCTGTAACTAGCGACAGTGCATGGCTTGGCTTTATGGCATGCTATTACTGAGGTATTTTCTCTTAATGAATTCAGAATAGAGGATATGTAAGCTGGATAGATGTGAGGTATTCTTCCTTGTCTCTCTGCACTAAAAATTTACTAAAAATTATAGATCATCATGGCTCAATAAGTATCCAGCTGTAGTTCTGATATGAAAATAGGTTTTCCTCATGACACAAATCAGTGCACTAATTTAGTTCTATTCCACTTTTTGAAACTGCAGTATGTTTGGTGTGTCACCCAGATGGATTTATTCAAACGCAGTATGAAAATGGCCATTACAGAAATAGGCCCAGTCACTCCAGTCGCAGTGTAAAACCTGCCAGAGATAACACTGTAGTGTAATGTAACTTAGTAAAATCACATTTACTGTTCTGCATTCAATAAAGTCCTCTTATTTAGATATTGGAATAAAAACATGATTTACTACTTTTGAGTTTGGCTGAAAACTAAACACAAAGGTTTTTCCAGTGGAAAACATGAAATGTGAAAGAATCAGTGATACTCTATAGGACTTCCAAATTCCAGCATACAAGATTTCTGCAAAGTTCCAAATATATGTTATACCTTTTTTAAGTAACCATAGAGTGTTTCTGCTGCTATGGGAAGAATTCTCTGAAAACCTTTTGGATACAAAAACCCCCACCGAATCGTGGTATACTTTATTGATTGCCTCTAGTTTGTTTTACTCTTGTCCTACTTGTGATTATATTCCCAGTTATTGCCATACTTCTTAGTAAGGTAAATTATGTATTTAATTTTAACAAAAACTCCTAACACAGTATTACACTAAAGTGTACTACTTACTTGAGACTTCAATTTAAAGTCTTCAGATGAAAATGCTTTTGGTTTTTTTTTCAATTTTTTTAATGCCTAGATTTGCCACACTTTTTTCCAGAACGTAATTTTGAGGAATTGCCTTCTTAGGATGGATTATTTATGTTTCCTTTGGAAGAAGTATGATAGCTAACAAGGGTAGTTGGATCTTTGGAGGCAAATTGTTTATGTAATTTGTTGTGCTGTGTAAAGTTGCTGAAAGCCTTATTACCAATGCTGCTGGTACAGTACTAGTTAGCTAGAATTTAACATCTGATTTTAACACAGAGTTGTCCCTTAAAACATCTCCTAGAAGAGAGAAGACTGGACACACACACACTCACACACACAGAGGAGAGAATGTGCAAGCTTGTGTGCTTATTTTGTGTTTATTTTATGGGCTTCAGTTATGTTTGCTAAAATTGCCCTTTTAGGTAAGATGAAATACTGTTTTGTTTTGCAGAGCTAAATCTTGATGGATTTTTTTTTTTTCCCCCTCATGTGACTTAGGCAGGAGGAACTAAAGTCAAATTGAAAAGTTAATAGGTTCTAGATTCAAAAGCCAAGTAGCAACTTTGAAAATTAAGAGCTGTGGTTGTAATTTTTAGCTGTTTGAAACAATTTTCATACAGACCAGAAGCAAGCCAAATTATTGTTTGCTTGTGAGGGTAATCTTTTGGTACAAAAATCGTGACAGATTTTACCAAGAGTGGTACTAAAGTAATTACTGCCTTTAACATTCGGTGTATAACCTGTTGATGCATAAATATGGCCTGAATCTGAAAGTATCAGTTTGGCTGTAGTGAGCTGATAAACCAGCTGCACGTATATATCACTCCTTGCTCTCCAATATGGTTGCTGACATGATGCTAGCAGTAGGATAATGCTAATATCCAGCTTGTTTTCTGACGTACTTTCCTTTTTATGTGTTATTTCCCACACTGTAATTCTTGTAGGCATATTTTGGCAACCTTGGGTTGTGCATCTTGGAAAGCTGCTGCATCTTTCTGCCTGTCCTTTTTCAGGCAACACCACCATTGCTGTTTTATGACTCTGTGGGGTTTTAATGTTTGAAAACCCAACAACATGGCCTCGTCTAAATCGAATTAGCCCAGCTGTAGTCTGTTCTGGCTGCTGATCTGAAAGCTGAAGTCATTCAGTCTGAGATTCCCAGCCAGCAGCACAATACATCGTACTGTTTCCGTAGTAATGAAATTCCCCTACAGTATATACTGATGCTTGTTTTTGATAGGGAATATGTCTGATATTCAGAGTTATATTAACAAAATATTTGAAGGCCAGGGAGATTGTTCTTGTGATGAAGTTCTTCTCTGATGTTGTTATCATTAAAGCTGGCTGAAAATGTTCCATTTAAAACTGGTTTGGGAAAGCTGAGTTCTGAGAAGTTTATGTAGGATAATTTTTACTTTGCAGTTTCAGCTGAAAACAGAAAAATCTTTGTATGTGAATGCTGCTGTGGTGCCTCATGGGAATTTTAGGTCAGCTGCACCCTGCAGATCTGTGTGTCCAGTGCCCTGGCTTTCCTGTGCATCCCAGAGTGCTCAGAGACACTTACTCCTGTAGTCCCAGCAAGAAGAGGGACTGTGAAAGTTTAAGGAGGTGTAATCTGTGCTGTCAGGTCTGTGCCACTTTTCTCACTGCAGTATCTAAATTTCTTGCAGCAGTGAGTTCATTAATGTGGCTAACGCCTGTCACATTCTTCCTTCCCTCTGTTTCATTGGAGAGAAAATTGCGTGTCTAGTGCAAATCTTCAGATCCTTTTTGAGGGGGGCTTCTTTTGTGGTGCGTAGCATTAGGAAAAGCAGGTTGAAGAAGTTCATCCATCAGATGCCATGGGAAATGATGAGGTTTTTCATAGACCCTTATTCCAAGGAGAGCTGCTGCCACATTTTTGACCAGCTCCTGCAAAAACTTTGCCTCCTGCTGTAGCATTACCGTGATAGCATAAAAGCCTGCAGTGCCTAAGTGGAGCAATTCACTGTGATTTTGGAACTTTAAATGATATTTTGAATATGCTGAAAACATGCGGTCTAAGCGGAGTCCTGAAAATAAGGACTGTGTTCTTATATCTGAAGTACTGTGGAAGCCCCTGTAGATGAGTCAGAACATGCTGTTACACATATGAATTAGCGATGCTGAGGAGGTGTGCTGCAACTTGCTGTACGGGAGGACTTCTTATCGAGAGGAGCGTGGGGATGTTGCACACTTGAAGTTCAGGGAAGCATTTCTGAATGGTGATATTCTTTGGAGCCTGAAACATCTACATTGGGGGTGGGGGGATTCATGGATTTCATTAGCGGAGAAAAAGACAAGGGAACTTTTTCACATAACAAGAATAATGCTTTTGCTCCATTGCCTTACTCTGCAACGTTACATGTTTCAATGCACTTAAAAAGCAACTTTGAAGCTATGTTTCAAAAGCAATAAGTGGAATTTGTCTAACAAAAGCAAGCAACATATTGATGCAAAAAATGAAAACCCGTTGTCTTCACTGCAACTCCAGGCTGGATTTCAGGCTCACTGAAGTTAGCCGGAAAACTGGATTGTGTCCAGCACTTGCCCTGCACATTACTTACCAGGATTTTTCAGGGACCTGAATGGTCTTTCTGTATATCCTAGAAGTTGGCAAACTGAGCAGTACAGTGCTGTCTAGCCCCTCTTCTGGTGCCAGGGTTAAGTGCAAGCACAGGGATCAGGGTGCCTTTTTCTTGTTTCTTCCTTTTCTACCACATTTTATTTTCTTGTCAGATTCTGTATAGAGATGCTAACCAGGCTTGTTGTGTCACCTGAAGATTTCGCAAAATCGGATGCCACCAGTGCATACTTGGCCTTGCAGAAGATGAAACTCCTTGCAGGCAGATGCTCAGAAGAGGGGGAGACTAGAGGAAATAGGGATCTAAAGTTTGGCGCTTTCCCACTGGAAGGAACTGTGGCCGTGCCTTGCCACCTTTGGAAACCATTCCCCCTCTTGCTTTGCTGTCTCCCTGCTGTCAATCCAGAGAGTGTCTCAAACTTCATTTGCGCTCATTTCACACAGAGTTTGCTTATCAGTCTGAAAGGCGACTGTCTGATCTTTCCTTTTGCATGCTTTCACTTTTAAGATCTTCCCTTTCTTATGTAAAAAAGGCAATTAGAGTCGTATCTGTTTATTTTAAACAAAATGGCTGTTAATTAGCGTGATCAAAAACCCTGCCATTGTAGACTATGGGTTTCACTTTGTAGTTGCACTAAATTGCGTACAGTTTGGTGCCAGCTGACATGATAGCAACACAAAGTCTAGCTTTTTTTAACTTAATGAACAAACAGATTTATGAGGCTTTGTTATCTTCTGGTTTAGATCTATAGGTTCTGAATGCATTATTTAGAGTTCTTGTTTCTTAATGACTAATGTCATGTTGTTACTTATTAAGAGTGCTTTAACTTGCTGAAGAAGTTTCCCTCTCTTTTGTATCCCCTTTTTTCCCATTTTTCTTCTTCTTCTTTTTTTTTTTTTTTTTGATGGCTTAATTAAACAGTACATCTGTGGTACACAAAACAGTCGAGATGCACTTCTCTAGTCACGTTCAGATGTTTCAGCACTAGCTCTCTAATGGTGTTGTCCTTATGAGGAGACTGGATATTCTCTCATCCCTTAAAATGAGCAAAAGGGCAGTTCCTTAATTTTTTCATTGCCTCCATGACTGCCTGGTATTCGTTCATAATGTCTGGAAAAAAGATGCCCACAATAATCTATCAGTGCAGTATTGCTTTGTTTTGGAAAGGAAAAGATTGAAAATATTGATGGTAAGGCTGTGATACCTTAACTCCCATCCATCTCAACTCAGGCATGTAGACGTGCCATCTTAATGTGAATGACAGTGTGTCCTTCTAAATGAAAAAAACATCTTAAAAATAAAAGACATTTTAACTAATAAGTGAGAATTCTGGGTGCCTTATTTTTTATTACTGTGACTATTATTTTTGGAGGGAAGGTGCTCTTTTCAGAAATTTTAAAGGTCTGGTTTTTGTATTCAGTGTGGTAACTTCTAATTGCCATTGAAAGAGAAACTAGAGCTAGCAAAAATGTGGAGTTGGACATGGATCAAAAGATCATCTACTTTTGTCACCACTGGAGAGCTGGGAACTGCAGTGTAGTTTCCAGAATTTACTTTCCTTTGAATGCACGTATCCCCATCATTGAAGTTTCCGCTGCATCCTTAGCTAGCCATTTTGATGTTAACTTCTTGTGTATGCTGATACAAGGCCTAATTGACCCACTATTTCTAGAAGTAGCTGATTATTCAGGTATGTCATTATTTCTCTGCCTTTTTATCTGTTGGTCATTATTGAAGGATTCAAGTGAAATCCTTATTTGCATAGAGAAAATCAAAATTGAAGTCAAGTCATAAGCAAAGTCAGTGAGCTGGCATAAATTTGATTAAAAGAAGGTGCGATCAGACCATTTTATGGGGTTTGCTTTCATTTAAAACTTTGCATTGAGTGTAATTCTTGGTTATAGTTCTCCAAGTACATGTTTAATTTAAATACATAAGACAATTAGTACTTTTCCACGTGGTTATATTTCAGTATTAAACCATACACACTTTTCTATAAAAATATTGAAGAAAATGTCCTTGCTATTATAGAATAGTAAGGTAATAATAATATTCTGTTTGTTCCATGGAGTAAACGGTCTGTGTATACTCAAGGCAAGTGAAAAAAACAAACACAAAAACACCAGCGAAAGTGGGTATGAAACAAATTGAAAGTACCACACGTTTTAGCAGTGCTCTGATAGATTCACATGTTTGTAACTGCTATACTTGTAATTTCCAAATTAAAGAGAAATGAAAGAAATTTGAAATTTCCAGTAGGGAAGCATTTTTAGAAAGGTTTTTTTTTTTTTTTTTTTATCTGTCGCAACTTTGTATTGAAATAAAATAAAGGGTTTCTTTTCTGGTTTAACACCATAAAATAAAAAGAAGTATCAGGTAGAAGAAATTTTCAGTTGATAATTTGTCTTTATATATCAGATAGCCCTTTTTAGGGCTAATAACTAAAATGGAAAATTTTCAACCTTATCAAGAGGTCTTTTCTAGGTTTTTCAAAATAAAATGTCATAAAAACTTGTGCATTTATTGAAAATGTTGAATATAGATGAAACAGCAATTTACAGTTGAAATATTGCAAGGTTTTTGCATAGATCTGTTTTTTTAATAGTGAACAGAAGAATAAGAAATGGTGTACAGTTAAACAAAATAAATAATTCTGGAGAGAATGGAAGTCAACAGTGTGGTCCATTTCAACCTTAATTCAAGAACAAGGAATTGGTCAATGAAAAAAACAAGGAAGAAATTTTGATTAGGCACTAACTGCAAATAACTTGTGGATCTTATTAATAAAACTAAATTGATTTTCATAAAAATGAAAGTTAACAAATCAAGGTTTTACATGAATTATTGAAGATAAATGAGATGTGCTTTCTGTCTCTGTTTTCTCCTTTTTGCCTCAGAACATGAACTACTTAGTCAGGAGATGGTTTATGAAGGGAAGTCCCTTGTGCCAAGTTATTTCATAATTGTTCAGTTCCAGGAATTTTTCACCTCTTGATGAAATGGCTGATATTAGCAGTTGTTCTTCATATTGGCTAACTGGGATATTCTATTATTACAAATTGTAGAGGGGTATATAAATTTATGCAAGTGCTATTTTTCATGTGCTAGTTAATTTACATGTATTTTACGTTTAATTAACATATATAATATTTTTTTCTGTAGATATAATAGAAATGGGGCTTTGATCCATCCGAGTCCTTCAGCAGATGCTTAACCTTAAGCACATAAATAATCCCATTGTTTTCAGTGTCTTTAATCTGTGCTCTTAAGTGCTTTGTTGGATTGTGGCCTAGTATAATTATATGTTTGCAATAACAGTTGCTTATTAAAAGCAGTTGTTAGATCTCAAAAATAATATAAAAGAAATAACATGAAAAAATGTTTCAAACAGTATTGCAAAAATACATAAAAATTGTTTCAGAATCCTTATTTGCTTGTCATTGCCCATCACATTGCAGATTCTGCTTTTTGAAATGCTCCTTTAATTTATGAGGTCAAGACCAAGACATGTTAAGTAGGATCCCACAGACATTTATGTAAAAATTCAGGAAATTCTTATAAAGTTTTATTTGTTATTAATACTGACTTCTTTGTCGAAGGTGAGATTTTATTAAATGGTTTTCTTATGTATCATTCTAAAGTGCTTAGAAGGACAATCACTAGCTGTTAATTCCTACAGGATTTTCCTTCTCTCTTTAGTAGAAACAACTGAGTAAAAGTAGTGTTCGTATGTTAGAAATACTGGTTTATGTTTTCAGCATTTCATCTCTTTATGTAGTTAGCGCCTTTCACATTTCCTTGCTCTTTTTGTTCCTGGGTCTGTTCTGGAATGTTCCATACTGTGTCAAACCCGCTTTATTTCTTTTAACCCAAAGCAAAGCTGAAAGACCAAAGGGTTAAATATTGTGTTATACTGTGATAAAATATTCTGATGGGATGTGAGTGAGTGACGTTGTTCACCTGACTGCTGCCCCAGCTGCATTTCACAGATCCTTGCTATGAGAGTGAGTAGAATTCTAGAGTATAAATCTTCTGAAATTTAGGGTTGATATTAACAGAGGCACGTGAGGTTTCCATTGACAGTTTAAGAAACCACTTGCACAGGTAGAACACTGATTTTACGATCCAGTGCTTGTGCCTGCAGCTTTGTGCTGGTATCTTCCCTCTCCATAAATTAATTTACTGCTTCCCTGATCTACCTGGTCCTCTGTAATATTTTTTCAGTTTATTTTTCCATGGAAGCTCAAGAAAGACCACAGTAGCAGTAATTTAAAGGCAATTTTCCTTGGCCTTTTGTGTTTCTGAGTCAGAGCTTACGTATGTTTTACAATGAACTGTCCCTTCAGTTCTTCCAGCACAAGCATCTTGCCTGGACTGCCAGCCAAATTTTTGGAGTGCATTTTCAACTAATGGGAGCGTGAGTGAGCAAGCACAAGCATACAGCGGCATTTAAAGGGTAAAAGAAATGTGAAATGATCTGTAAATATCACTGTTGTGTGTGATTTAAAAAAGAGGGCACGACCATCCTAAGTTAGAATATCCAGCAATCTTAAGTAAATATAATACTTACCCAAATAAATTCAGAGTAAATTTATTTCCTTATGTATAATGGAGGTTCTCCTGTTGGTGCGATGGAGCATATGCATACTCTGAGTTGTTTCTTTGCATACGAGCATATAGCCCAGCGTGCCGCTCTGCAATTTCATGTACATATTGTAGGATGCGTCACACACAGCTCCCAACTAGATGGCCTTGTCTGAAGATGCTGTGGATAGCTATGTGAAGTAGTGCTCTTTGGAAAAGGTGAAAATACAGCAAAAGATCGCAAGAAAACCAGAATCTCTTCTGGTTGAAGTGGCAGAGTCGCCTCCTCCCCCACCCACTTGGGAAGTAACAATTTCCCCCCAGAAATTAGTTCATTAGTGTGTATTGCTATTCATGCAGGAAGGTGTGTGATGTCCTGCGGCTGTATGTATTTGAGTAGAAAATGTCACCTCATATCAGATTTGCAATACTCCCAGCCCGTGCTGGCCCAGGGCATATAATCTCTTGAGATCTTCAGTAATGCACAGTGACTGCATCACTACAGCCGAATCAAAACTTCACCGTGTTCAAGGAGAGGATAATGGTTGCCACCTTATGCAGCTGAGATAAATGACAAGTTTGGGGAAGGTCACAGCTCAGTATATAAAGTCTTCCACATCTCACAAGAAAAAGAAAAATCCCTCATACTGCTTGGTCCCCCCCCCCCCCCCCCCCCCCCCCCCCGCCATCTCTTTGCTTACACAGGTAGAAATGCTGAGATGGAACGGGCACTCGGCAGAGTGAGCATGAGCGTGCGGCTGTTGTATTCTGATGTGGTTCTTAAATTGCCCTTCATTGTCAGAAGCTGTTAGGCTGAGGAGTGAAATATACTCCATGAGCGGCGGTAGGAATTGGTAATTATCTTTAATTCTCTACAGGGGCACGCGGAGGTGGGGCGTCTGCCCATGTGTCGGTTGGAGCTGACGCAGAGGGAAGAGGGGCGAGGGCCACCCGTGACACCGGAGTGCGCAGGGGGTGAAAGGGGTCGATGTCCTCCCCTTCCTCAGCAGCCCCCTGCGCAGGGAGCGCCATGGGTGGGTGGGGGACGGCTGGGTGGGAGCTCTTTGCTGGGGCTCCCACCCTGCTTCAGCCCCACTGCAAGGGTAGCCTTGGGGTTGTACAGAGGAAGGGCTGCACGCACAAAGGTGGGAGCATCCCTGATTTTTTTAGCAGGTCTGATCAGCGCTTCGGCATCCCAAGCCCTCTAAGAAAGCAGCCTTCTCACCCCAGGAAAAGGCAGAAGCGTGAGGGAGGTATGTGCTGAAGCTGGGTGGGATGATTGGAGCCGTGGGCAATCTGCACTAGGAATTGCTCTCAGCCACGGTTAAATGCATTTGCAGTGATACAAGGAAGTTTTTGCAGTCACCAGCTCTCCAGTTGAAGCAAGACTGAGAAATGTAACACACCGTGCCCTAATCCACTTAATATGGTCTCTGTCCATAGCTACCCACTTGCTGTCTGACAGTAAAGCTGTTCAGTTTCTCCATGTCCAAGCAGAAGAGGAAGATTAAGTAAGCTGCTGCGCCACATAGTTTCTGGCAGAACTTCTTTTCTGCTACATGGACTGTAAGATGTGCTTTGTTTTATTTTCTCCCTTTCTTTTGAAAGGTACAAAGTACAGTGACAGGAACTATCATATTCAATTGGACATGCTTTCTACAGATTTGTTAAGGATTTATTCTACACATTTGTAGCATTTAGTTGCCATGGCAATGACCTCGGTGCAAGAGGCAACAGCCTTTAGGTTGGACCTCAGATTTTCCTTTCATTTCCATTTAATTTGATTTGACTGCAAAATGTCACTTCCATTGCATTGATTAAGCTTCATTGCGGCCACCAGCTCTGTTAGAAAGGTTAAAGGGCAGGCCAGTGGCTGTCATTTTTCTTCCCCCACCCTTTTCTGATATCAATACAGATGTTTTTTTTCCAGAGGAAGAATAAGGTTTACCCCATGGTGCTCCACAGTAGAAGCAAAACTAATGCAGCAACAGTTTGAAGCTGTGCTAACCTGCAGCTTCCTCATATGATTTTGTAGTGCTTTAAAAAAACAGGAATTTGTTTCTCTTTTTCTTCCTGACATATGCTCCCCCCAGATAAATAAATGTGCCCTCCAATGCTAGCAACCATATTGGAAGGAGGACGGCCGCCTCTTTTTCAAAATGTCTGTTATCCCCAGGGTGTATAATAACTGCCTGCCGGCTTCCGTGAGGCTGGTAATTACTGTGAGCTGGGTGCAGAGAGTTTCCCTTCGGACAGGTTCTTCCTAGTTCGTTTGGTATTTGCTGATTATGCAACAAGTGTAAAAACAGAGAATGGCAGCGCACTGGGATGGGAGGCTCCAAAGAAGACCCAGGCAAAAGCAAGGATCGCTTAAGCAGTTTTATTAACGGCAAACAAAATCAAAACACAACTGTGGTATTCTTCAGTAATAATCAAAAGCATTCTACCTTTGAAAGTGATACTGCCCATCTGTGGAATACAAAGGTACAAAAATTGTTCTGTATTTATAAAGACTTCCCCCTCTTGGTGCCCTAAGACCTCTGCTTTGTACTGTGTGGGCTGTCAAGGACTTAGATAAATTAGGTCTGTTCATTTAGGTATTGCAGAACCTAGGATACCTCTTTTGTCTACATCTCTGTAATAACAGGCACACAAGCCTTACCGGCAAGCTGGCTTTTTGCTGTAAGCCAGGTTTTCTGCCGCATGCTTCAACATCAGCTAAGATACCGTCTTGAAATTCGCATATTGCGTGATAACCGAAGTTATGATTTCTCTTGCATAGTTTGGTCAAAACTTAAGGTAAGAGTCTTATAGCTATGTTTTTCTTTTTTTTTTCATGTATCAGATGTTCATTTTGAAAACACTGAGAAGCTGTTTTGATCTTACTAGTGCTGAAAATAATTCTGTCATTGGGTTTCTAAGTTTGTTTAGTTGGAGAAATTAAAAAATGAATAAACGAGAAATATTAAAACAGCTTGGTATGAAGGGAAGGATATAAAGAAGGCTCATTAAAGCAGGCATGTGAGTATGAGCAAGTGGGTTGGTGAGGCAGAGGCCTGGAAAGGTCAAGGGAGAGAAAAAGTTTGTCCAGCCACAGGGTAAACGATGCAAGGAAAAACCGAAAACCCAAAGTACTACATACGGCTTGAAAGACTTCCCAGCCGAAGGACTGTTTGTCTTTCCTGACTGAACTGAGCTTCAAATTGAGCCTCTTTCTTTTTGGATGGGAGGACTGAACCAGTGTGAGGAAAAATCCAGTTCTGGAGCCTGTATATTGGCTGGCGCGGAGAAATAACTCGCACATGTGTGAGAAGGGGGGAATGCAATTCCTTTCTCATTTCTGCTCTCTTCTCTGACGCGCAGCATCTAGTTATCAGAGCCACCCTCTCACAGAGACATCTTCCCATCGCTGGTGGTCAGGGCCAGGCATGGAAGGGTGCAAATGCCTGGGGATGCACATCTTTACTTCCACAGCACAGTTTGCAGGTGGAGAGGGCTTCGACTGGAGAAGGGCCTTCAGAGGGAAAATGCTTTCTCATGTGCCCCTGTGTATCACGGAGGAGGAGTATGACTTGACCTGGCAGCCTTGAAGCTCAGAGCTTCCTTGGAGATTCGAGTGAAGGAGCGAGGTGCCTGGCTGTGGCCCGAGTTGTACACTGCCGGCGGGCTGACCGCCGGGCGAGGGACGCAGCCGGCACGGTGCGGGGGGCATCACCCGCTCGCCCTCCCTGCGAGCACCGGCCGTGCTGGCTCCCTTTTCTGTTTGCCTCCAAAAAGTTAAATGAATAACTGGGGGGAGAAAGAAGGAGAGGAGGGAGAGAAGGAAGCAACTTCCTATGTCAGAGAGTAAGATGAAAAAAATAAAGCTGGAATAACTCGGGGCGGTCCAGCTGGTGGCCTGTGGGATGGTGCTGTCTGACCTGCCTGCTTTTCTGCTGTGGCCTTGCTTTGGGACTGGGAGTGAAGGGGAGAAGTTGGATGTGAAATCCAGCAGCTGTTGAATACTTTTGCTTAGCCATGCAAATTGTCACCATGCGCACGGAGGGGGAGGAGGAGTTTGGCACTGCTTAAGCCTGGACACTGGCCTGTAGAGGTGCCCCAAAAAATCAGGATCCAGCTCACGGCTTTGGAAGTACTCTATTGTCTTGGCCTGGGTTTGTAAAAGAAAATGTTAACTCTCAATTGCGTGTGTGTGTGTGTGTGTGTGTGTGTGTGTTACTGACGAGGTGTTGCTATCACTTTTTCTGCTTTCCATTGTTTGGAAAGGACACCAGTTTTAGAAGAAGGTGATCAATTTGTGTTTTGAACAGAACAATGTTAATATTCTCAGAGCATAAATGCAGATGCTGTGGACTTCCACAGAAGGTGAGTTCTTCTGCAGTAATGTTTCAAAAGCTCCAAAACTCAAAATTACTTAAACTCTGAGTCAGTATTTGGAGATAAAGTGTGGGACCGTGAATCAGATTAAGAGGAAAGACTTCTCTGTGCACTTTAGATTTTACTTCTTTAATATGGATCGTGGTGTTTGGTTTCCTATGCAAAAGCAATTTGAGGCCCTTAGAGGTTTGTAAATGAATGACATCGGTATTGCTAATTATTGTTGTGATTTATGAAGTGGTTCTTCTTAGGAGAATAGTGTTTAAGACTAAATATTGAATTTGGTGCTTGTTCTTCCTGGCAGTTCTGCCACGTGGTAGGAATACCAGCTTTCTGAACTCTCGTCCACACTCTGTGACAGACAGACGAATAACAAATAGCTTCAGATGTCTCCTGTATCATCCTCTCAGTTATAAACACTGTATAAAAAAAAAAAATGAAGCAGGTGCAGAAAGTTAAAAAGTGTATTGGTTTTGTGTGGCAAGGTTTTGGTGGGGGGGGGGGTTACAGGGGTGGCTTTTGTGAGAAGCTGCTGGAAGCTTCCCCTGTGTTCGAGAGAGAGCGAGCCCGTACCAGCCAGCTCTAAGACGGACCCGCCGCCGGCCAAGGCCGAGCCAATCAGTAGTAGTGGTAACGCTTTTTTTTTTTTTTTTTGACTGCAAAACCTATTGTCCCTTCTGTCACCAAAAGGTTGTCTGTGACTCATGGTCTGAGCAACTGAGATGCTCCTCCGTGGAGGAGCTGCTGCATCTCCTTGCCAAGGCAGGTGTGGAGTGGCTCACCACCTGGCATAGAGCAATTCCCACCTCCCTTGGATGGTGCTCGTGGCAGCAGTGGAGTTGAATTGACACATCCTTTTCTACCTCAAACCCATGTCATTTTATTTTGAGTATTTATGTTACAACATCAGTGAAAGACGCTATCTCACCCAGGTAAACCAAATTTGCCCTAGTCAGTGAAGGGAATCACTATTTAATTCCTTTGCACAAAGTGAGGAGGATTCAGCAGCTCCAGCTCTGACACATTTTCTTTTTCTCTTCTCAGCAGGAGCTGAGTATTGGTGTTTCTTCCACAGCATCATTCCTTGTTGTTTTCTCTCAAGCAAAAAACAACAAAAAAGGAGGAATAAAAGGAAGAAGTAGACAGATTTGAAAGAGGATTGTTAGCTCCAAGGTCTGATGAGACCCCCTTGAAAGTGTTCACAACCCTGTGGCACCCATGCCAAAGTCATACTGCAGTTTTCAGAACCTTTTATAATCTCCAACACATAAACACTGTCTTTATCTTTTTCTGTTTGCTGTTTAACAGAAACAGTTCATAGTAGATTTTGTCTATTTACCTCTCCTTTTTAAAATTTAATAGTTACTTTGTGACATTCATGTATTCATGTCATAGTATGCTATTAATATCTTTGTTTTGTATTAGCCTTCTGAAAGCATTTGTATGGAGGCATAAAAGGAGAGGAGTCTCCCCTAGTTTTAAGCTTAATTACCAATTTGAATGTCAGGACAGGTTCACAAAATTTTCCAAAATAGGTGAGAGTTATAAATAAAACTGAATGTGTTACTGTTTGGGGGGAAAGCTGTGGAACTCAGTTTTTTCTTCCACCTCAGCCCCAGAATAGATACATGCTGTTAGTTTTTCACTTTGAGCTTTTAGATTCCAGCACACCTCAAACTTAGGAAAAAGATAAGAAGAATTTTGTGAACTGAAGAGTGACTTTCATGCAGATATGAATCAGCACTGATATCTTGGCTACCGTCATCATGTGAGTATGCTGTCATTGCAGCTTATATGATGAATTCGGGAATCTTAAACTGAACACACTTGTCCACTGTGCCTGTGAGGCAAAGCAGGGAAAATAAAATTTTTCAAATGCCAGAAATAGTATTTTTAGAGAAAAAATATTTTACCTGTAGTCTCTTAATTCCATCTATAAGCTCCATTCAGATTTTAAGATGCAGGAGGACTTACTGGGGTTTTTGGGCACCAAGCCAATATAAATATTAAAAATAACAGGAAATCATAGAGCTGTTTTCTTATTGTTAATAGTATAATGCATCTTTTGTTGGGTTTCCTCTCTGCAGGACTCCCCCTGCTGCAGTAGGGCTGTTTACCTCTGTCTTCTCCTATAAACATAGTTCCAAGGGCCCTGTTCTGCAGAGCTGCTTCCACAAACTGTACTAAAGGCTGCAAACTCTTGCAGAGAGTTGGACAGATTTGATTGACCAAGTAAACTTAATTCCCAGTGACAACAGAAAAATTAATTCAAGCATTTAGAGAGATGAGATTTGGGGGAGTTTACAGTGTTAGTGTATAATATGTCTTTAATGTCTGATGGCTTCGAGTCTGTGTTTATAAAGAACCCTTTCCACTTTGCCCCCATTTTGAAGCACTTATTTTCCTCTCTTCTTGCAAAGATCTTAAAAAGATCTCAAGTCTTTGTACTTGAGATTGCTTTTGTTCAGAGTTGTCCAGTGTTTTCTCCCCTTTCATGTTTTTTGCACTGTTTGCTTTGCTGTGTGCGAACATGCAGCCTGGGCTGTGTGCACGTTGTGGGTTTTAATGTAAAATTCTGGTGGGTGAAATTGTGCATATCTCCTCCTGTTTCGCCCTTTCTTTTTACTGCATGAACGAACCAGCAAAAGGGAAAATGCTGTTACTAAACATATAAATAAATCATAGACTGGTAGTTTCATAATCAGTTTAGCAGATTTTATTCTAGTTGATATATAATATTGCATGTTTGTATATGAAAACAAAGAGAAAGTAAAAACAAAATTATATTTATCATCAATTTTGTTAATTACGAGAAACTAGTTCACAAATACACAGGAGTACTATCTTCAGCAAATCCTTTGTCTTCTTGTTTGTTTAATAAATTAGATGGATGTACCAAATAGCATGCTGCTGGGGCAACATTAATTTTATTATAGAATAAAAAGTAGAACTATTAGTCTCTGTTTCTGGCATGTTTGTAAGCTATCTGACCTATTTTCTTCTCCGGCCCTCTTCACAGTGCTTACCAAATTCCCCTCTCCTATGCCTAACGTAAAACTGTCTTAGAATTAAACTAGCTGATAGTCAGCCCTGGAGACATTACCCAGTATCCTGCAAATAGATAAGATATATTGTTTTATATATTTGTGCAACAGGGAGAGACGGCTTCAGCACTTTTAGCAAGGGAATAATCTGTTTACATTAGAGGAATAGGCTCACTTGGTTTTCTTCCCTTCAGTTGTGAAAATAATTTCAGGGGGCAATATTTACCTCACTTTTACCAATAGAAATGTCTGGATGGTTTGTCATAGATTTATTACATTTTAAGAGAAGAGTAAGCTAGGAGACCACAGTTCTCAGAATCCTCAAGAAGTGTATGATGCCTAATACAGACTTTTTAAATTGAAGCACTCTGTATGCGATTCGGTTTTTGCTACTGCTTGTCTTTAGGAGTTGGAAGTATCTGGACTGTTTTTCAATGACGTTCCTTGCAAAAAACTCAAACCAACCAGAAAAGATCTACTACCTAGTATTGTGTTGTCACTGAAGATGAAAAGCAGGCCTTTGAGATCGAAAAAATGTTTAATTAACAGTATAGTCATTCCAGGTCTTCAAAAATCATGACTCTGGTGTAAAAAATCTGTCTTCAGTCAAAAATCTAAGACGTGTCAGAAGTCAGGAGTCTTCTTTCCTCTGAACAGCTGCCTTTCCTGCTTTTGTTCTGGGCAGTTGGTGTTGACTTTCAGGTTTTGGTACATGGAAAGAGGGATATATTATTTAAGGTTTTATGTGTGAAAATAAAAGCTACCAATTAATATAGCACTTAATAGAACACGACTTGGAATTTCTGGTATGACCTTGACCTGTTATTTTTTTAGTAAGGGGCATGTCTGCAGGGAAGTGCATGGTCAGACTAGTTGGGAAGTCAAGAAACGCAGTTAATGTATCCCAGCTCTGCAGGTGGACAGAGCATCAGGCTAAGGTGGTCATATGGACCAGGATGGATTCCAGTCGGACAGGTCAGAATGCAAGTAAATGTCTCTGCCCACATCTTGAAACACACGGGCATTTGTGTACTCTTCAGCTTGGCACGACTAACTGCACACTTGGCCCGAGGAAAAGAAGTGTCTCAGTAGCCGAGAGAGAAATGCAGCCCCATGTGGCGTGATACCCAGTTCAATGCCTTAACCAGTAGACTGTGCTGTTTCCTCATTTCAGTAGTCATCAACCCCTGTTCTCTATTTTGTCCAGAGTTTTGAGCCTTTTGTCACACATTAGCAAGGCCAGTGTGTACCGAGGAATGCAAGCTCTCAGGGATGATTATGTTTTATTATTGGACACAATTATAATAATAATTTTCCATGTCCTCTATAATTTTCCCGTTGAAAGCACATTGTAAACTTCATCTTATTAATAGTCAATAATGCATGTATAGTGGATTTTTAATGGTAGTGGAGGGAACTGACATTTGAGAAACCTCACAATGTGTTGAGATCCTAAAATACAACATTGTCTCCTCCACCATCCCTTTGGTTCATACGTTCTCTCAAGATTTGCCAAAACAAGCCTTAATCTTTGTCTTCAAGATACTGTATTGTAGTGTTTTTACAGCCTAGCTGTATTTCAGCCTAGCTAGGCTATCTGGGATGAATTTTCATTATGGTGCAAGGTACATTATTGTTCGTGTGCAATAATAGTGAAAATACTGATTTTTTTTCATTTGTATTCTTTGAGCTTTGTATATACTCCAGAGGTAGATGAAGAGTTTATGAAGAAAGGTTATATTTAAGAGAAATGGGTATCAGTGCTATGAGATTATACCCATGACAGATGGTTGTAACTAAAGCTTCATCTTGGTGCTGAAAAGCTGAATGAAACAGTATTCAGATTTTGAAGTAATGTTGGCTTCATTTCAATGAGACTTTTGCCTGAGTAAGAACAGACTAAAAACTCACTAATGACTCTAATTTTTTGTGTAAGCTTTGAGTAGATTTAAAAAAATAAATTTTCTTTTTTCTTATTTTGGATTGATAAAATTCCAACAGAAAACATGGAGGGGTTGTTTGTTTGTTTGCTTGCTTGTTTAAGGAAATGTGTGCAACATTATGCCTTTGTTCACTGGTATGACAAGATATAAAGCAACATTATTTTATTCACACTGAAAAGCAAAACATCTTACCGGGAATCATGAAAGAGTGGTTAAAGTAATTTCTTTCACTCTCAGTTTCAGAGTTGGTTATGAACCTCAAAATTTCTTGAGGTTCAGTCTGAATAGTTATGTAAGAGTTCAGATGCTAACCTTAAGCAAATCCAAATATCTTGAGGCTGGAAATCTCTACAAGAACATATTTCCCCTTGACTTGTCTAATACAATGAGTTCAGCGAGGCTACACCCTGGGGAATTTTGGCCCACCATGTAGTGTGTGTATGCTTTAAGTGCTTACACTCAGCCATGAGGGTATTTTTAATTTCATCTTGAGAAACTAAACTGAGGGACTTCACAAATGAAACCATCAGGAAGACAAGGTTAATTCTGACCGCTGTTTGTGGGAGTATGGTGCCTTCAAATACCAACACATTTTTTTTTCAGTGGTGGCATTTGGAAGAATAAATGAAGTGTGACTCCCGGCATCTCTTTAGTTGCCCTGAAAATGGAATGTCAAACAGCATATAATCATCTTCCTTGTTTAAAGAAAGAGGAGCAAGTGAGAGACCTAGTTTTCTATTTGTGTCAGTTTTGGGATGTCTTAATATTCTATCTTGTCTAATTTTCCAGAGAGTGATAATAGAGTTCCTGTCAAATTAGAGGTTACCGACTTTTTAACCTATGTCACAAAAAAACCCCTACATTACTTGTTATTACCGTGAATATAATCCAAATAAAAATTTAGTTTTTAATGCTGTTACACTGAAGGTTGCATTCCAAGCATATAATTTTATTCATTATAAATATTAAAAATATTCAGCCTGACATTAGCCTGCTTGCTCCCCCCCATCGCTTCAAAAAAAGGCTGAATTCGATGTGGAGCAAACGTGTTGCCGCTTGGTCTGGGGAGCAGAAGTTTGGCCTCAGCCCCCTGCACTGTCAGGACTGAGCAGGCATTGCCGCTGTGCTGCAAAGTGCAGTGCCCGGGTTTAATTAATGTAGCAAAGAGGCTATTTTCACATGGGCCAGTCTGACGTAACCATCCTCTAGGAGGGAGCGGGGATGAGCCAGGAGGGTAAATTTAATGAAGTATATGTGCCCCGCATTGGGGCTTTGCTATGAGATGAGCCCAATGTGGCAACGCTAGATTTATAGCTAGTGTCATGCTAAGGTGGCTTTTTCCTTTTAGCGCTGAAGGAGCTGCTGTTGAAGCACACTGAATTGCAGAGAGTGGTGCAAAGGCTAAAGTTTCTTTAAAAGTAAAAAGCCCCAGCTCTCTTCAATGTAAGTAGAGCTGTGGCAAGTATGACCTACTGTTTGGTCAAGTTTTATTCTCATTTACATGAATTCCAACAAATTTAGTCCTGCTGTGAAAGGGTCCTACTTTCAAGCTTATAACAAATGAGTAATGAATAAAAGTATCTCATTATTACATATTTTTAGTGCAAAATCCGAATTCCCCGGGACTTCTGCACCAAAGTCTGTGGCACCCAGTGTTCACAGAGATGCAAATCCAAGACTGTTTTTTGGTTTTGTTTTAAATCAGGTGAGAGTCACATGCTTTGGTTTTGTAATGAGAGTTTTTGTACTGTCCTAATTAATACAGTGTGCCTGTCCTGGACCTTTGAAGTAAGTGGGAGTTCTGCCACCAATTTAAATAGGAGAAGGATTTGAGCCAATTTGAACAGAAGTTTTCACTTATCTTAGTGCCTAATCTTCTTTTTAAAGGGATGTGGGAGTATCAGCACCTCCTACGTAACGCTCAGAAGCGTGCAGAAGTAGACTAGTCTGGTCACTTATGAAGACCCATTTAAAACCAGTAGGATTACTCAGGTGAGTGACAAGGCTTTGAGAACAGATTTTAGGGAAGTTAATTCAGAGTGCAAAATGACATTTAACCCATCTGTGTGAATATTACCAGTTGATGCAGGCCACAAATTCATTTAGAAATTGTAAGATTAAAAAAACCCCAAACCTTCTCTATATTTTTCTTGCTTTTGAGTTGTCAGGGTTCACACTTTTGAGGGTGGGGTTTTTTAAGCATCAGTAGCTCCATTTCTTTGTTGAATTGGAGCTGATACTGTCCAATAAGCAGAGCAGATCTTTAAGAGAAATGCCTTTTATGAATCTCATGATAAAATCACAATATTTGACAACACTATGTCTGTGTAAATACGTATGTGTCTTTGCAGTGCTTTGTCCCTGGAGAAACACGGTTGTCTAGACCTCTTCTACTGTCTCCCTGAATTGCAATGTATAGCTCCAGAGTGGCTGACCAAGTATGGCTGATTTATCAGGAAACTGGCAGACTCTGACTGTTGTCTTAGGAGGGTATTGCAAAAACTAAGGGAAATTTACTGTAAGGTTTCTGCACTTCACTGGAATACTTCAAGTATCTGTAAATTGAAGAAGGTGGAAAACTGATGTTCCCTTCATACAATGTCTCTTTTTCTTCATTGAGTGCAGAAGCAGCCCATACATTCTGACTTCCTCTAGTCTGCCCCATGGTCTTTTTAGATTAACCCTGATTTTTCCCAAACTGCCAGTAAAATGATGTGTTGGAGTTTGGGTACTACATGCATCTTCAGTACTTCAGTCACCATACAATGTTTACCTAACTAAAGCCTTGCAGAGAGGAGGGTTAAAAACTTGGTATATTGTATTAGCTTTATGGAAGGACTTTTTGTCCTCCATTCCAAATGGCATGTTACATCACATAATTGACAGTTTTATTAATTTTTAATTTAAAGGGAGTCTCTTTCCCTTAGATGTTCATTTTCAGACTGGTAAGAATAAAGTAGCCATGACTGTAGGTACTGCGGCATGAGGACAGAACTGGGGAAAAAAAACATTTCCTCTGGTGCATCTCTGGCTGCCACTTAAAATAGGTCTGCATTTTAGAAAATGACAATATAGATTTATTTATGCGTTTTTAAATAAAATTTAAAATATTATTTTATACATGCTTTGAAGGAAGTACAGTGAGAGTTTTTGCCTAAAGTTTTTGTTTTGCTCTGTTGCATGGAGGCCAGCTGGTTTGCTAGCTTGAGTGACCTCACATTCCTTAAATGTACTCATAAATCAAGCCAAGGCCATGCATTAAAAGCTCAGCTTTGACATTAATTCAAGGAGGGAGAGTTGGATACATTGTGGGAGAAGTACATAGCTGGACACCTACGGCCAGATTTTTCAATTCTTACTCATATTTAGCAAACCAGTATCATGCTGAGAGTCTCACAGAAGACATGGAAGTCAGCTGGACCCTGTATTACTTAAGGTAAATATAGGTTGAAAAAGCATGCCCTGAAGAACCAATAACTATTTTAAGTAGTGCAAACAAACAAGCTGATTAAAAAAAAAAAAGAAAAGATAGTGAGATGATTATTTAATACTTAATTACTTGAAAGTGTCATTCTTGTGAATGTCTCTAATAAAGGAAGTTTGGTGACGTGTTCAATGACATTGCTACAATGGAACATTTTGGTGTGATTTAGTGAAAAGGATGTAAAGCATCAGGTTTGCATTAATAGGTTAGTATGTCACTATATTTTTTGAAAGTAGTTATGTTTCTGGGTCATACAAGGATTTTGGTCTCTGCAAGTATTTCGTTCTGAGAACCCAAGAAATTATGAGCAAAACTGGTTTGATTTTAGAAGCAGAAAGACAATAATTATTAGAAACATGAAAGTAAAAGACAAGACTTTTAAAAATTCCTCTGCTTTTTAAGACTTGTTGGGTCCCGAGGAATGGTTAATTTAATATCCACTTTAAATATGACAATTCATTCTTATTTACAAAAAGAACTTGATACAAAACCAGAAACAAACTAAGAAATAGTATTTCCAAGACTTAAAGGCATTGTATTGCTGTCTACTTACCACTGCATTTGCCAAGTGATCCCTATTAGCACAGAGCCACTCGTCTTGACTTGGTATGAATGAAGGCAGACTCAGGCTTAGCACCACCATGGCTGCAAAGACTCTGCAGTGGGTTGTGTGTGACTTGTGTTAGGGAGCACAGAATAAGCACATGCAGAGACAGCTCTGGACCAGAGGTATCTCTTCATCAATTAGGGTGGTGTAGATAGATTTGGTCTAACTTGGGAGAGAGGGAAGGACTGCATGAGTTCTTGATGTTCCTACTGGTCACAGTAACTAGGATTTGGTGATAGGTGATTGTGTATTGGTACATGGCCTCAACAGCTTGTACACGACGCCATACAGTCATGCCTGAATGCTCCCTGTGATGCTCTCGATCCCATTTACACTGTGCGGTATCCAGCTATATCTTGAATTTTTGCACAGTGCTCATGCCACGAGCATCTCTAAGATTTCACTGTTGTTTATGTCTACTTTTAAGGTATAAGGTATTAGAACAGTATTTGTCTAGGGCATTAGAACATTTTTAAGGTATTAGAACATTACTTAACCATAAACTTTTTGTGTGGATGCCTATCCACAGGGACTAACTGTATGATAATAACAGCGAAGTAGCACTGAAATCTGGTTGTAGTAACTTCAGGTCAATTCTGATTTACTTTAAGTTGAAGGGGTATATATGAGGACTTTAAATGAATATCAGTAGCAGGAGTCCACAAGAATATTGATAAAATAAATCACATTATTCTGTGAGTGGATCCAAATTAATACCTCTCAAAGCTGAAATACTGCTTTAAAGAGTTACTGAAGCATTTTTAATGGCAAGTCCAAATGAAAATGAAATCTTAAAATTTGGGAATATTTCAGTGGGGTTTGGCTGTCAAAATTGAAGCTCTTGCAGTTCAAAATAAAACAAGGTATTTTAAACCCTCTGATAAAAGAGATAAAGTATATGGGAATGCTGTTCACAAACAGGTGTTATTCAGAGAGGCTAACTTAAGGTTAGCTTTCATCTGTTTCTCTCTCAGTGGGCATGTGGGTAGAAGGTGGTTCAGAGACAAAGTGTTTAGCTTAGGTGCTCTGAATTATTCCTTGCATAAGCTTTTATCTCTTTACTAGTTATGAGTAACCAAGGAAGATTAGCTTCCTGGTGCTTGAAATAACCTTTTTGAATATATTCCTCATTATTGTGGTTTCCTGATTGATTTCTCCACAAGAATAGAAGTGTCCACCTCTTGTAGTTAAAAATGCAGTAACAACGAAATGGAAGTCTTCCAACTTAAAATATTGTTTGGCCTGTATCAAGATGTTATCCTTTTTCTGTACTTACTAAACACTCTCAACACTGGCCATATCAAATGTCTTCTATACAGTCACTCTCCAAGTAATTGTTTCATATACAAAATAGAACATAGCCAAGGGTACTCTAAACAGTTATGTATGTTATGTGTTCCTTCAACAGGTAGGATAAACCCTGCAACAGGGTTTGTATCAGTAGGTAAAATGTCCTTTCAGGTGGACAATAAATCATAGAATCACAGAATGGTTTGGGTTGGAAGGGACCTTAAAGATCATGTAGTTCCAAGCCCCCTGCCGTGGGCAGGGACACCTTCCGCTAGACCAGATTGCTCAAAGCCCCATCCAACCTGGCCTTGAACACTGCCAGGGATGGGGCATCCACAACTTCTCTGGGAAACCTGTTCCAGTGCCTCACCACCCATATAGTGAAGATTTTCTTCCTTATACCTAATCTAAATCTCCCCTCTTCTAGTTTAAAGCCATTACGCATTGTCCTGTCACTACATGCATTTGTAAAAAGTACCCCTCTGCCTTTCTTGTAGGCCCCCTTTAGGTACTGGAAGGTACCAGCAAAAAAATAAGACAAATTATTAACACTAACATTTAAATAGATTATTGTTGAGAAAATTAATTTTATAGTACAGATGCAGAGCTCAATAATTCTTCAACATGGTGTCACTGTATAAATAAAGATACTGTGATAGAAACCATATCCCAAAAGTTTACTGTCTTAGACCACTCCACACTACAGTGGGGAAACTGGTTTAAAATATATAGCACCAGATGTTTATTTCTGCCTTTGCACCTCAATTATTTGCACTTTAACTTGTGCCATTGCAGCTGCTTGTGAGTCCATGGAAACTGCAGCCAGGAGCAGTCTTCAAAGAGTGGCTTCACCATCAAAACCTTACATGGTGTAAAACCTTAACATAGCTGGAAAATGTAAAAAAAACCCCCAGGATATGGATAAGGAGATAGAGGGAATGCATAAAGAAAAATTTACTGTAAAGTAGTCAGCATTGGTTACACCTGTCTTAGCATTTTGGTTTGGAGACTAGTGTGGTTTTGAAGAAAATCTCCCTGGTCTTTTTTACTTAGTATGTGTCAGCTTGGTTTGAAGAATAGTTTTGGTTTATGTTGAACTAGACTCCTCTGGAGGAACATAAAGCAGAAGCTCCTTTCCAGAAACACACCACAGGCGCTCTGAGCACTGATGGAAATACAAGGATTTAAACCAATGGTTGGTCCCTTGAAACAAATGTGAACTACATGCAAAATTCAGTACAGAGGACGAGGCTGAATCTAGCTGATAGTAAACCTGAGCCCCAGATAATATAGCTGTAGGTGCCCCAGTATCAACTGCTATGATCTAGAGCTGTGCCTCTGTTGCACCAAATTGCTTGCTAATGTAGACATACTTATAATAGGCAGATATCTTAATACACCAGCTGCCCAGCAGTCAAGATAGCCTTTGTAGACATCAAGGCAACGAAGGAGCCTTGACAGAAGATTTGCAGGAGGACAGTGAGGTAGCCTTAGTTAATATAATTTAGTTAATTCATCTTGATAGCACAGACAAGAAGAAAATGCTATCACCCCATCAGCCATGAAGGGAACTGGTCTAAGAGAAGCTATGGCTTAGCCATATTGACACCCCTTTGACACAGGGAGACTGGAATTAGAGCTAGGAGTTCTGGGTACCCAGGTCTCTATTTATTTTTCATTTTCTTACTACCTTTCCTAAATGCTGGACATAGACCTTCTCTATTTATATTTGCAACTGAGTTCTTAAATGGATTTTAAAGTAACTGTAAATAGATTAGCCATGTCCATGTAAGACATCACTTCTCTCACTTCATTTAGCTGCTTTCTTCAGAGTTATTGTTTCTTCCTATGTCCCAATTTTTCACACCTTGTTTAGACTCGTGTTTACTGTAACTACTGTTTCAGGTTTCCTACCTCCTTAAGGCCACAAAGCACTTCAAGAAAGGATTTCCATGTATTATATTTTGTTCTGAAAGCTTATCTCATACAGACATATTTGCCATTTTCTTTTTTTTCTATATATATAGAAAAAAAGTTTCAAAACCATTATATATGCAGCATTCTGCTTCCACAGCCTAGGTTAAGATCTCTTTCTGAAACTGCAGACAATAAAGCATTTTACCTAAGAAAAGTTAACAACATGATAAATACTGATGCAGTGTTTCAGCACACTTAATTATTTCTTTTTTTCATTGTTTATCATCATTTTGTCAACTTTCCATATCATTCCCCACAATGCTTTGTGCTAGATTTTCTTTGAAAATTCCTTTCCTCTGAACTTACCATGAACTTCTCTGTAAAATATGGCCATAAAATGCCACCGACAAAACAAAACAAAATCCTCTATTCATTAATGAAAGAACACCCCGTTTCCCTCTCATCCCTCACTAAAAAAAAGAAAAGAAAAGAAAAAGACAGAATTTGTAGAGAAAAATAATTCTTTTCAGTTGCAAGTATGAAGCAGAATGTGAAAGCTGAGTAGAAAACCGAAATAGTAAGTCGTGAGGATGTGGTTTAAGCCATGTGCAGAGTTTGTGCTTCATTCCATTTGTTCTCACTGTACTGATGGCTATTTAGCGGGTAATGTCAGAAGTGTTGGGATTAGACTTGGTGTGATTGAGGGGGAGGAGGAGGATTGTGTTTCTTGAGATGCTCTGTGGGAGGAGAAGGATTATGCATGTGCCTTATGTAATGAGGAATAGGCTGGAGAACTTGCGTGCCTACGAGGAGCAGGTGGGAGGATTAGCTTTTGATGTAAAGGCGAGGGAACGGCCCTGGTCCTGATCCCTGGAGAAGGAAATCAGAAATACATTACCTTCCTGTTTTGTGTATTAGATGGGGGGGTTGTTTGGATTCTTCTCCAAGGTGGGAAGCAGCTGGATTATGGGAGACGCAGGAAGGCAGGGGTGGTGTGGGGAGGCTGGATTGTGCCAGTGCATTAGGTGAAGGTTTACAACAGAGAGCTGGGAGGGGGCTGGAGCTGCCACTTGAGCTACCTGGAATACTGATCTCTGAGGATGGGATGTCCTCATGGTCCTCCAGCGGACCAGCGAGGGGGTAGGGAAGTCCCAAAGTCTCGGTTTCGGTGAGGCTTGGCTCCTGTCACGCTGCCCTCTGACGAGGGGTGGCCAGCCGGTGGTGCAGGGAGAGGAGGTTTCTCCAGGAGCCTCTGTGCGCCCTGCCCTGCCCGGACCCTGCACGTGAAGCTGCACGGCCCTCTGCAGGGCTCATCAAATGCAATTCGCTGCCCTGTGAGGGGAAGGTGGAGGGGGGGGACTGAGGCACCGGCAGACTGAGCAATGGGAATTCAGGAAGGAAGGGTCGTCGGGGTGACCCCCCCCCCTCTGATCTGAGACGAGATCCTGGGCCCCTGTACGCTGTTGTCCATGCTTTCACCTTGTTGGAACAAGGCACGGTGGCATGGTTTTGGCCTAGGCCAAACAGCCTTTACGCCAACAGGACTCAGAGACAGTTCGGGAGTTACCACAGGCCAGGCACGATTCCTGGTCGGCAGTTTGTGCGTTCAGTATGGGCGCGAGCGGCATCCTGCCATTTGGTTTTAAGGCCTGTTTTGTTAAATAATGCTGATGTAGCCCCAGTGGCTGGACCCGTACTAACAAAAGTGGGCAGGACAAGGGCAGGGAGTCGGCACTAATGGCCCGTGGTTTGTGGTGGTCGCTGGTGTGCACTCTGGCGTGGCTGTGGCCCGTGGCAGTGGCCACCATCCCAGCCAACATCTGGGCCTCATTTGGGGGACAGCAGCAAGCAAAGGCATCCCGTGAGGCATCATGGGTGTCCTGTGTAGGGGGAGGAAGGAGCATCGAGCCATAGGCCTGCAAGCCACTTTGCGCCGAAGAACAGGCCCTGGCCCACCTTTGCCAGTCAAGGTGTAGCCGGTGATGCTGGTACTCAGGCTGCAAATGTCTTATCCAGCTTCCCTCAGAGAGCCTGTCCCTGTGGCCTTTTGTCGTTCCCCCCTGGGGCTCCTGCTGGTTGGAAGAGCTGTTTGGGGGAGCACCGGGGGTCCTTTGTACCGCTCTGCGGCCTCTGAGCAGGCCTCATGTTTGCTATGCACTGGCATGGAATGTCCTTCACCTTGCTGATGGCCGCTTGCTTTTCTGACCCCAGGAAATCCAGTCTCAAGCAAACGTGAGAAGAGACATGGGAAGCAGCATGGGGAAACTGGGTAGGATTTTTGTTTTTAACTCTGCCTCTGCTTCAATAACCAACAAAAGTCTGTCGTTTTGACGTACAAGTAAGGGCTGAAGAACATCCATCCCACCAGACGAGTTACGAATTAAGACTCCACAGTCAATGAGGATTCTGGCTTTGAAAACTCAGGCAGGAGCTACTTTTTCAAAGTGATTGAGTTATCATAGCTTAAAAGATTTTCAGAGGCAGTTGCAACAGCCTAAGAGCATCCACACAGAAAGTTATGGCTCAGCTGACACATGGTAGCCCATTACACTGTGGTAAGTGTGTCTCACTGTCATGTCTGCAAATGCTTCATAGATGCATTTATCCTGAACATATTAACATTCAGTCTCTGTAATGTTGAGTTTATGCTTTGTACAGCTGAGTGAAGAAGGCAAAGATAGTCTGAAAGAATACCCTCAGGAACCAAGTAACAATAAATCAGAGCCCGGATGCTTTTATATTCTCTTTATTTTTGCCAAATGCTACTTAGACTATAATAACACCTAATTATGAAATTCAGTTGTTTCATAGTGCTTTTTACTCACAGATTTCAAAATACTTTATCAAAGAGGTAAGTTACTGTTATTCCTATTTTATGGGTGGGGAAATGACAACAGAAGTAGTTAAGATCACCCACCCAAACAAAGATCAAGCTGGAATAATACATGTGTATGTTTTTACTCCGGGTCCAGTATGTTACCCATTGAATCCTGATATTGTTTTCATAAACATGAAATGTTGAAGAGTTCTGAGGAAAAGACTAGGCTGAGGATTTGCCAATTGTTCAGGGGATCAGAGCTGAACCTAAAGATCTCCAAGAGTCAGTGTTGGCTTGCAGATTCACAAGGGAGGAGATGATTAATAGGCCTGTCACCTTGTCAGGTCCACCCTGTCCTCTCCCCTGCATCAGTAAGCATGTCTGCGGGAGCATATGTGATATGTGGTTGAACAGTTTCTCCCTTTCTCTTGTACTTGGCCCTGCTTTCAGTGTGAGAAAAGGAGAAAAGGGATCTCAGGTTAGGCTCACCTCCACTTCCTGACTTGGTCTAGATTAATTACAAAATCTCCACAAGACTCTGCATTGGTGTTTGTGAAAGCCAAACAAAGCCCTAAGAGACATGTACGTTATAAAAGGAAGTGTTTTCAGTGCTTTCAAGTGTCTGAGTTTTGTGCTTGGACCTAGGTTTGGAATTATTTTTATTTTCTGCATAAACCCAGCAATACTTACAGTTGAGAAGTTGTGGAAGATACCTATTTAGAGACTGGAAGAATTTACCACATCAACTTTGTGAAGCAGCAATGATATTTTCTTTAAAGAAGTGGAAACATTTCTGGGGAGCTATCAAAAATAAATCAGACTTTACTGCATCGTTTATGTAGCTCAGAAAAGGTGTCATAAGTAGTCGTGTCCAAGGTGAGGTCAGTGATGGAACAAAGAGATGACAAAGCCCACAACACACCTTTTAATGCCTGCGGAATTACAGTAGCTTTTGTTTCCCTGTGCCATTGTTTTCTTCCAGCACGATCATTTCTCCTTCTTCACCCACTATTGGAAAAAAAAAATACAAAAGGTTTCAATATACAGTAGTTAATTACTATATTACAGCTCTAATTAAATTCTTGGAGACTCTGCACAGTATGATGTCCATGCCAAGAGGGACATATCCCGTTCTTAAGTGAATACATGTTCCTGTCAAGTTAACTTATCCGCATTTTACTCACATGAAATATTCCTCATCTCTTGCTTCTTGACACACGTGACTGATAAATGTTTTAAAGGCACATTTAACATTGATATTTTTGTCATATGAAATGACAATGGCTTCAATAATTCCCAGATTTTATTTTATAGAAAGTGACACATTATGTGATGGCAGACTCCCCAGACCATAATGTAAGCCACACACTGGTAGGAATACATACTACATCAAAACTCGGTCTTTGTGTGATTCAAACCTAGACTTCTCATGTTTCAGCCACATGTGAGTAGTTAAACCTAATGAGTGTTAATATTACAACACATCTTACAAATACCATGGACATTTAGAATAGTCAGAGTGCAGGTTCCTCTATCAGCTATTCAGTTTTCTTTGAGACATTTAATGAAGATAGATTTTTCCTTACTTCTTTGTAATCAAGTAATCTGAGAAGGGAGATACAGTAGAAAGATAGCTAGATTTTTATCAAGTCATTTGCAGATTTAAATGAAGTGTTATGTAGGATTTTATTAATTCTTCTACACTTTTTATCACACATCTGTCAGAGTCATAGGTAAATTTTTTGTTCAGATTTTTAGACAAACATTCAAGTCCTTGTTGTATGTGTGGACGAGTCTGTCTCGAACAGCTTTACTCTTGAGAGAACTTTTGTATTCACAAACCAATAACTATGTTTTCACATTGAAATATATGGGAATGATCATTCTGCTTGACCTTAGAGTTCCATTAGATCAGATGTCTCCAGGAATTGTGTGTGTGTGTGTAGCTTAGTGACAGTGAAATTCAGCTGAATGAGCTTTGTGTTGGCCTCATTAGTAATTCAATATTAAGCCTCTATATTATACCACGTCAACAGTTACTCTGACTTTGGCCCTGATTCAGATTAGTACTTAAACACCTGGCTAACTTTAAGGACTTTAGTAAGCACTTATTCAAAAGTTTAAAGCTAGGCACTTGCTGAATATGGGCCTGTTTATGTCACAACTAAATACTAATGCAATATTTAACAAGTATGTTATGTTGGCAGCAAGCAGATGGACTCACATGTATGGTAGCTACATCTATATCATAATATGCATCTTCATTTGGAAACACTACAAAGTACTGCAGAGCAGCCAAATATCGAGTCTTGATGATGGCCATGATAAGCAGGAAGAAGTAGTTCATGCAGTTAGAATAGTTTATCGCAGGCTTGGTTAAAAGTGTAGTCATGTGCTTTGATGCTTCAATTTGACTTTTTACGTGAATTGTAAGTAAGCTTTGGACTTAAATTGCTGTTCAAAGCTGCCAGAAATTGCTTTGTTCAGTTTATGATGGTGCATAGTGCTGACCAAAGCATCAGTGAGAACTGTGTACAACGGTTTGAGGGTTTATTTATTTTCCTAAGTCTGTCTGTCTTTTCCTGTACTGTTAGATGTGCATTTTTTTAGTTTATTTTATATTTTCCTATGTGGGTCTGTTTGAAAGAGACAAGTTCTACCCCTGATGTTAATATTGACGAGAACGTCAATGTATATAATACATTGACTTCCAAGCTGATGACATGAGGCCAAATAGGCTTACCATACTACTGTGAGTAAACAAGTAGCAGTTCTGTCATGAGCAAGTGAAGCAGAGTTTGGCCTTTTTTTATGTATGCAGTATTTATGCAGTGAAATGTCCTTGTAGGTGAGGAAAAGCTATCACAGACATCTCTCAGGAGCCAGTGAGAATTTAGTTAAGGACATGGGACTTGAGTCTATAGCTTTGCATGGACAATTTTTTTAACGAATTGGATGTGAGGTTTGGGGGTTGGTGGTGTTGCCTTCTTCTTATCTTTGGCAAGAATTGTGGAGAAATTAATTGCTGTCTTTTGCTGATCAGCGTCACTATTTGGTTTTCATTGAACATAAAAAGCCTATATCATTTCTGTTTCTGTTGGGTCAAGCTGAAAGCTAGTCAAGTCAAGAGGGTTACACTGATTTAAATGCAGCTGTGTTGATTTTTGAAAGTTGAAGTGCTGGCCCATTGTCCTTTTCAATAACCTTTTGAAAACCCCTCTGTTCTTGTCTTTTTCTGAATCAGAATGAAAAAGGAAGCTTACATGATTTTCACTTAAAAAAAAAAAAAAAGCCCACCCTCCCAGAAGTCAAATCTAACCTTGAGAGAAAGACACCACTTTGGAGTAGTTCATAGCCCAGAGGTTAACGTACTCCCACAAGACATGTGGAATCATGGTTCAGGGCTCTCATATGAAGCAGGGGTTTGAACTCACAGCTTGGGTGAGCATCTGTTCTGCTGGCCTGTAGGGTATTTTTGGGGTGGGGGGGGGTTTCTGCTTTCTTCAACTTAGTTATTCTGGACTTGAGAATTTTGCTGATGAAACTAGCCAGTTTCCATTAAAAAACATTTTCAATTAAAATGCATTTAATTGAAAAAGTCAGGGTAAGTAGTATTGCTAGGTAAATTTTGGTTAGTGTACCTGATACAGTGCTGAGATGGGAGATAGAAAAGTTGCAGCAACTGAACGAGTAAATCGTTTTAGCCTGTGAGGAATGGACTTTTACCCCCACTGGGAATCCCTTGAACTCCAGTAGAAGGGGAAGAGATCTGCACTAGTAAACTGCCTTGCAAGGCTGTCATCTGCAAATTGAATTTTTGCTGTAGGGAAGAATCAGCACTAGAAACATATGTAACTGGCGACCTTTGATTTTATTATTTCTTGTTACACTTCCATAGATCTTTTTGTTACTGATTTTATTTGGAAGAAGGTACTTCCCCTGGTTTTCCACTTCAAATGATATGTAACTTCACTGCAAATGTAAGATTCTTTCCTAGTCATGTAATTAATAGTTTTTTCCTTCCTTAAAATGGAAGTTATTTGCCCTGGTGTAATGAAATGCCGCTTGCAGAACTGGAGATCCACAGTCTGCATTTTGTTGTTCCAAAGCATAACAGAGAACAATTCTCTTTGCTCAGTCGTCTGTGTTGAAGAACTGTCCCACAGAGCAAGGTGAGATGGCTCAGAGGTTTCAGTACAAGAGAACTGTTTATCTTTTCAGGAGCAATCTGCAGCTTTGCTTATGCCATGAGTCAAAGCACAGTGAAAGAGGGGAAGGATTTCCACTGACTTTCCACATTGTACTCCTTGTATCAAATGCTCCATCCTGTGCTGCTCAAGTGCTCTGTCCTGTGCTGCTGTCCTTTACAGGTGATGATAATCATGACTTACAGCTCTATGTTGTGAATTGTCTGGCGGTGGTAAAGGTGTTTCTTTACTGTCTGTGCAGTCTCACATGGTGAGGCCCTGATTTTGGTTGAGGACTCTTAAGAAGTAATGAAATACAAATGATGTCCAGGAGTAGTGATTTACCCTTCTGTTATAATACCTGTGAAATTGCTGGACCAAACTGGGAGCTTTGGCATAGCTGCCTTAAGTTACAGCAGACTAAATCAGAAGCTTTTCCTTTCCTTTTTCATTTATCCCTTCCTTCTTCCTTTCCCCCTTCACTTTCAATATTTCTTTGTTGAAATAAATTATTGCCACACTCAACCTTTTTTAGTGTTGGTTTTCAAACCCATTGTTCCTTGTTTCAAGAGGAGCATTTCACATGAGGTCCCTATTCAAAGTGAATATATATGATAAGACAAATTGTTTCAACACTTGCTTGCAAGGCCAATAAAAAGAGATGCTGTAGTGCAAATTACCCTTGCAAATGCTCTCTAAAAGGCTAATAACATTCCCCCCCCCCCCAAAGGATAGTTCCCAGCCATAAGGAGAGTTTCTCTTTCATGTTCATTTGCCACACAGATTTATAAAATGATCCAAATCCTTGCATAGGCTGTGAGGGATTGCGGCTTTGAACTGCTGAATTGGAAAAGCTATTAATGGAAAAGTTTTCAATTTCAGTCAGATTGGGTCAGGATGGTATAAACTCAGCCCTCCAAGTTTTGGTGTAAGATGGAAGGCTGTTTCTTCTTTGTTGATAATTTTCATAGTAAGATTCACAAGGTTTTCTGTATAAAGGCATGAAATGAGATGATAAGAATGTAAGGAAAAATCATTAGCATATTCACTGCTTTATTTTTCTTTTTTTTTCCAAGTAAAACCAGTCATTTTAATTTGCTTTCTGTGGAACATGGTATAATTGGAAATTTTTCAAAACCAGAAATATTAGGCAAGTGGTCAAAATCTTCAGAGAAAAGGTCCAACCATTCTGCACTGGAGCTTGTCCTCCATGCAGGCCTGCGGGCAGCGCCAGTGATGGTTGTTTCCCTGTCAGCTTTGTGCACTGGCACATGATATTTTTCCCCTTCTGTAAAATCCAGGGCAGAGTAAAGAGGCAGCCCTGCAGTTCTCACTTGTGTTTAGCCCCGTAGTGATTGGGGGTGGAGGTGGGCCGCCTAACCCCCAAGATCAGCAAGCTGTGTTCCCAACCCTGCAAAAACCCTGGAATTCTTCCACCCAGGGACAGTTTCCAGCTATGCACGCTTTCCCTTTTTAATCGGACCTGTGGTGGCTCCATGATTGTAAAGGACTCCGAAAATCGGAACTTGGCCAAATTACTTCTCCTTCATGCCATTTTGACAGAAGGCTTTCACAAAAATTAAACAGTAAATAACTCCTGTGAAATTGCATCTTGTATTTACTGTTTTCAGTGATGGTGGGATATGTGATCGATTCAAAGCCAAGCAAGCTGAATTTGTGTGTTTATGCAAAGAATGGCTTCCACTAACTTTTCCCACAGAGCTGCTCTACACACCCCAGGTAGTTTGGGAGGGGGACTCTGTCTGTAAATAGAGTGGCCATTTGCAGTCCTTTTTTTCCCAGCCTCTGTTAAGTGACTGTGAAATGCACTGGCCCCTAAGCACTGGGCTTGTAGCATTGACTGATTTTGTACGGGCTCCCACCGCATACCCGGTGGTACCAACTGTCAGTTGTTTCCAGCCTCTCTTGGATTTGAAGGAGTGGTACAGAAGATTTGCCTGTAAAAGGCTCCCTAGCCTACCTTGCATACACTGAGATAAATGGGACTGGTGAAATAGTAACTGCTGTTTCCACTCTTGTAACTGTTCATGACATCCTTTTGAAGCGGAACATGTGTGGCTGTGTTCTTCTGATGGAGCCAGCCCTATCTCCTTCCCCTGTTTCCTTTCTGCTGTTAATCTGGTAACTGACCACTTACCGCATTTATTATCTTTGTAATTGAAACTGAGAAAGCCTCTGGCAGGTAAGCCCTGTGCCTCTGTGTGCTCGCCCTGATTTCTCCTCCCGCAGCCCTAAAACCATAACCCTTCCCCCTCTCTCCGTAACAGCAAGCCCTAAACACAAATAACTCTCAGAAGCCTGACGCTACTCTATATTTGATTTTGTTTGCAAGCTTGTCTTATGACCAGCTCTCAGCGTGGGAAGAAGCAGCGAGTGGGGAGATGGAGAGAGAGAGTTGTTGCAACATATTTTAACATATGTGCTTTAGGCCTCTTGGTGGACTCCCTCTTGGGAAGAGGGGAGGGAGCGTGCCCCTAAGCAGTTGGTTGGCTTTGCTTGTTTCTATAGCAGCCTGAATGAGGAGAATCATGTTTTAACACTAATATATTCAACCAAAAAACCCTAACAATTACAGGAAGAGTCTTTTTTTATTGTTATTAAAGAAATTGCATTAAAGATGAATGAGCATATATTGGAATAATTATGTTTTAAGGTGTGTAACATTAAAAGGTACTGAATGGAATATCGACTGTTTTGTAGGAACAGTAATAATGAGATTTCTGTCACCTAATCTTACAATAATTGGGTTATTACTATGCAAATTAAGGTATTACTTAAAAAAAGAGGAGGTAAGACAGATCCTTGAGGCAGCCATTTATCCATCCTTAAAGCTATGCTGTCGATTCTCTTTAGGCTGAAGATCCCTTTTTAAACAATTTGGAGATGCTAATTTCATTATTTTTTCACCTATGTTTCCTACTAGAATGTTTTTTATTCTCCCCAGGTAGCAGATCAGGAGTGGTGGGTTTTATATATTTTGTGGTCTCTTATGGATTCCTTTAGGAATAATTAGATCAAATAACTATGATTATTATCTTTTTGTCCCCTCTTTCTTTTAAATAAAATAATGATTTGTGTATTTTGTCTGAGATTTTTACAGCAGGATCACAGAGAATATACATAAGTTATTTTTATCCTTCTTTCCCTTTAGCAAAGAATTATTGAGAAGCTTGTTACAGTTTTCTTGATTTCCATTAGTTATTAAAGTTTACTTACTGGCCAGTTATTGGCCTTGAAGAGGAACTGAGGAGTGCTCAGCATGTGCATTTTTTTAGTTTGAGACTTTGATAACTTTTACTGGATCTGCCAGAGGCCTGATGGCATCTGCTCTATTCCTGATTGTTAGGGGTAATATTTAAGATTGGGCTGCTGATGGGAGTTTCCTTGTTTCAGTGTGAGTCTTAGTTCCTTTGTAATGCATAATATTTGTAGAAATTTTGTTTGTGGGAGAAAAGGTGCTCATAAAGGCTTTCTGAAGCCTCGATCTCTGCACTGTGAACACCGTTGTTATCTGAGGTAGTTCAATGCAAACTTGCGTGGTTATGCCCAGGCATGCTGCACTCATGCTTCTGATTGCAGAATACATATCCCCCGGGAGGTGCCAAGCACTTGTAACTCCCACAGACTTCAGTGTTCCCAGTTTTATGTTTGTATCAGGCATATAGATGTGCCACTGCACTAATCTAGAATTTGACTTCCTCTGTCAGCAATTTACTCTGGAAAGCAAAGCAAGATTTAGCGGTTGGATTTCAAGTAATTATAGTGTGTTACTCCATCTCAAACCCTCTTGTAGTGCCTCCCTTGGACTTCTTTCTAGGGAGTTTGTGGTGACTCCTGCTTTCTCCCTTTTTGGTTCACTGCTCTCCCACTCTGTATTGAAGCCTGGTTTTGATTACACTTAGTTTTAACACTTTCAGATCTTTATTTTTTTAAAAAGTGTGACTCCCAAGAGAAGTGGAGGACTATAGTTGGTCAGAATGGGCACAGTATTACCACTTGAGTTCTTATCCTATCACAGGCAGCAGCTTCCTCTGTGGCTTTCTGCAAGCAGCTCAATCGCTCCTCATTTTCTGTATTTAGTACTAGTGGGATGTAAGTATATCTAAAATTCACCTATCCCATGAGTAGTTAAAGGAAGTGATACTACCTCACTATTTACCTACTTATATTATGGGGTGAATAACAGCATACTGAGAACACATTTATTGATTAAAAACCATAAATGAATTGGGGCTTTTAAGGTGATTTATTTCATGAATTAATAACAAGTTTATTAATGATGGTGAGTAATTTTACAAAAATGTGTTTTGATAACCTTCTAGATTTTGCAACACTGTGAAGTATTTTGTGTTACTTGTGGCAGCAGTTGTGAGGTGCTGCCTGTGAAAGAGGGGGGTGTTTATGCGGTATGAGTTACTGCCAGTCCATACCTTATGCCGCCATAACTCCCCTGAAGCATATGCTGTCGGTATCATTTGTGAAGGAGAAAGCTTGGTGAAAGATGTGAACTTCCACAATGTCCTTGAACATAAAAACAACTAACCACACATTAACAGTGATGTGGAGTCACACTTACATGTTTCATGGTACCTGCCATCCATCCAAGAGAAAGCTGTTAGGCTATTAGGGATTCACAAAGAGATGAAGTCCTTTTATTGACTCTTAACTGACAATTTCTCCTATGCTCAGTGTATTAATTCTTGCTTGATTAACAGCTCTGGAACAAACTGAGCCATTGACCTCATGGACCCCGGGTTGTTTGACTTAATAATCAGGAAGAGTCTGTCTGTTTAGCTGGGTGTGTCTGAAAAAATGGGTTGTGATTTGGTTTAGGTCTGAATCACAGCAGCATACAGTGAAAGAAAATTCACCATAATAGAAATAACAAGATGTCCATTAAAAAAAACCTGTGCAATTTCTTCCTTGAAGGGCCATGTAAAACACCCACTTGGTAACCCCTAAGCCTTTGCTGCACCATTGTTCCTAACGTGTGGCATGGTTGAACTAGCAGCAGTGAAATAAAATAACACTAAACCATTTTCCAGAATTCGCAGTAAAAAAAAAAATAATAAAAAAATGTTTGAAGCTCAAAAAGATGATTTTGTTTAAGATTTGAGTTTAACACATATGCATCCTGCCCTGGTGATTGCTGGTGGTTGCCAGGAAGTTCTCCAAGAAATCTGCAAAATGTCTAGTCTGTGTAACAGACGGGAGAGCTGGAAAAATTGTGTGAAAGTCCAGAGAGTTTTAGATTTCTTTCTCCCTTTTCTCCAGAAGGAGTTTTGGACCATTTAGATAAGATGTGTGAAGCTTAAATTCTCTCTTTACACCCATTTTAACAAAACCTCTGAGCCTTTATTGAGTCTGTTCTTCCCTCGCATTTACAGGTTGAGAACAGGGTGAACTCCGAAGCAAGCTGTGCATGGCAGAATTGATGAGTGAACAAAATAAGCATTCCTTAGGCAGGAACTGAAATTTGAGCAGCTACTTAGCATGTTTTGGTTAGTACTGCTGCTATTTTCCACAGTGTGGAAGACCTATAGGATACCTAGCTAGGCAGGAACATCTCCTGACTCTGCCATGGTGCATGTGACACATACTTGGAGCACTGGCACACTTAATGGAGTGATGGGGAGCCCACACTAGCACCAATTAATTGAAATAAAAACTACTACACCAAGGTTGCATTTGCTCTTTACTGGGTGACCATTACTCCTCTGACTGGGGCCATTTCCTGTGCTAGCAACAGATCAGAGCAATAGAGAAAAGACAACCCAGTTTGATTTTATATCTGCTCCAGCTTCATGTACCTCACCAGCTGGGTGTACCTTCACCACTTTTAACTTCTCGTCTTCCAAGGGTCCTTTGACAAAACACCACCCTCCTCTGTGTGGCCCCAGGCCACCTCTGCAAGTCTGGGGAAAATCAGAGTAACAATGACTGCAGTTACAAACTACTGTTTTAGCTAAATGCCAACACCTGAGCTGGGGATCAAGAAAAGCTGGCTCTGCAGCAGGTAAACTCTTTCAGTGGGTGTGTACACTGGGAGTATGGAGGAGATTGTGGATGGCAGTAGAGAAGGGGGCTGCAGGACCTATGCAGGTGCTTAAGTTTATTGCTATTTTTCTTGGTTTAATTTACTGTTGGTCTCTTAAAGCTGTTATATACCTTTTGATAACCATTACTAGGTGGAAGGTGTAAATTTGGTGTTGGTCTGTAATGAACTGAACTTGTTGGTAGGTAGTTTTTCCAGCCAAGTGGAAGGAGTGGCATTTCATTGGTTTTTTTTCTGTTAAAACCCATAATGATTTTTCTAAATCACTTGTTGAGGTTATATACTGAGCCTAGAAGCACTCTATGATCTTTTTGAATGCCTTTAACTGTAGATATCCAGCAATTCCATTAGATATTTTATAGTCTGTCTCTTTTTAAAGGCAAGTGAGAAAAAAAAAAAAAGGCGCTGTCCCATCAGTGTGTCTGAAGTCACTGCTGTTGAGTCTTCAGTAACAGACGGAAAAAGGTTTTAACAGTTGTAAGATGAAGCAAAACTGGCTGAAATGTGTGTTTAGATAGAACAAGATTGGTTGGGAGTGAGATGTGGGAGTCATCAGCACAGAGGTGGTGAATTGAAGCCATCATTCCTCAATGATGTGAAAGTACAGAACTATAATGCATATAATTGCTCATATACTACAGGGACATTAAAAATACACAGTGTTTTATGTAACATAGCCATTTATAAGAATGCAGTAGCAGGTAGTGGGGAAACACTATAATTATTTGGGATATGATGTTAATAGATCCAATGGTAAGCTGAGATGCAGCTCTGAATAATTCATTTTTGTTTTACTTTTTGCAGATTTTGCTGGCTTTCCTCCTTTCTCTCCTTTTATATTTCTCATTTTAAACTCTGTTATCTCTTTCCTTTCTCACTTACTGGTAGGTGATTTCACCCTCCTATGTGATGGCAGGCAGATGGCTCTCTCTGCAAATAATATTTAATGCTGTTCTGTTACTTGGCCACTGAGCAGTGTTGTAGCAGTAGGGCAGTTGAACTCGCTGTGTGAAAAGTATTAATGCACTTGGCCTCTTCTGGTGTAAGGTTTGTGATTCCAGGCTTGCTCATAAATGTGCTTTTTCCCAGGAGACTGTGTAAAACACTTGCTGAGGCACCAGGTCAGCTGTTAAAAGCTAATTCTCAAATGGGTTCAGCTCTCGGTCCATATGTGGATAACCTATAAGTGGGAGTAATTTAGACATTTAACCAGACAAAAATCCATGCTGCAAACCAAATGGAGATGTTGTTATGGATTCACGATGCATTGTTTTTGTGTGTAGTCAAGGATGATGATACTGTGTGCATCTAAAAACAAAGATATATGTGAAGGTGTTAGTGTTTATAGGTTTAAACCTGAATAAATGAAATGCTGTTATTTTAATCTTAGCACCTGACTGAAAATATTAATGGATGATACGGGGCAATGTCCTTCCAACTAAACATCTGGAAGGCTTCATGAATGAAAAGTAATTTCTCTTGACCTCAGATTTCTGAGCTGAGTGAAGTATGAAGAATGACTCCTCAGAGAGAGCAATAGTGAAGATTAGAATTAGCATTGTATGTATGGTTAATTTTAAGTTCCAGGTCTGTTCGTTGGTCGGGGCTTTTGCCCTTCTCCCCACTTCATGAAACCAACTCCTTCTTTTCAGTGTTCATGCAAAACTTATTTCTGTTTCATGTTGCATGGTTTCATGTCCCTTTAGTTTCCCTTAGAGTTCAGGCTTTGAATAAAACCCAAACCCCAGAACGAAACTCAGCTGAAACCACCGCATTTTGCATAGTTTCCACCAAAAACCATGAATTGACCCAGGTTCACTCTATATTTGGCCTGGATACACCAAAAAGTTACTGAAGCCTTACTGAAATTTTCTGTAAAACTGGATTCCTCAGATTTCCTTATATCCTGATACACTGCCTTCAGGCTTGAGTGTAGTCACAAAATTTTGGTACTGCTTCTTAGGCTCTCTGATGACTTTTGGGAACATAGGGTTCCTTTTGACCTATAAAATTGCTAAAGCTGGCCTGAAACATCTGAAGTGCTGCCTTCTTGCATGTTTTGTTAGAAATACAATCGGCAGAAAAGCACACATTGCCATATTCCTGTGACAGGAAGGATGTTAAGTGCAGGCTCTTCTCAAATGTCCCTCTGAATCACCTCAGATTTGGCTATAGGTGTGCTAGTATTTTGTGGGTTTTTTTCTCTTTTTAACATGGGGGGAACCTATTGAAGGGATTAATAGCATTAACAGTAGTATAACCTCCTGGGAGTTCAATTTTACATCAACAGTACTATAATCTTCTGGGAATTAATTTTTATAATTTGAAGAGTGAGGATCACTTCTGTGGTATTTGATTTTTTTGATACCTCCTTCCTTACCCCATCTCCCCCCCAAAAGTCAGTTGTAACCAGACTGCTGGTATTTTTGGATAACCATTCCATGAGAAGTGTTGAGCAAAGATGCACTCTCTGTGTGTATAATCAGTTACTGCTTTGTTTCTCACAAGCTATGTGAAATGCTTTGAATCTGTAGAGCCAGACCTTTACCTTTAAACAGCTTCCAGAGTTTTCCCCTGTTGACCCTGCTTCTGGGCCCAGGAGTCACACTTCTGTTTGTGAGCCCAGCTTCTCCGATTTAATTTTGGTTAGGCTTGTGACCCCAATTGTCAAGGCCTCCACCTCTGAATTGGGAGCCACTGGCTCAGGCAGTTTGTGTGTTCTGGCAAATTGCCATTTGGGTAATTCCATACTGTTTACTTTTGATATCTTCTTTGACTTCAAATCTGGGAGCAATTCTACTTCATTTCTTGTTGTGAAGTGGTGCTGTTGCTTGGTGCCTCTTGAGTAGCTGCAGGGTGGGGGGGAGCGATGCCTGTTCGTAATCTGTAAATGATTGCTGGGTGCTTTGAATTGCAGGGAAGTTGCTGTCTGTGGATGTGTGTGTTCATGTATGTATGTTTATATATAGTTGTTGGACTTGGCCAAGCAACTGTTGTAATGAAGCTAGTAACATCAGGGTGTAACAGCTATGATCTTTAACATCAGTGAATTCGATGGTGAGCTTGTCCTTCTGCATCTGCATTTATGACAGTGGGATGCTCTGTAGGGACATAAGATCTCTATTTGGGTTGTAATGGGAAACTTCATTCATGATGCATGTTTCAGGTTGCTTTTATCCATTTGTTTTCTTTCAGAAAATGTTAGTTTAATTTTTATCTTTACAGCATCTCCCTGAGCAGTGGGGATACCGTGCATTCCCAGGTGCCTTTTTCTTGTTGCTTTGGGAAAACTGGCTTTACAAATGTTGCTGGGGGATTTCTTTGGCAGTAATTCAGTAGATGACAATAATAGAGCCCAAACTCAAATCTTTAATCCCAGACTGTACCTAATATAAGGAATTAGTACTGTTTTGATTGGAACTTTCTTAGAGTTTGTTCCAAGATTTTCTTAAACCAGAGAAACAATTTATAACTCCAATTGGATTTGCAGTTTTAAAAAGGTGAATATCATGCTTATTCTTGCAAAACATCAGTATCCAAACCTTGACCAATATTTGACATTGGATAGAAACAACAGCCTAAATCAGCACTGAAATCTTCCTTCTGACCCATTTGCCACTATTATATTAATAACTGTCATTTATGTAACATCTTTCATCACACTGAATATCCAAGCAATTTACAAACACGTGCCTTGATTCCTCAGAGAAATCTGCAGTTAGTCAGGTTTAAATTTGTCTGGGGTCATGGAGGTTAATAACTCGATTCCTTCAAAAGGTGCCGCAGTTTTAATGACCACAGCCCTTAGGACCTCTGAGACTCTCGTGCCGAACCCAACACCTCTGCCTGCAGGGTGCCTGCAACACCATGCTGGCACACGGACTGACTTGTGCAGACTGGTGGGGAGAGCCCTACCTCTTGAATTAGCCTTGCTTTCTGTAGGATATTTAGAGGTTTGGGTTTGTTTTATTTCCTCCCATCTTTAGAGGCCATCCATCTCCATACTTGCCCATCCTGAGATATGGGTCTTCTGGAGATGCAGGTGGGTCAGATATCAGGGTAATAGGATATGTTTGTGTATGACTTTTTTTTTTTTTAATTAAAAAAGGTGGGGGAAGACAGGAAAACATGGAACCATAATACTTCCAAAGCTGAGTTTTGGGGTGTAACTTACCTGTTGGGCTTTATCCTAATAGTTCAAAGGAGTGATGATTTTAAATTAGCAGAAGGCTGGAGGTGTTTGAGCCCTGGTGTTTCTGAAAATAGATATTTATGCAGATGAGCATGATGTGTGTGTGCTACAATTCACCACTGTCTAACTCCAGATGTTAAGCTCTTTACTGTTCCCGGTGCATAGGTCTAAAATATGTTTGTGCATAACATAAACTTGGTTTTACAGCCACTTACCTTTAGACTGCTTATAGGAGCTGAGCTATGTCTGTGTACTTCTTGCATGAGTTCTTGTTCAGGAAAGTATCAAAAAAGATTACTAAAAGGAGTATTTAATTCATTGCTTCTTAGGTTTAACAGGTTAGTATTTAAAGAAATAGATCTCATTGGGACATATAGGACAACTTTGTTTCATTATGACAGATGTATATTCTACATGGAGTTAAGACCCTTATATATTTAAACAGCATTCAAGGATGTTCTTGAATTGGGCCTTAAATTTTAAGCAGATACAGAGAGTATTGGAATCAGGTAAGTATACTCTCCAAGATACCAAAGGGGGGGCGGGGAAGTGCTAGTAATTAATCTTGTGTAAAATAATTACATCCAAGGTAGCATGTTTAATGTTTACCTTCTCCTGATAACTCACTATTATCTGCACTCATGGGCCATACATAGATAGCTGTATATTTATCCAGATAACTAGTAAAGCAGACATGCAATTGATGGTATTTTGATTGTGTTGAAATCATTACAATGAAGCTGGAATTTTATCCTATATGTGCAAGTAGAGAGAATTACAGACTAATCTATGCTGTAAAATGTCACAGTAAAATGTAGCTGCAAGGCTATTTGAAATTAGTCATTTAGGTAATATAAATATTATTTTACAAGGTTTATCCATTTATCAATATTTCCCAATTCTGTCGTATCCTGGAGAAATGCCTTAGCAGTAGATAGAGACAAATATATATGTACAATTCGGTTTCTTGGCCGGGGTGGGGGGGAAGTTACGAATTCAACTGCTCCAGAGCAGAGTTACTTTGGTGGTTGTCTTCTGTCAGTATCACTGTAGTTTGTATAACCACCGATATTTTTAATAGATGTACTTTTTCTTTTGGCAACTTAGTGCAAAATACAGATCAAAGGGAGAAATTGGTACAGTACTTGTCACTGTGATTATAAGAAAACTTGGCACCTGTGCTTGAGCTGTTGTCTAAAAATACCAAAGGATCTCTCATTAAAAATAAAATGCTATTACCCTTAATATTGCAGTTTATAATAGTATTACTTTACAGCGTTTGGGACTGTTACTAACACTTTTGCCAAGAATATTCTGTCTTGTTTCTAATTCTGTTTTGGGCTAAACAACGCAAGCCCTGTGGTGGGAGCTGGTACTGCCGAGCCCTCTGAAGCATCAGGCCCTTCAGTGTAAGGCAGTAAGTGGCACAGTGCTTGATGCTGGCACAAGTGGAGCTTGATTTGAAAGTGCATGTCACGAAACAGCGTTAGGCCTTTCTATAAAAAGAAGCTTTGTGATAAGTCAAGGCAAAGGAAGACCAGTTAGTAAAATACCCTTCTCTGGTTTGGGAACCTTGGGCATTGCATGCTTGAGCGTTCACTATTTTTCCTGTAACAATCGTTCATCTTGGAAAACTGGTTGAGATTGTTCCCTGAGAGGAAAGTCTGCACTTGGTCCAGTGCTGTGGCCAAGGCATTTACAAAGTAGGTTTTGGGATAGCTGTAGGCAAGCAGCCCTGTGGTGGCAGTGTTTGAAGCCTTGGGCTGCAGTGCTCGAAACAGCCATAGTCTGTCTGCATGCATCAGCAACAGCTGAACACTTAGAGCAGTGCTAAGCCATTGCTTTCTGTTACCTAGACTGTATTTTTACTTTGACATATTTACTATCAAGAGTTTCCAAAAAAAAAAAAAAAAAGTATGTAATTCTCCATGAGTGGGAGTTCATAAAATGCTTGGGGTTAACTCAAGGTTAGTAGGACTTTCACAGGTGTGAGGAATTAGATGCCAAATTGGTTAATGGGAGCTGTGTTCTTGCCTGCATTAAGAATGGAGAATATCTTTGACCCTTGCTAAGTATTGTTTTGTTTCTCTTCTCTACAAAGTGGTGGGAGCCTGAAGGGTTAATTTTTGTTTTCCTTAAAGTTCACTAATTGGGGAAAAACCCCCAGCAAATATCATCTTGCTGACCTTTGAAATCTGTCTGACTGTTTGGGGCCTGGGTTTTGTGCGGGAGCGGAGGGACAGAGAGTGAGCAGTTGTTGTGGTGGCACCAGCAAGGGTTAATCAGCCTTGCCAGCCGGAACAATGGAGATGGGGGCAGCTTTAAACGAAATGAGCTGAATATTTCATTCGGCCACTCAGCTGCCTGCTCCAATTGCCTCCTTTGCTAAAATGAGAGCTTAATCTAAAGTGACAACAACATCAGTTTCTGTGTGCTCCAGTCACACAGAACATGACTTCCTTAACATAAACACTATTTACATGGACCGTCTGGATATAGCAGGGAATCGGGAGCGTGCCCAGCTAAGACAGAGGCTACAATGAAGGACGAATAACAGGCAGCTGAGAATTAACATCGACAAATGAAAGCCTGACCCTCAGAGGGCATGTCCCTGTTACATTTTAAAGCTAGAAAGCCTTGCACCACTAACCTTACTTCCAGTAAAGACTATATAATTTAAAAGAAAATAGTACCTTTTCAGCTTAGATACTTAACCAAATGCATTATGTCTGACCCATTTTCCTACTCTGTATGACATGAGATGAAGGACCCCCAGCTGCAATTACCAGTCATTCAAACAGCTGTAACTGATAAGCCTCCCCCTTCCTTGTGCTGTCATCTCAAAGCAGCTCCTGCTTTTTGGCATGAAATGGGGGATGCTGCTGGGCAGTGGCAGGAGGGCCAGCCCAGTGCCCACCCTATGGCCCTGGCCCCTGTGCCACCAGGGTGAGACCTCTGTGCTGCATGCTGCTGTCTGCAGAAGCTGTCACTGAACCTCAGAGCTGCTGTGCTGCTTCTGAAAGAGGAGGCTGCGCCCTGACTTGCCTTGACGAGATACAAACAAGGAGTGGCCACAGCCTGGTTTCTTCCCCCAGGCTCTGTGGGGACTGGCTCTTTGCAGGAGTAAATGCTTGTGGCCCCCTGCTCCACTAGGGAGCTCTGCCCAGAGGAGGGGTCTGTGGAGGACAGGGTTGGCCTCTTCCTCCTCTCACCCTGCTGTAACTATAAGGCTACTTTGTTTATTCCAGCAGTATCCCAGACTTGCAATCTCTCTTTTGTTTTTTGGGGGGTTGGGGTTTCTTTTTTCTTTTTTTGGGGGGTGGGGGGGGATTTTTTTTTTTTTTTTTTTTTTTTGCTAGGCCATTGAGTTTTAGGCCACTGGAAGACTTAGGTATTTGTACTCCTCTGTGTGTTGACAAATGTTTAAAAGGGGAAGGCTGCCTCATTAGGTACACTCCAGATAATTCACTGGGGGGGAAGGCGGAGCAGGAGGGAGTTTGGAGTAGTGTGGTATTTACCACAGGTAAGCCCAGGAGAGGTTAATGCAACTTCTTTCTGCCCTGGTGTGGGTGCTGTGGGGGCCTGACCTTGCTCCAAGAGGTAACTGTGCTTTTCCCATCTCCCTGGTGATGGATGCTGGGGCTGCCCAGGCAGCAGCATGCATACAGCCATGAGCAGCTTCTCCCCCAGCCACTCTAGCAGCCCTGTTATTCCCTCCTTTCCTCCTTCCTTCCCTCCTTTCCTCCTTCCTTCCCTCCTTTCCTCCTTCCTTCCCTCCTTTCCTCCGGCTTGCTGTTCGTGCAGAGTCACTTGTTCGGCTGAGCAGGCAGGGCACTGTGCAACAGCAGGTCTAGGTATCAATTCCCCTTTGGGTAGTATTAGAAAATTCACTTTTCTTGACAGCTGTGTTAAGCTGACAGTTGCTCAAGCAGACATTACTCACTAGTTATTGTATAGGATGTTTTCTTTTTGCTGGTTTTGCCATCCTCATATTAGAAGTTTATCTTAAAAAAAATAAAAATAAAAAAGGAAGCGTGGGGTATATCGGTGGTGTGTTTAGCTGAGCAGCATGACAGTAGGGTACCTAGATCTTAATTGGACCCTGCAGCTAGCCTTGAGAAACAGGGCAGGATTGTGTGTTTCTATGCAATTTTGTTCTCCATGTAGACATATACATGCCCTCTCATATAAAGGAAGGGCAATAGTTCTGTCCTACTGAAGAAGAAAGTTTCTTTCCCATCATTGGGCTAACAGCAGAATTTATGAAAAATTACTGATCCTGTAAGAATTTTTTTTAATCTTGTTGGAACATTTGCTATTCTGAAAATTCAGAACATGCTGGTACTTATAACATCATTTAATATTTACTTTATTACTGAATGCTAAACTATTAAAATTTAGGAGGTTTGTGGAGAAAATGAGTATTTGTATCAAAATGAGAGGTCCAGTGGCTATAATCCTGTAGCTGAAATCCTGAGCAGGTCATTTTTTCATATTAAAGAGTAATTACTGTTGCCAAGTTAAGTGGACTTTTGTGACACTTTTTTTAAACATACTGTAGTTAACTTTGAGCTGCTGTAGCTTCACTTTAAAGAAGGAACACAGATCACTTATGGTGTCAATACAAGACTTAAAATAGTAGCCAAAATCTGTGCTTTTTGATTCTGTCTGACTACCATCTTTCCTTTTTCCTCACTTTCAGTTCCAGAAGGGAGTGTAAGCAGTCACAGGTTTACAGAATTACAGATGTATTCCTTACACCATCAGAAAACAAGGTCTACTATTCTTGAGATGCAATGCACTGGCATTGGTTCAAGAACTAACACCTCTTCAAAGAGAGCAGTCACTTAAATCAGCTCATGTTGAAGTGCAAGGGAAAAGACAAGACAGAAATTGGACTACAGGGATTTTTAAGGGTCATCTGAAACACCATCTCACAAGTCACCTTTGTTAAGTAATGATGCTGACCATCAGCTGGGAGTGACAGATTACCAGAGGTGCAGGATGTAAGTTTATATTCTTGCTGTTTCATGAGCTAGTCCTTACAGCTTCAACTGAGGGGTTGGTGATCATTTTATTAAGCTTATTTCCTAGAAAAGCCACTCAGTGCTATTTATGCTATAAAGAGCTCCCATAGTTCCAGTTCTAGTAAGAGGCATCATGCCTATCTGCCTTTGGCTGGTGCCTAACTGGAGTTAGGTACCAGATGAGTAACAGGATATGCCTGACCCCTCACAGCCTTTTTTTGAAGAAGGTGCCAAAAAAAAAGTATGAGAAATAAAATAGCAAGAAATGCATCTCTGTACAGCTGGATATGCATTTAGCCTTATTTCAAGTAACTGGAGCCCCAGTCAGTTCTTAGTTTTTAGTGAGATTTGTCTTGTTGTATCCACTTACCCCTTCCAGACCAAGTCCTCTGTCTTGAAAACAAGACTGTGACTTGGCCATGTCACACAGTTGATGTTAGGAAAGGCTGGACTCCTTTCTGGAGAGGTGTGATCTCGGATGCTTCATGGGAATATAAGAGTTGTGGGCAGGTGAGCTTCTTCAGGCTCCCTGTCCTCATTCTGGGGCCCAAAAAGTGTGGATCAGGGAGTGTTAACCCCTTCTTGGCCTGCATTTTTGTAGGCAGGGAAGATGTAACGTGCTGGCCTTCATGTTGGAGACTAGCTTTTGGATGCTAATACAAGTAATTATTAAAAAAATCTCCTTTTCTGAGGATTACTAATCTGTCTATTAGATGTATGCTTATTACATAGTTATTAAACCTGATGAATGTATTTTTTAACATGCAATAATTATCTAATTAAATACAAAGCATTAGATTAAGCAGGCTAGCTCTCATACTAAAATGCTGTCTATTACAAGTAGATTTATTGAGGATTAACAACTACATAATAGAACTGTATCTATTTCATGATTGTTAATCCTCAATGAATGTTTTTAATAATTAATTGGCACTTAACTAAAGGATTATGTTCATTGTGATGGAGTTTATGAAGCAATAGAACGTTTTTTGTGGATGATTAAGTGCCAAAGGGAATATTCCTATGATATAGCTAAATAACTGGGGAGGGATGGGACACCAAAAAAACCACAAAACCCAAGAAACTGAGGGGAATGAGCAAATCGCCTGTAGTAGCAGATTTTTTATTTCTGTTGTTACCTGATAAGAGTTTGAAAGTTTTGTTTGGTTTCTTGCGTAGTATGTCGGAGAAGTAACCAGCTACTTAGGCAGCAAGATATTAAATGCTGGAAAATAGTTAAATGGGAGCATTGTGGTTAAAGATGGTGAAATATTTCAGTGTGGCTGATGAAGATCCTTCAGTATTTAATTTTCATTCTTGAAATCTTTATTACGCATGTGAATTAGTGAACTAGAACATAAATGCAATATACATTTTGATTAAATGAATTCCAGGAACATCTCCCTGTGCCAGCCGTTAGAGGATACAGAAGAAAGCTGCATGTTTTACTTGAGCACAAAGAAGTGCTGTGAATTTTTCATAGTCAATTATGGAAGCAAACAGGAGAAAACACATATTCTGTTGGTTTAGCTGACCCCAAGAGAAGACACTGGTCCTGACATCCAGTAAAAGTTTCAGCTGTTAAGAACTAGAAGGGCTGAGTCAGTGGGATTAATAATCAGCTGTTACTCTAAACACCTTAAGATTATTTTTGTGGATGGAAAAAATTCTAATGCAACCATGAAGCTTTGTAGTGAATATTTAGTGAATTCCTGTAATTAAGGTGCGTACACAGATCCATACACGGATATATGCAGTGTGTTGCTTCAGAAAGAAGTTGTTGCACATATTGCGTATTTTCAAGTGGAAACTGATAGATAAAATATTTACCATTTATTTCAATTTAATAATGAAGGATATTGATAAGTAAATGTTCTGTTGACATTAACAAACTTAACAAGCTTTACTGTTTGAAGACCTTTAAGAGAAATTATTAGACTTCATGAAAAAATGCAACACCTTTTCAGATGAATTGAATGAGGGAAAAGGGAGAGCAAGTTTATGTCTGTTCATGTGAACATATATGCATATATATTTTTCTATTTGCACAGCATAAATTAAATTTTCCTTCTTAAGTGAAGTCATACTGACTAAAATGTTCTGTAGTTATTTGGGGGGGGTTGCTGGGATGCTTTGTAATTCAGACTTCTTAACAAATGACTTGCTGTCATTTGTGTTGAGTGCTGTTGAAATCTGGTCTTTCTGGATTGGAATGTGTTTGAATCAGGTCATTTTTCTGATGGGTTTTGGAAGTGAAGGTAATGATGCTGTTTCTCTTTGGCAGTGTTGGAAGTGCCAGTACTATATGGAACTCAGAACAGTTTGGGGGCGAGGAGGAAGGAAGGTGTGTTAGATATCAAAAAATCACTCTATTTTTGAAAATCATGATTTGTAGTCACTTTGAGAGAAACTTTAGGAGTAATGAGGAAAGTGGAGTGTAGAGCCAGATCTCAGTCTGAGAAGACCTGGTATCCTCTGAAAGCTTAAGGTCTCTGAACTCAAACTTTAATTGGAGAGACCCCGACAGCTCAGAAGGCCCTGAAGGTGCAAGTTCTGCAGATTCCTAGGACTTCAGAGTGTGCCATGCAGGTGACCATTGCCTTCATACACAGCTCTGCAGGCTTTTTAAAAAATAAAAATTAATAATAAACAAAAAAATCTTATCAGGTTAACTGCTATTTCCAAAGGGTGGCAACCCTGACTGTCCACAGGATTTGGCAGACTACGAGACAAAGCCAGGCTTTCCCCCTAAAGCTTAACAGCAGTTGTGTTGCAGCAGCAGCTGCTGCAGAAGGTGAATGTAGTGACGATATTGATGAGATTACTAATTTGTTTAGTAGACAGGGAATGAGGATTTGTCTGTTGGCTGTCATCATCTATCAGCCGTATGTTGCCCCAGGCTGTGGGTATATGCTGTTAGCCTGTTACTAATTTTACTTTGTTTTTTCTCAGCTTAGTTCTTTTCTTTGGTTCATTTCATTCATTTGTTGTCACTGAAAACTAAACAAGAAGGAGGAAAAAAAAAAAAAAGCCCGTTGCTACCTCTCTTTGTTTGTCAGAGCAGGTACCCTACAGTTCCTGCCTGCAGCGTCTTCTGTTTGATTTGGCTGAAAGCTGTTGGTGAGAGATGCGGTGGCCTATAAGGGAAATGCCTTTCAGGGCATAAGAAGTTTTCTCTAGAAACTGGGGTCTTAGCCATATTTACCCTTCAAAAACAGTAGGTGAGAGCTACTTCATCACTACATAGTATTGCACCAGCCTGCAAATGACTTGGTGATGCCTTGATGTTGGCTGTACCTGTGTTGACACACTGCATTGTTGCATGTGCCATGACTTTTTTAAATTTCTGAGACAGTTTAGATTGTGCTAATCAAACTTTCAGTTCTGCAAGGGGCAGGAAGTTTGTGTGAAGGAATTTTGGGGTCAGCAATATTAATTAGAAGCTCATAGAGGGTTTTATCTCATACTGATTATAATTTCCCATTAGGTCAGTTCTAAAGGGGGTATGTGTCTAATTTGTAGCTGCAGATTATTTGACTTGGATTAAACTTTCCAAATTGAGCATCCCTGTCAGAAATGATATTTAATATTGTACCAAAGGGGTCAGTTCCCACTGTTGTCACTAAATCTGTACCATAATGTTGTCACACTCTTATTATTCAAAATGTGCTTAGTGTTGTGTTTATGAGTATCTTCAGAATTTTTTCCAGGTGGAGATGAGAGAGGTGTAAAGGGCTGTAAGGCAGTCTGAATTTCCAGGCTTCATTGTAATGCCTCATTTTTTTATCCTAATACTCCTAGTACTGATTTTCAGTGGCACTGACTACAGCTTTAGCTATTTAGTGAGCTTTGTAGCACTGTAGTACTTTGTAGCTTTGAAAAGTACTAAGGAGCCATCCACAGGGAAGTGAAGTTGATGGTACTATTGTTGTGGAAGACATCATGTGTGAATTTGAAAAAAACGTCATTAAAAACTTAACAGGAGGTAGATGTTGGTAGGTAGTGGGGGAAAATGTAATGTTTTGCGGCTATATTTTCTCTCTTTATCTTTACTCCTGCCTATTTCCTCTCCCAGTGAAAAGTAATTTATGGCCCTCCTCCTTCAGTCTTCATTCAGAGTAAGCATGTTTTGATGATGACTATCCTGTTAAATAGGATTGGTCTTGGGGTCAGTATGGAGTACACAATTGCTTCCTACCTAAGTGGATAGCAGTGGTGGGAAGCCTGTAGAAACCTACTGTTGGTGGCTTTGCTGGGCCTTGTTGAGCTTCTGGGTCTGAGGTTGGTCTTTGCTGCTCCCTTCCCAGCCTCTCTTCCTCTAGCCCACTGCAGGGCCTCGAGTGACAGCTTCCCGGACTCCCTTCCTGGCTTCCTACCTGTTGCTGTGCCCCAGGAGAGGCGAGGTGTCCCTTAGACCAGGTCTTGGAAGAGTTTGAAGATGAGATGTTGGGTGTGGGTGGCTTTCAGTAGTGCCTCCTGTGTACAGTGACTCTGGCTGACAAGGAGTCTCTTGAGTATTAGTGCAGACGTGTCTCTTCCTTACAACCCCTGCCCTCCTCAAAAAAGTCTGGGTTATTTACAGTACAGATATCACACAGACCAAGTGCTCAGTATGATCTTGTGGTAGCAACTTCTTTATGAAGTTATAGGTTATATAGGCAGAGTAGCATTGAACACGCTCAAGGGGATTTCAGGGAATAGACAAGTGAATCTTGATAACACCTTTTTTTTTAAAGATGTGACAGTCTGCCTGCAAAACAAAGGAATTCTACTAATGTTACAAAAGTGCGGTTTTCTAACCAGATCTTTGTATCAGGCTGGTGGCTTAGTAAGCCTTGAGTTGAGTAGAGGGATGACTTTGGGCAGACTTGAGAATCCTGAGGTCCTAACTTTGAAAGCTTGTTAGTTTAATCAGCTCCGCACGTGTAAACAATTTCAGCATGCTTTCTGGGTGGCTTTTAAAATTTACTTTTAATTTTTAGATACAATTGTTGATGTATATCTAGCATAGTTTCATTTTGCTATTTTTAACCACTTTCTTTTGCTTGCATTAGCTTTGCTTGATGCTTTATTCCAGGCTATATTGAATCCCAGATGGGAAAAATAGCTGCGGAAAATGTTTCAGGTAGCAGCGAAGTGGCAAATCCTCTCAAGGATGAGTGGGGCACAGAGGAGCACAGAGGGAGAGCAGAGGATGGCGGAAAGAACTATGCTACAGCTTGTAGATTAGCATTAGTGGTCACAGAAACTTCCCTCTCTATTAGAGCTGTTAGTAACAAGTTAGTGGGATGAGACATGCCACGTGGTCCTCCTTGGGCGCAACAAACTTCCTTCTGTGTCCCTTGGCCTTATATTTGGAAAAGTTGGATGCAGTTTTCAAGCTCAGTGTAACCATTGCAATGCCTTAATATATTTTTTTAAAAATGGATAACAGAAGGAAGTCTTACACATTGCATGTTAGATGTGCCTATGTTTATAACATTCAAATTAGAGGTGGAGAAGCACAATAATAGAATCATTTAGGTTGGAAAAGACCTGTAAGATTGAGTCCAACCATAAAACTTTTCAACATGTCACAAGGATAAACAGCATTCTTGGACTCTATGGGGGAAATTGCTGGCTTTTGGGTTTGCCCTTATCTCTTTATAGTTGTGAAAGTGTCCAGGTACATTGTGATTTTCTTGTCTAAAGCTTCAAATGGGAGCTTTTTCAGCTGAATGTGTGGTGATGATTATGATGAGATCCTTTGTGGTATCTCATAAATTCCTGAGGTGAAAAGAGGTTTTGCTGACTAGGAACTCATCATGATAGTTTGTTTTTCAATAGGCAGGAGTAAAGTTGGTGTATTCTCCTTCTCTCTTTTTGACTGACTTCTGGGGCGGAGGGGGAACTATCAAGAAGTGATGAGAAATGCGAGAGTCCTTTCTGTAAAATACCACTGTTAAAACATGGGAATATTTTGAGTACTTCCAGCTAGTTACAAGTTTTTTATCAAAGTGTTGTTTTTGCAGATTTTTTTCTGTGCTCTGCGTGTGTGTCCATGTACTAAAACAGCAAATTATAGCAGTGAGGGAAGAAAGGCATCCTTCAGTAGGTAGCAGCACAGCGCTGGCTGCGTGTACATGCTGGGGACTGCGGGGTCACATCCTGGGCCACTCGGGGAGGTGAGGGGAAAGGAAGGCAAGGGGGCAAATCAGTAGAAGGAGGAAAAAGTAAAAACAAAGGAAGGGAAGTGGTGGGGGGTGGGTGGGTTTGCTTCTGTTAGCAATGCCTCGAACAGCAGTGCTTGTACCCAGAAGATCCTGGGTAGGGGCAGTGTCTCTTTAAAAGCAGTAGGGGGCTGGAGCTGGGGGAGTGCTCACAGCAGTAAGTATAACACAGCTGTGCTCTGTTTATGCTTAGGCTACAATAAAAAAGCTATAAAATGTGAGATGTCATAGCTCCACTTTGCTTTATTTATACTATTTCCTCTGAGCTCTGTCACACTGCACATTCATCTGCTAAGTTGCAGCAAGAATGGAGATTAAAATATCACAGCTCAAAATAGGAGTCAAGCGGAAGGAGATTCATCATAGCCCTATTAAAAAATATGTAAATATGGGAATGAAGTCATTTTAAAGCTGTATGGCTCTCCTCCTCAGTGGGCTGGGGAAAGCTGTGAGTGATGCACTATGCGAGTGACAGATTTATGGGACTTGTTCTTTCTATTTTTCACTCCATTCCACCAAAATACTTTTAAGATTAAAAATATCATTTGAATTGCAAATTTTCTCTATGCTATATATATATATTTTAAAAAGGTTTTCTTCTTAACCATTGCCTAAACTACTAATGGAAAGAAATATTATTCCTGATTAAAAAGGGTCGGAAGCATGGTCTGATGTTGAATGTGCAATAGATGAGATTTGCCCTTCTAAAGGGCTTTTCATCCAGGGTCCTTGGAGCACTCTGCAGGCGTTATGTCAAGCCTCTGATGCCCTTGGAGATGGAGGCCTGCCTTACCCTCTGTACGCAAAAGTACACTGAACACTTGCAGCTGCAGTTCTCAGAAATGCCCTGTGGTACCCAAACCACAGTATTTTTAATGGAGGTTTGTTCCTTTTCTCCTGTGCAGCTGTTTTGAAAATGGAGCTGGAGTAAGAACTCTGAAGTCCAAGTTTCTGATTGCTTTCCATAAGCACTGTGCAAAGAGAGCTGCTTCTGCTAGCAGGAGCAATGGTCTTCTGAACTTAGCAGCAAGTCTGTGGTCTTTGATGTGGTCAAATTTGGGTACAAGTTTTCCCCTGGAAGAACAAAGCACAGATGTTACAAGATATTTGAGAAATGAGGGATTTTATTAATACCCTGAAGATACAAGAAAGCCACTAAGGTATTTCACCCATGTTTGGTTCTGAAGCCTTGTTTTGAATAAAGGAGGTGAAATGTGCTGCCACTAAATGGAGCTGTGTTTTGTAGGTCAGTGTGGGTAGAGTGCAAGGAGAGGAAAGCCAAAGGGGAGCCAAGGGAGAGGGCTGCTGTGCTTCCCTGTGGTTGCAGTGTGAGCTGAGGGGCTGTAAGAAAAACTGGAAACTTCTTGATGCAAAATGATCAAGGCAAAGCGGTGATTGTGTCTGCATGATCTTTGTAGGCATTCAGTTGGCCTGCCCTTGAAGAATTTTATGTCTGTCCATCCAGGTAGGATTACTGTTCAGCTTTTGATCAGCAACTAAACAGTATGGAGAAATCTCATCCAAAGAAGGGATTAAAATTGATCATTAAAGGTGGTTGAGAAATGCTACCTTTCCTCTTTCTTTTTTCTTAAATGATGGTATAAAAATACGAGAAGTTAACCCAAACTTAATTGACTGACATCCTTAGAATTTGGTGCTTTGTGGATAAAAAAAAATTCAGCTGGGCAAGACCAGGTCACCTGTCTGTCCTGTAACCCTCTCAAGTGCAACACTGAGAACTGAAGAAGTCAGACTGCAGCTTAATCTCCAGTTATCTTATTCCTGGGACTGCCAGCATGCCTCACAGCTTGTGCAAACTGAAGTGCTAGTGCGAGTGGAACATTGCCCACTGAGAATGGGGCTAAACCAACCTACTTCTCATGGCACTTGGTTCATTTCCTGGAGTGGTGCCTTTCCTGATCATGACTTTTTGCCCTATCTTCTACTTCAGTGTGTTGGCAGGAGTAAGGAGGAGTGCCCTTTGGTTTGGGTGTCTGGTTTTTGGTTTTGTTGTTCCTTTTTACCTTTGATGCTGTGAAATTCAGGAAAAGTCAGTGATTTTTACTACTCCAGTATGTGATTCTGGAGTAGTCCTGGGATATATTGATTTATTCATTAAACTCTTATTGGGAGCAGAAAAGACAGATTTCCTTGATAAGCTACTTTTGTGCCATGCATGTTTGAGCATTGCTGCTTCTGGCTGAGGGCAAGGCTTTTGGTACTTTTGAGTTGTTTAACCTGAGAAGAGCTGCGGATATGGGATGCTAATGCTCTTAAAGCAGAAGAATAATTGCTTGTCTCTTTAAGAAGGTGCTGTAGTCAATCACAGCTTATGGTATGAGCATCCAGGAAATGCTTTACATTTACAAACATGCAGCCTTCTCCATACTGGATGCATTGGTACCCTTCTGTGTTCATCAATGTGGCGTTTACCACAGAGCACCTTCCTCAGTATGGGATGAGAGTAACGTGGACTTGTGCAGGGTGTTTGGTTTTGTTTGTGTGCTGTTTTGGCATGACAGTATAAGCCTCTTGACCTGATAACATTAATGTGTATACCTGTATTTTCTTAATGCAGCTATAATCCTGTAAGCTAAAGCAAGCTATAAAAATGTAATTGAGCTTGACATATTCACGACTTCTTGAAGCACCTGGAGGTTGTAGTGTTCTCCCAAATAGTGATCCTCCTTCTCCCAGGTCACTTGTCCTTTTTTCTTTTTCTTCTGTTTGGTTTTGCTTCAATCAAATGATGAATTATTTGGCAGAGGAACCAAGAGTGACATTTTTCAAGATGTAATATGATTTATAAGCCCAAATCCCATTTCAAAAATGACTTGGGAATAATTTAGGAACCTAAGGCTTGTTGGAAAACAATGGTTTTAGACAAAAAAGTGCTTTGTAATATCTTTTTTGTAAAATTTGTTGCCTAAGGTACAAACGTTCAGGATGTATGTGTTATTTCATTTAGCTAATGTTTCACTTGATCTATGTTTCTTGAAAGAAAGATGTTGTTATGAGAAAAGGTAGTAATTTCAATACTGCATTATCTATTCAGCAGTGGGTCTTCTGGTGGGGACCTAGTAAATCCTGTTGTATTTCAAGGTCCAGACAGGTTTAGAAAAACATGTGTCCTTTCATTAAGATGGTGGTAGGGAGAAAACTTACGAACTGAAATTGCATTTCAGAGGTATTCTCAGCACTCTGAAAACCAGACTCAACTCGTGCTTTCTCAAGTTAATCAAATTCTTAGTTCCTTCCAAAATCTGATCCCTTGCATTTCTGAAGTACATGTCTATGTACGTAACCCGCAGTATTTTATTTGCTTGGGTATGCAGTGCTGTGAAGTTTAAGAACTGTAACTTTTTTCTTGCAATCAATTTTTTACATATGTGACTAATTTTTAAGAATAAAATACTGGTGTTACACTAACATAGCTAATAAATTTTATTGCAAAATTCTAAGAATAAAAGTCTTAACAGGTTGAGATTATAAATATACATTATAAATATCAGTGAGTTCTGACTTTTAGATTTGTCATATACTTTTATATACATATATGCTTCATAGGGCTGTCTTATTGATTGATTGGATTTACATATGAAATCATCAAAGTATTATGCAAAGTTGAAGAAGTGCAGCTATAATACGTTTGGTTAAAATTGGAAATTAACTTTGGAATTAGTTCCTAAATTTGAACATCTTAGCCCAGGCAAGAATGTGATTTAATTATTTGGGAGTCTTTTAAGAAAGTCTTAGAACTGTGAATTCAGTTCATTATGAGAACCAATTTGACACTAAACTATATTGACATTTTTTATGATATAACAGAGCTCTTGGTTGCCCACAGTAATCTGTCCAGTTGATACGACCCACAGCTGTTTTCTTCTTTGTTTGAATCTAAGGAAGTATTAGGTAAGAAGTCAGCATTGCTACATGTCTCTTTCTTGCTAGCAATGTCAATTTTCAGCCAAATACAGTACAGCTGGGCTATGCTGAATAATAAAATACAGGTAATCCAGTGAGTCCACTAGAGGATTAATATTTACAAAACATAAGGCTCTCCCAGGCATACTATATCAGTTTGGCTAAATATGGAAGACTATTAAAGCTTGACAATACAACAGGGTAAGTCATTTGCTATCAGTTACATTTTAACAAGAGTGTTTCCCAATGCCAATTGGTTGACACTCATGCTTCGCAGCCTTTATAACATTTATTCAGTATATTTAGTAACAGTCTTAATACTTGCTAGACTGAATATAAAAATTTCTACTAATGCTGCCCTAATTAATATTTTAAAAAAGCAAACAAGAATACATTTTTAGATATTTTTACAGTGAATTTTAAAGTTTTTCCAAAGCAGCATATTCATACAGCACTGTTGATCCAGTGGGTGTTTTTAAATGGATGAATTGCAATGTCTTCATCCACATCAGTGGTTTCTCTCTCTAAAGGAATAAGCCTTTAAAACTATTTAAACTATCATTAGGTTAATGATTTTCAAAAAGGTTGCACTGTTAAAATGTGTATATACAAGTTAATACCACAAAAATAAAATTATTAAACTTTCACTCTTTACAGACTTTTTTGAGACAATTGCTAAATCTGATTTTTTTGCCTATAAATACAGTTGTATCAAAAGATGTAGAATAAATTAATGAAAAGGGTTTTACGATCATTTAGATATAGGTACATTAGCAATTAAAAAGATAAAAATTTGTTTTTGACTTTCCCAAAATAAGCACCAGTCAATTATGCCTGTAATGCTGCCATGTTTCGACAGTACCAGAAAATCTGATTCCCTCCTCTGTTCTGTTATGAAGGTTGTGAGATCTCTTATTACTGTCCTATTACCATGTGTGACTTTTTTTTCCTCTGAACCAGTTGTATAAAGCATAAGACTGTTCTGACTGTGGACATACATCTTGCCCGTAAGAACCAGAATACCTGTGTTTATTGGTTAGTGTTTTATTCTCGTTGCTGAATTAAGTGTAAAGTTGAAACCTTCTGTTTTCCTTTGATTCACAAGCACTTGTGACTCCTCAGAGGGGAGGAAAGAGGGTTGTCTTTTGTCATCTCATTCTCTGCCTCTAGGAATATAGGTACTTTTGGTTTGGTACATTGTATATTTGGCTGGTTATGGGATGGAGAGCATGCTCTGTCTTCAGTAAATCTGCATCTCTTGCATGGCAGGTTGCAGGTCAGCATGTCTTTGTTCCTTCCTGAAGTCTTCTGTGGTACCAAAGGTGATGGCCTCCTGTGCTTAAAGTCATTAGCTCAGTATTTCACAGAATGACAGTTGCTTGCAACCTCTTCTCTTTGATTCACCTTTGGTTGTATTAATTAGTAGCTTACATCTGTCTTCATGTTTGCTTAGTTGCACTGGGATCTCTTCTCTCTTCTATTCTGTCAACCTGCGTAGAAATGAGCAGCACTTAATGTGCAACTTCTGTTTCCTCCCAGCCCTTTTTTGTGCAGCTTAGATGTGGATGGGTTAGATGAGAAACTCTAAGTCCTTCCCAAGCCACTGGACATGATTCAGCCCTGTATATTTCTGTGTCATGTGTTGTAATGCCGTAATTACTTCCATATTATATATTTTAACATGGGTCTCTGCTGGCTACCCACAAAAATTAATTGAAGAATAAGAGCAAGCAAAGAAGCTGAACTGGAAGCTTCAGGCTTAATGTGGAGTTGGCATCTGAGTCAATAAAAGGGTCAATTTTCTTTTTTGATGTATTTGCAGCTCCTATAGGCAGGAAGGAACATGCCTCCCTCATTAGCTTTTGAGGTAGGCTTGCTAGCCATAATTGAGGAACTGCAGGCAGTGGTGGAGCAACTGGTAATAAAAGTGGATGGAATAAATTCTCCTGGTGCCTGAAGCTGCCTGGCTGCTGTCCCACCACTGCCCAGGAGCACCCTTGTTTAAGTTATGAGATCCTGTAGTGGCCACACATCATTTTGGGGACCACACAGATGTGGGTTCCTTGAATGCAGCAAGTGATCTTTCTGGCCAAACCAGAGAGGTTACAGAGCAGATCCAAACACTTAGCAGTTAGTGAGGATGAATTGGGGAGAGGAGAATCTTTTAAAAATACAGTTCTACAAAATTCAGTAGAGAAAACGGAGTAAATGACATTACATGCTACTCACCTGCAACCCCTGCAGAGACAATGAGTTTACACTTGAATTTACAGCTTCCAAGGATAACGAGGAGCAGTAACTACATGACTGTGCCCTGGAGAAAGAAAGAAAACCAAAGATAATGTACTACTTACTAGCTAGCCTAATGATGGCTATGAGACAGTACGCTATTAGTCCGACCATGTGCAACAGTTTATTGAGAGAGAGAGAGGCTCTCTGCCTCTCTCCCTTTTGCTCTCGATGGAGTTGCAGTTACATTTTCTCATTAACTAAACAGGATAGATAAGAAGATAGATCTTTCCTTTGGATATGGTGGGGGTTTTTTTATCATCCAGCAAACATCACAGTTATGTTTCAGAATAGACTGAGAGTAAATTTCAACTGAATTTATTTAGCTGGAGAAGTTTTCACTAGCAATGTGGGAACACAATGTCAGACTTCAAAAATAAGAAAATAAATAAAATAAAGCTGCTATTCTAGTTCAGCAATCATATTAAAAAAAAAAAGAGGTGACTGTTTAAATTTTAAATATTTTATTGACTTTTCCTACTGCAATTTTTCTGGTATAAAAAGATGAATAGGAAAATATTATGTAAATAACTGGGACAACTTTCTAGTGTTGTGAAAGATTATTGACAGAATATCATAATGTCAGACTACCATGTTACTGTATTTCTTAGATTACACTTGTTACTTGGTTTTAATACCTTTATTCAAAGAATCGCTAATGCACTTAATTGTATTATTATTATTAGGAGTAGTAACAATGATAAAATACTTATTTGAATTACAGTAATTACTTTAAGTCATTGTCTCTTATTAATTAAAGTCCGAAGAATCAATGGGAATCTTTTCACTGACTTCAAAGATTTGGACCCTGCCCTATGAGAATATTCAGATATATTCTTAATGCTATTGGTTATGCTACTGTTCACTCTGATAATCATCATAATTTATAGATTCATCATACTTGCCTATAATTAAACTTTATTTTCAGAAGTATGATGATAATTGGATTTCTCAGTCAAGACAACTGCTGACATCAGTACAAGAGTAACAGCACAGAGTGAGGATCCTTGAAGTCAGATAACACATAAGTATAAGTTAGCAGCTAAATTTCAAACAGGTCTGAAATGTGGCAAGTGCAGTGGTACCCAGAACCCTGTGGAAAGTATGGACAGAGTGGTTTGCCTTAAAAAGGAGCTGCGAGAGAGACCTGGTGGGCAGGGAGCAGTCTGCAGCGAATTAATGCTGAGGGTGTGGGGTGTTACTGCCCCTCGGTTGGGTGCTGTTCCCTTTTATGGGGGCAAAAGCCATGATTCACTGTGACAGAAAAAAAAAAAAAAGGCAGCAGCACTAGGGCTTAATGGTAATAGTGATATTTCAAGGATGGTATGCTACATAGTGTTTTTCTTCCCCAAATTACAGGTTAAGTACCCAAAGGACAACCACCAAGCATTATTGAGAAAGCACATGGATGCTGGGGTCACTGCCTCTTGCAGAAGCCAGATGCAATCCATCAGCTGCTTAGTGGTGCTTTGCTTTTTGTGTGACAGTGGCTCACATGGAGTTGCAGCTCTGTCCATCCCAGGGGGAGGGAGCCCCTGTGTCCCTTCTCAGGGGCCCTGTCTCCCTGCTCTGGACTAGGCCTCTGGACAACAGTTCATAGGGGTTCAGATAGATTTGCTAAAGAATGCTGATACTTTGCCTGGAGTGAGCATTTTGTAAATATTTTTCAGTCACTCGAGAAAGTAGCTCAGGATTTGGATGTTGTATTGTGTTTGTTCTGGTCCTGTTTCTTCTTGTGAACCATCCAGATTGCTTCCGTGAGTGGACTGTGGGGAGAAGTGTGGCCTTGATAGTGATCGCTGCTGCTTTTGTGAGGAATCAGGTAGCACCAAAGCTTCCTTTTCCTGCTGGAATCACCAGCTTTAGGGGACAGTAAATTGGATTTGCTCAGAACTGCAGTAAACATCATCTTTGGCAGGGAGTGACAAGCAGGGAAGAACTCAAAATATGTGAGTCAGGATTGCCCCTTGGGTTTGCTGGGGTGAGGCAGCTTTGTGCCACCCATAAAGACTAAAAATTTAGTGTAAAGGCATTGCTAAATTGGGAGGTACTTTCTGCATATCAGTCCCCTGGAAAAAGAGTGGAATGACTGAATCAAGTTTTTATATTGATTAAGGGAAATATACTTAAACTAATGCTGTAATAACTGCTTAACAAATACTATTTTAAATAGGGATTTCATTACTAAGGGGTAAAATACAGTTGTCACCTTTTCTGTACTATATATATGAAGAAATCGGTGTGTTCTGTACTGCTTTTACCGTTGGTACAATAAGCACCTCAGGCTGTATTATATTTATGATGTTGCCACATCACCCAAAGTATACTTGAACATTTGGCACATTTCTTACTTAACACTAATAAGCAAGACTCTTTTCCCTGCCCTTTGATATATGTATAGATATAAAACACTCTAATAAAATTATGTTCATGTAGGCGAATACTGTATTTTTAGGGGTAGACCAGATTAAGAAAGGATTAAATATTCACATATATCATGTTAGATATAGATTTATAAGGTGTGTGTTTTATGGTGTATGCCAGCCACTGGTTGCCTACAGTCAGGAAGAAGTTTCCAGTGTGATAGGCTGTGACATGACTGCAGTATAGCTGATACCTTACAATTCTGAGCCATTGGGTTCTGGCTGCTGTTAGGATACTGGACTGGGAGCTACTTGGTCTAGTGAGCATAACACATCTTTTTCTTTTAATTTCCTCAATAGAAATTATGTTTCATGAGTTCACGTAGAAATCTTTATTAGCATTAGTTACCAAAGATATAACAGTATTACTAGCAGATTTTTTTATCCTGGTTTTGTTTTTGTTTGTCTCCACATCTGTTTGTGATCACTCTCTCATACCAAAATACAAACAATGATAGTGTCAAGTCTGTTTGCACTTGTCTGTATGGATATACCAAATATATACTGAGGAACAGTGCTTGTGCATGTGCTTTTCTTGTATTGTCTCATTAGATAGCATCTGGGATGACATGAACTTTTCTTGTCTCCTGCTAATCACTTGCTTTTTAAAAGTAAAAGAGAAAGTAAAAGGTGTCCTATGAGAGACAGTGGCATCTACGCATGTTAAGTCTGACTGCAAGCATCTAATCTGAGGTCCTAATTCTCTCTGGCTCTTTTTGAAAATCCTCTTTATAAAATACAAAGCCTACAAATGGTAGGTGTGTAATAGCAGTGGTTATTCAGCTTCCCGACAGTATGCTAGAGTTTGCACGCAGGCCTCAGGATGTCCTTGCCTTCTGATTATGTCCGCTGCTAAGTGTGAAGAGGTACCAGCTAGGCTGCATTTTTGGCTATTCCCTGGGCAGGCTAAGTTAGCAGTGTGCATTAATGACAAATTATGGGCTAGGCCAGGGAAGCGATATAGATATATCTTACGAAGAATGCTATAGGGCCAGTTCTGCATATTGGGATGCAGTCACTAGAGAAGTGGTAGCCTGACCCCAGCTTGTATTTCCCAGCTCCTGGTCCTTACCACTTGAGATGCTTCTCAAAACTGGACTCTTGTGCATTGCTATCAGCCCCATTCCTGAACAGGAACACAAGCATTATCTGACATGTTTGGTCTTAGAAGATGCACGTACTATCATCGCAACACTGCCTTCACTGATACCGAACATATTTCTCTGCTACAGCGAAGTACACTGTAAAATCAGAAGTAGCTAAACTTGTTTGGTTAAACCAGCATCTTGAATCTTTATGATGTGGTCAAAATGTAGATGAGGTTAAGAACAAAACTCGGAACGTTTCACTTAAACATATACTGCTCCATCTGGAGCTATTCAGGAACAGAAGAAAAGGTGTCGGTGTTAAAATTGCTGATTAATACATTAACTAATACAACCCAGGGGCAAGTGTATGTTGTTAAGTCCCACTGTCTGTGCTGATCAGGAAGATATGAGCTGCTACAGCCTCCAAGCAAGGGAGTCTCTGCTCTTTGCTCTAAACTGTAGCTGCGCATGCTTCCAGTTTGAGATCCCTGGTCCAGTCCCCAGTGTGTTGGCCAAGAGAACAGCTGTCATACTAACATGAGACAAGAACAGCATCTCTCGCAGTGTTTCTGGCCTGGAAACGGAGAGGGAATATTTAAAATCTCATGAGAGAGCACTTGTCCTGATAAGCTCTCCTCTGTTAAGAAGAGGCAATGGTCGAGCAAGCCATGGGAATGGATGGGTAGCTTTCTGCAGGAAGTCTTGGAACAGAAAATGTCCATGCCCAGCAGTGAATTTGAGTTTCTAAGCTAAGGGGTGCTCACATAAGACCTGAATTGCTCAGAAGAGCAGAACCAGGCCCTTAAAAAAACATACTAAGATTGTGTAATGAGAAAATTTGAGGAAATGGCCATAGCAGAGACCAATATCTTTCTGAGTGCAGCCACTAGTAATCACAGTGTGCTGCCATTAAGTGCAAACAGTGTTTCATCCTGGCCATTGTTGTTGCCAGGGCATTGCTTCTCTGGAACAGTCCCCCAGGAGGACCAGCTTTCCCAAGCGGTGACCTGGTCCTGACAATTATATTGGTGCCATTGTGGGTTGAGTTCCAATAACTTGTATTTGGACCAAATGCTGTGATTTTTCTTTTAATTTTTTTTAAACATGCTTCACACTATGGCTGTGTATTTGCTAAAGCTGGGATGAATTGGTGACTTCTGGATGCCTTGCTGGGGAACAGAAGTGGAGGCAGCTAATCTGTATGAATTTGGTGAAAGCAGAAGCTGGTTGTGCATAACAGCATCCAGGTACTTCAGGCAGCGTGGAGACAAATCTGTGTGTTTGGGTATGCGGTCATCTGGCTGTACTCGTTTCAGAGATTTTCTTCCCCAAAGCTGTTAATCCAGGGTGACAGATAATGACAAGCACATATTCTTTACCACTGACCTACCTTTTCTGTCAGTAGAGCAGAAGACAGGCAAGTTGTATGCAATGGGATTCTCCCTAGCCTGGGATATTTCCCCTGCTATTAGTTCTTCTGTAATTAATAAAGTGTGATGTTAAAAATGGTAACATTTCTGGATAGGTGATGTGCTTTCAGGTTAATTTAAGAATGTCTTTTCATTATGAGGAAAAATTAAATTTCTTGGAGATTTGCTGCTGTCACCAGTACCCAGTATCAGTAAATAACTGAATTCAGAGGAGCCTTCTCTTGCGACTGCCTTGTCTTTAAAAGTACGTGAAGTTCAGCATGCAAAATATTGTGGGAAAGTTGGCTTTCATCTATTGACACTGTTTAATGTTCAGGATTTATGATAGTTTCTTGTGTGTAAACACAATAGGCATTTTATAAATTGGATTGTTCATACAGTAGTATAAGATGTGAATGATATCGTTCCTACTGGTTACATCATATAAAATATATAACCAGCTGTTGAATTTGTAGCACAGAGGTCTGTCATACTGTCTTTTATGTGCTATGGGCTAGGTGCATTGCTTATGTAACTTCATTTACTCCAACAGCTTACTTCTAGAAATACTATTGCATATAGTGGCTATGAAAAGGAGTACCTATGTTTCACAGTACCAAAGGCTGTAATAGCAATTTGCAAGAAGCCTTGAGATCTGCATGTGATTTGCGTAAAATATAGCATGTTTGCATGTTTTTCATCTCAGATAAATATATGCTAATAAGGTATGTATTAACTAGATGTATGTATACTAATATTATTTGTTTCATCAATAATCATTCTGTGACTTGTGCTTTCTATCCAGTGTGCCAGCATTTGTAATCATCATGTAATGTTTAATTCAGAATTATTTGGGGGGGGAGGAGGGGGTGGTGATGTTGTGTTTTTTCTCTGGTATTTTAAGAAATAAGTAGCAAATACATATTTGACTGACCAAGAAAAATCTGATCTGCAGCATTCCACTCTGCATGAGGAGCACATTAGTAAAAAGATGATGAGGATGTAGTTGACAGCAGTATCTGTGAAAGAATCTCTTTCCTGTGGTACAAACCAGAAATGGCATTACTGGCCTTTCTAAAGGGCATTTTAGCACTATCCCTGTTTCAAATCCTGGCTGAAGAGCAGATCAGCAAACAGTAATCAGCAGACATGGATTCTGGAGAATGGGCAAAGTGTCTAATGACTAAATGCAATGATTAGTGAAGGTAGGATCAAGACAGGACTGTAATCCCCAGAACACCCAATATAACTTTTTTCTTTCCAAAGCTAGTTAATACCTTGCCCTTTTAATTATCCTAGCATCAGAGGGAAGTGCCGTCTTCTACCTGGTTTTCATTATTCCATCAGATGCATTAATTTAAATACTTGTGAACATATAAAAGAGGCTTCTGAGCAAGAGGCTTCTTTATTTCTTTTATACACATTTTTATGACTCTGGGGCTTTATCCACCTTCGAACCAGTTCTAAAGTGTGCAGCTCTCGGGTCATTTTAGGTTGTCCAGGGTGGATTTGGCAGCTCCTGCGACTGTAGGGATGACAGCACTGCCCTGGGTAGCAGATCCCTACAGGCATCAACCTGCAAGCAGATCCCCATTGCTGGCTGCTGTGATCTCCAAGGTCTGGTAGAGAGCTAGTGGCTTCACCTGGGAGAAGGTTTGCTTCTTCCCTCCGTCCAAAATTTTTAAAGAACTAACTGGTCCTACCTTTCTTTTTCCAATCCTGGCCAGCAATTTGAACAACCTTGGGATAAAAAGTGGATGGAAAAGAGGAGTAGAGAAGCAGCAGGGGTAAGCTGTGGAAAGAGGGAGATAAAGCAGTTGAGAGAAGTCCTAGGGAATAAGTGAAAGAAATATATATATGCTTGTTAAGCTCCTACAGTTTCAGAGACTTTGTTGTCTAAGACTCATCTTAACTTTTTGGGCACTGATTTCAGTTTATTTTATTCTACCCCCCACCCTTCTCCAATTGTATGGGTTTTGTCCCCCAGGTCTTTTGGGGATGATGGTAATTGTGCTTAATACTGTGAATTGTTATTGTCTGCTGTGAGAAGTAATGTTGATTTCAACAGGGATTGTAAAGCCCTGTTTCATTTCACTTACCATTTTGACTTTGAAAATTCATTTGGCATTGATAATGTGAGCAGAGCATTTTTGCAGGAATGAGAATACTCACCTTCTTTGCGTTACTGGCTGTGAGGAATAGTTCTTTCTGAATTTAATATTTGATTTGTCAAAAAGACTTGTCACTGTAAAGTTTATTCATAGCTCTTCCTAAACAAATCTTAAATGGATAATTATAATGGGTTTAGTTGTTCTTAATGACCTGGCTTTTGTTCTTATTGATGTAAAGGTAAAACTAGAAAAGAAAATGAAATTGAGCTCTTCTGAAAACTGTGAAAAATACAAACATAACAGTTTGTCGAGGCTCAAGATTTTGATGCATCATGGAAGGTGTGGTCTATCTAGGGACCCCAGCCCTTAAAGGAAATGAAAGGCTAGAGGTACACAAGCAACAGTTTTGCTGAAACACTACGGAAGTCTATTCAAGTTTAATTTTGTTTGGCTTTCTGCCATTTGGTGGATGGGAAGGGCAATAATTTGTTTCTGAGGCTTCTTCTTTGTAAAGATCCCCTTATTTCTAGCATGCAGGGAAATACCTGACTAGTTTTTTCTCAAACATCCTTCCATAAGTAGTAGTTTTAAGTAGGAACTTCCTTTGCAGGTGATGGGGGCTGGTACGCTCAGGGAGGAGGACCACTACTTCATGCTTATTTTTGACTGTGGGAAGATAGTTTTTACCTTCCTTTTAACCTGAAACATGATGGTATTGGTATAAAACTGACCTTTGTACAGAATAAAAAACTGTTGCTCTTTAATAAATGCCATTTTTGATAAGGTTTCCTTTTTTTCAAATGGTTATATTTTAAATAGTTACTTCACTTATGGAGGTGTTGAAGTAAGTGAAGACGGCTAGTAAAAGGTCCTACCCATTCTACGTGTGCCTGTTTGTGATCCTCTGCATACTGATAGAGATGTACTCTGAAAGAATTTCCTTGACCACAAGATCAAATGGGGACAAGTAAATTTTAGGCATTTTTTTTCCTAAGTGTGTGCTGTAAATGTATTGTGCTTAAGGGGACAACTGCACAATGGCTTTTGATGTGCAGTGCCTGTCTGCTGGCAATGAATCATGGTGATAGGTGACCTTGTGGAAGATCACTTACTATGGTCAGCTGTAATGCTTCTCCCACCCAGGACACTGCCCTGAGCCATAGTCTACCCTCATGATGGGAAAGAGCTCCCTGTTCCCTTCCACCTTCTTACACTCACCTTTTTTACATTTCTGCATTGCCTTTGAAACACAAGGATAGCAATTGTTCATCCTTGAGCTCAGGCTCGTTAATTTACAGGTGACTGAAGAGTTGCCGTATCTGATTTGTTTGCCTCTGAAGATACTTTCCTAAAATAGGAATGTGAAAAGCATGTATCTTTGTGGCTTACCTGATGTCTGGTATTTTTCTCTAGTCTCATATTTTTCTCTATTTACTGCTCAATATTTCCTTGCATTTCCACTTAAAGTAATCATATATTGATATCCAGTATCTAAACTGATTTTGAACAATGGAGGACTTGGTATCATTTCTAGAAGCCATGTGTGTACCTCATGCTCTGACTTTTGAAGCTTTCATACCCGTGGGTATGACACTTGAGAAACTTTGGGCAAAGATAAATGTCAAGCTAAAATCTAAGGTCATCAATTATTATGATGTCCTGCAGAAGCATGTAAGAATTTAAGTTTTTGTTTTTTAAAATACTTCTTGCTACAAGGAAGTGGAAGAACCCTGGTAACCCTAATCAGATGCAGTACCTACTACAAACATAGCAACTTGCAATTTCTTTAACATGCTGGCAGCCAGCTATATTTCTAGGAAAGCAACATGCTTGCATTTGCTAGCACACATAGGCACACATATACACACAGAGGAGTTTTCACACAAACTTTGGAGAGGAAATGCTGTAGGGAGTAAGCAAGTTGTGCAGAAATCCTGCAAGAGACCCTCCTTGCAGAGTATGTACAGGCCTTGCTTTGTATATGGTAAAGGGTGTACCCTCCTGGAAGTCTGGATAGTGGAGTTTGAAGGTGGCAGCGAGGCTTGTAACCGTTTGCAGAAGAGTTATTGCTAGCTTAAGGCTCAACCCACATCCCTAGTAGATATGCTGTCACTATTGCTTCACACACCAATACTTATCAATGGTTGCCATTTATTTTTGGATGGGTCTTCAGCTTTACAGCATGGTTTCCTAACCTGCCTGATGGACCTCTCTTGGTAACAGAAAAGTCATATTTGTTACGAGGGAAGGAGTGTAAGGTATGTTCAGAGGAATGGCAGAGCTGCAGGATACCCTTGTGAGTGCTGCCTGACCCGTGATGTGAATGCACTGCTTGTGTAAGGTAGATAACAGTTCTTGAAGAGTTCAGATTTTCTGTTCTGGATGCTAGTTCAGATGACTGATAAACACACATTTGCAGCTTCCAACTTAGGCAAGAGTCCACTGTTTCAAACCAATACTGTCCTGTGGTATACAGGTTTTAAACCAGACGTATTTCCAGGTTCAGTGATAATAGCAGGCTTTCTTTCTGTAAGTAGGGTGCAAAGAGGAAAACTTGCAAGGGGGTCATGTTAATTCAGGAAAATAAAATAGTAATATTCTACTATTCCACAATAAGGAAAAAAAAAAATGCTGAGGAAAATTAACAATGGTAGTTGTTCCTACAAAAACTATGGAAGGAAATCAAACTCTTTTACTGACATTTCAATGTTGTTGTTTTTTTCCATTTCCTATGTATTTTTTTTGTTAATTAGATTTTACTATAATAGATTTCTTCTCATTTGTGGGTTATCTTCCCTTTACTGGGAAGGAGCAAGAAGAGACCTTTTAATAAATAAATAAAGGAAGAGTTAAATGGCTATTCAAAAAAATAAAAGTTGAGTACTATGTGAAAAATTGAAATACTTAACCAAATGTAGAAATCTTTCATACAATCTGAACAGCTACACTTGCAAAAACAACCTTGTTTTACTCTTTTTCCACCCCTTACTCTGATTTTTTTTTTTAATCTAGCAGTAAACAGAAATGCAAGACTGTTGATAAAATAAGTGAATCTGTGCTAAGAACTGTGGGATAGCAATGTATATGTCTGAAAAGTCATAGAAGATTTCAGGGAGTAGTAGGTAGCTGAAAAAATTCACCAATATGCAATAATTAGTAGCTGATACTCTTGAAAAGTATCATGGGATTTGCATTGATATCAAGTGGGTGGGATCTCTTTTCTCCAGTGGTATGAAATAATGATAGAGGAAAATGATTGGTGCCCTCTGACAGTGTGCTGGGAGCTCTTTATGATTTCCAATAATAAAACAAAGTTAATCTTAGATATTCTTAGGAAGTTCTGTGTGTATTGTCAGTAAAGAGTTAACAGTAGTTTTTGGTTGACTGCCTGTTTTATAAGCTTGTGTGGAGGAAGTAGTAAGGAACTTGTGTTTCCTCTTGCTTTATTGATGTTTTCTTTCATTTTTCATTCATGAAATTCAAAACCTCTCAGTTAAATAACAGCACATAACAGGCTGCTGCTTTTATTAATAAGTCTTTGGAGGATAATGAAAGGAATGGGTGTAACCAGTTGAAATACTGCTCTTGGACAGTCAATATTGGAAGGCAGTACCATCTCTAGATGAGCAAATGGATTACTTTCCACTCAGGCTGTGCTAGCTCTTTAGGGGGATTGAATTTGCATCTTTTCTGCTGTTTAATAGTAACTCTTACAAACAGAAAAAAAATGTTTTGAGAGAGAGTGAAATCTCAACAGCATCATTTATATGGTCTTTTCCTTGTGGACACTTTTGTTGTTGTTTTTTTTATCCTACCTCCAATTAAATCTATGTGGATTTACACAGTTACTAAAAAGACTCTTTCTTTTGGTCATGATTAGAGATACCTGAAATAATGAGAAAGTGGGGGGCAAGGAAGAGAGTAAAGTTGTGCAAGGATTTGTAACAGTGGAGCATAAAGGGGGTCTTTGTTCATTTGTTTCAAAGGTCCAAAATGTGTCTGGGATTTCAGTACCCTGTTCATCACAACTCCTCAGCCATTTGGGGATGGTGAAGATGTAAGGTCAGTCTGTTCTGTGATGGATATTGGCTGTCAGGCATCCCTGAGAGACTATGGCCACAGCACTGTGCTACTTTACATAGACCTTGGGAGCTACTGAAATTACAAAAAGAAGACTTGGCTCCGTTGCAGCCTTACACCAGCACAGCAGAGAAAGTACGAAACACTTGTGTTTGGCGTGGAAGATGGTTGTAAATGGCAAAGAAATACCATTATTTAGTTTCTCACCAAGCTTTCCTTTCTTTCTGGTTGTGTGGATCAGGCAAACTTTCTGGACATAGACATGTTTATGAGCTTCTGTAATTTTTTTTTTTTTTCCTTTTCCCTGCATTTTTCCTATAGGCTTGTTCACAGCAACACCCACTGGAGGTAATGAGCAGTGACAGTATCACTGCAACTTTCCCCCGCGGAGCTGAACATCATGGGCTCCTGTAAGCCAACGCTGCAAGCAGTGGGGTTTTTTTTATAAAGGGTGGGATGCCTCTGGTCTCCAGCAGCATGTTTTCTGTCAACCAAGAGAAAATGCTTAAATAAAGTCTAATAAACCTGGTCAAAGCAAAGCTGGATTTTGGTTTACTCAGCTGCTGTAATGGGTTATGAGAATGACACAAAGTTTAATGCAATATAGTTTATTTTATTCCTGAAGTACTCTCATTGTAATCCAAGCAAGAAGTGGAGCTGTCATGATAATGTGAGCATGTTCACTAGAAGAAGCATGAGATTCTGTTTTTAAAAGACATTCAACCCTAGGCATATGAAAATGTGGTATTAAGAGTATAAATATAAGAAGCTCCTGCTAAAGACATGGAAATGGCCCTTGCGTGGCCTCCTAATAGAAAGACAGATCAAGTGAACATACAAGACCCAAGAGTTGTGCTGCTGTGAGAGCTGGGCTATAATTTAGTGAGCTGACAGGAGGAGTGAAGTATCTCCTCAATATCTGTGTTTGGCAGAGGAGATGAATGCATACATCAGGAAACAATGTTTAAGTGTTTTATTTCCTTATTTCAACCTGTCAAACTGTCAGCGTAGTTAATGGCCGCCAAGAGAGAGTGAGGAGGAGGGAGGGAGGGGAGTAGGATGGTAAATGGAAAGAAACAAAGGTGCTGTGGGGTCTGGAAGAAAGGAAAACTGGGAAAGATTAGCAGGGTGCTGAAGCATAATGGTCCCCTGGACACAAATGTCCAAACTCCCTCCATCAGCTTGAACCTCCTCTCCCCTCCAGCCCTCCATGGAAATATGTAGAGATAATGAATATCCTGGTGTGCTGCACAAAGTAACTTTATTTTACTGTATTAATTTTGGTGCAGTAGTACCTACGTCCACAGTCACAAGGCACTTCAGCAGGACTTCGTATCGTATTGAAGTTGGGTGGTTTGCTGGAGTGAGATCCAAACTGAACAAGATTGAATTGGCTTGTCTGGACTTGGAGATCTTGGGATTAAGGCAATTTCTTTGTGTTGTTTTACAAACTGTCTGTAGCTGGACTTTTAAACAAACAAGGTTTGAATTTTTACTTTAAGTGTACACGGAGATGTAAGTGTCTTGGGACTTAATTCTTCTGACACACCCATGTACCTTCCACTAAAGTCAGTACAAATGGAATGCTTTTCATAAAAGAAGTATTTTTAAAGCAAAGCCAATATTATGTATTTTCACTGCATGGAAACAAAACGAGTAAAAAAGAATTCTTTAATACATAAAAGACGGTTCAGTAACTGCAGAGAGGAGGATAATGCGAATTATTCCTGTAATTTAGTCAAAGATGACACTTTGTTTTCAATGTCTTGTTAATCATGGGGGTTGGCAGCAAAAGGATTTACTCTGCCATGGGAGGTGGATTTGGCTTACACGCACCTGGATGAAGCAACTTCTGAACTGCATTTCAGAGGTGCAAAGCCCAGATAGCACGTGTCCTGAACAGGATAGATGACAAAACTGAAGCTTTCTGGGCTCTGTGTGGAACATGCAGCTCAGACTGGAGCAACAAAAAGCCTTCCCCTTGTGCATCAAGGCAGAGAGCAGAGCCCCCATGGAGCCGGGGAGTAGCTGTTGGGATTAAACCTTAGGTTATGTAGCTTTGATTCAGAGGAAAGCTTTGGGCATTGCCTGTTCGTGTCAGAGTTATGGGGCCACAACCTTTCATGTGAAGCCACTATGATATCATACAGCAGCATAAGGTATAAAATTGAACTGGGCATGGTAAAAATGGGTTTTCCTTTGGTATAGCATTGTTATAATAGCGTTGTATGTGTTCTATCCAAATATGCAGTTCTTATTAATTATTCCAGTGAAGCCACTTGAATCCTGTAGTTCTTGGTTTTGCCTATCTATTGTTTCTTGTCAAACAAACAAATGGGTAAAATAAGGAAAGAGTGATACAATGGTATTCAGCATAGTTTTTATGATATTATATTAATGGTCGAAGTTGACAATTTTTTGTAGTCATTTCAATGGAGAAGGGTATAAGAGGAGTTTTGAAAGAGAATGAAGTAGTAGCTTTTGTCTTACAGGGTGTTTTTGTTCTGAGGGGAGCTACGGGGAATACTTGGTGTACACTTTTGAAAATATGGTTAATAGGTGTTGCAGGGCGGTACTGCCAGCTGCCTTAAGAGATGATTCAGCCTGGCTGTGCAGAATTGAAGAGAATTAGGCTGGGAGGAGCCTTGGAGGTCAGGACAGCAACAGATGCCTGCTGTGACAGAGAAGGGAAGCCAAAGGAAAATTGTAAAGGCAGGTATGTAATGAGGAAAGCAAGGGATGAGAAGGATGATTTTTGCTGTGGCAAGTGGTAAGAGGGGAACAAGACTGCTTTTGTGGACACTGCAGCTGCCATGTCCTTAGAGCAAGTTTTTAATGGCTTTATAGCGGGACTCAGGTTGAACTCTTAATGGTATTAGAAGTGTTCCGGTTTAGCACCCTTAGAAAGAAGCGTTACTTATTTCTCTCTGTCATTGCATGAGCAAGTGAAAGCATAAAGCCTGAACCCAATCCACAAACTTTAGAAACATTATGTCAGTAGAATACAATAATGCTTTTTTAATGCAAATTTAATCAAACCCATGGACCCTACTTGGCATATGTACAATTGTGTACCCAGGCTCTGTGGTCTCAAGAGATGCAGCTGGTTAAGAGAACAGTATCTCTTCAAAACCTTATTTAGGGATTTCCAGTGACTCGGGGCAGGCAGAGCTGGTGATTGAGTGATATGTGAACTGAATGGGTCAGCCACTGCTGTGCTGGGGAGAACTGAGCTCCCAGTGAGCCTTTCTTTCCAGTAAGACGTGAAATCCATGGTTCAGTGAAAAAGCACATGCTTCATTTCAGACCTGTAGCAGCATTACTAATCTCTGTCTGTATATGGAGACAAGTAACTGTATCTGTATATTTAAATTTTACATATGATCATGATGCAGACTTTAAGTTACCTTGCTATACTAAGCTATGATAGGAGTGAGCTCAATATTAAATAACAACTGTTTCACCCCTGAATTGAGGTTCTTTGCTAGAGTGGACAAATGAGCCCAATGTGCAGGCTTGCATGGCTGGAAAGACTGAAGAGCTGAAGCAGAACTTGAAAAGGAAGTGACTTTGTTAGTCAGCCAGTTTTTCAAAAGGAAAAAGAGTTTATGTGAATCACTGGAAACTACTTCACATTGTTCTCATTCAGGAATATACATAGGAGACACTTTTTGCCAATAAAAGCATTAATTCATGGGTAATGAGGAGTCCTTGCCGTTCCCATGTGAAAGATCTGCCAGATTGGCTCAGATGACTCCACCTACTAAAACTATGTATGCTTATGACATGCACTGCTTTAAGCCATAAATAAATCTGTGGCATTGCGCCTGTAATAATCTTTCTGCAGAGCTGTACAGCCTACTACCCATTAGCTGATGTATTTATCATGCTTAGTGTTCTTTTCCATTATTTCTGTAGTATAAGTATGATGGTATCTGGTAAAGTAATTTTAAAAGTATTGTTAAAAGTACAGAAATACAGATCACATGAAGTACCTGTGAAGGTAATGGAGCTATGTGTGGGCACAGAAGTGATTCTTGTGGATCAGCTTGTTGCTCATATAACTGAAGTTCTTCATCCATATACACACACAGTGTGTGTGTGTGTATATATATATGCACAAACACATTTATCTGTGATATATTCAAACTCTCATACTTACGCATACTTGACTATTACAAAAGCAAAGTGAATATAAATACATAAGATTAAGATGCTACATGTGGAGACATTCACAGGGAGATGCTATTTTAGTATGTAGAAGGAGGTTACTGTGTAATTAAAGACTGTTACAGTTCTCAGAAAGGAGCAGATGTAATCTATATACCTACATAATGTTAGGCATTCAGAAGTAAGGAAATGCAAAGTATGCAAGACTGTTCTGTTGTTCTTAACCTGCTTTTTATAGAAGTAAAAAAAGATTTCTGCAATAAAAACTTTTTGTAATTACGCTTTAATATTAAAGTCCTACTTTAATGAAACACCCCCCCCTTTTTTAACACAAGTGACTGCCATCAGTGCAAGACTGAGATCACAAACCCCAACTTTCTTTAACTGTGGCTGTTTACAGGTTTTCTTCTGGCATTTCTGCTGGTTCCTGGGAATAATAAAAAAAAAAGTCATAACTAACTCTCCCTTGAAATTCAAAACTATCTTGAAGCCTTACAACTTTAGAAAACCTATTATTTCTGATTGTAATTGGGAGTCAAAATCTTGTCTGTCACTTTCCACGGTGTTATATACTCCTAAGGCAGAATTTGGGGTTTTTTTCAGTTTTAATTTGGAGATTTTTATGATGACATCACTCACTCCAAAAGCAAATATTCTATGAATTGTGTTTAAAATTTCAATTTTCTCAAAAGACATTGTGAAGACATTTCACCACGATTGTGCTGGGAAATGCAGGTTGAATATTCTGTTTCTTATTCAACTAAGTTAACTGGGCAGTTGTTTGTATGGGTGTAGACATATTTGGAAAAAAGACAACTTTAAGAGTGGTCATGAAATAGCAGTAAATAAAGAGCTGTGAGCTGAGGATGTGTGTTAACTTGCACTGGATGTGTGTAACTGCTGAGACATTATGAACAATTGCTGTGTTTCTGAAAGGCTTCGCAGTCTTCCTAGAAGTAAGTGTTGGCCTGTGCAGTAATACTCAATTATGTAGTATCAAAACAGAAGTAACGAGCATTTCTGTATCTAAGTATTGCAGAGTGTCCATGTACAGTATGGCGCTTGGGCGTCTCCCTTCTGTCAGCAGCTGTGAATGCCATTAATTCCAAAGTAAAGAAAGGTTTTAGAGCTTGCATGGGACTTCCCTGGAGGAGGAACAGTTCACCAGCGTTGTAGGGAAACTCTGGAGGGCTTTGCTGGAGAAGTCTGCTATCATCTGTCTGATACTGCGCTCCACACTTGCAGTTCTTGATAAATATTGTGATGCTGTGCCCAAAGTTGCTAATGTAGAAGATTTACAAGATTGCCAAAAAAATAACTTTTGTTGTTTGGAGACATTCTTTTGTGGATTTCAGGAAAGGCACAGTTGATGGAAACCTTTCAGAGTTTCTGATACAGATACATCTGGGGATAACTTTGTGCAACAGGAAAATACAAAGGTATCAGTCTTCTGGGAAACATTGATGTCTTTACATTAAGACTAAATCCTAGATATTTTAAGTACTTTGCAGTTATAAAAGCATCCTACATTAGCATAGTAGTAAGTCAGTAGTCCTTTCAAAGTACTCCCTTTCTCCTGAAATGCTGAACAAAAGAACAACATACAGATTAGAGCAAGTTTTCTGCAGTGAGTTTCCATCCTGGAATTTATTTCTTTATGCCCCACCCAGAAAGCCAGTCTTCATCTTCCCAGTTCATTTTACCAACTGTTGCAGTTGCTGTGGTATAAACCATCTCCTTGCCCTGCCACTGCCAAATATTTTGCCACTTGGCCTAAAAATACTTGTGTTGGGTTCTCCAGAAATCTACAGTACAAGAAGTGGGAGCTGACAGGAGCTGGGACTTTCTGGGGATGTCTCCAGAAACCCAGGGGTGCCATCAGTGACAAGTTTTCACATATGCACCAAACCTCCTCAGTTTCATCCACACTGAACCCCAAGACCAGAGTTGAACAAAAATTTTAAAAAGTGTGTGCGAGATATATAGAGATCTCTATATATCTATATAGATATATAGAGATCTCTATATATCTATATAGATATATAGAGATCTCTATATATCTATATAGATATATAGAGATCTCTATATAGATATATAGATATAGAGATAGATATATATATAATGTGACATTTGCACATGTGCGTATATATAAGTTAGTACTTACAAGTGTGTTTTGGTCAGGTCTTTACTGTAACTTACGTGACTTAGTGATTGGCTTAGTGTTTTTAGTGTTGAAAGGTGCAGAACAGAAGTGTTGGAATATATAATGAAATTCATCATGGGATGATGGTAACATTTTCAGGGTAATTTGGGAATGAAAATTATTCTTTTGTGTGTTTTTTCTGTAAGAGATTGATCTTACCAGGTGATAAATTAAGTAGAGGTGACACTTTCTGTGTGATCCCAAGTATGGAAAACAATATTCAAATTAAAGGCTACTTTTTCTTCCACCAAAAGTGATGAAAATATTCCACTGGACTTAAAGGAGGACTATATGCTTTACATTATAGTGGCTATCCTGCAGATGTTTTAGAATCATAGTCATTTAGGCTGGAAAAGGCCCTTGAGATCAAGTCCAACCATAAACCTAACACTGCCAAGTCCACCACTAAACCATGTCCTTAAGTGCCATGTCAGCGTAAGAAATGGCTATCTGTAAGATTTGTTAGAGGCAAACGGGATAACACAATGCAAGAGTTTTTAAAAGACTTTCAAACAAACTTAACCCTTATTTCTTTTTATCTGGATTTTCAGTTTTTGTTTGTTGCCTTAGGAATTAAGTTTGCTAGTTGTGCTTCAAACAGTATATACAAATATCCAAAAAGGGAAGTATATCACATACAGGAAAATGAACACCACCTTTGAGTGTTGCACTCACTAAAACATGTCTTATTTCTTGGGAACTTTTTTATTCATTGTCTATCATTCTGAGACCTTAAGACCATTTTACTTTCACAGTTCACCACATTATTTACTGGTCAAAATTTGGGAAGGGGAGGGAAGTATCAGAGTCTATTCAGAGAACAGTAATTCTTACAGTTACCATCCTGTCTGGAAAGACTGTGATGCTAGGTTTCAACTGTGACCACTGTTTTTACGCCTATTCTGCACTTTCCATCGTACCTCGTGTGTATTGCTGAACAAGTAAGTTAAGCAGCAGCTGTAAGAGCCCTTTCAGTCAAGCAGAAGTCTAGGAGTCCAGATTTCTGGTTTCTAGTGCTGCTTCTGCTGTAATATCACTGTGTTATTTATTTGTACTTTGATTTCCCTATCTGTAAAACGGTAATGGTGATACTTGTCTTGAAATTTGCTGGAGGCTTACAGCCTGATCCAAACTCTGCTCAAGTCAATGGGAACTTTCCATCTCCAGGTCCCTTACTGAACCAGACCTTTACTTCACTGGTGTTTTCTGAGTCTTATGAGATCCTTAGATGAAACTAGCTATGAAATATGAAAAATTACTGCTATTGGTAGTGTTAGGGTGAGAAGATAAATGCAAATGAGTGTCCTTGACCCTGGCTGTGAACAGTCTAAATTAAGACATAACACAGTAAGAATATGGGGGGGGGGGGGAGGCTGTTAAGTGTGGATGAGGAATCATAAAATATATGCATTCTTTCTTCAATCTTCTGAAAGTGCAGCAATAAGGTGCTTCTCAGTCTCTACCTTGTTCATAATTTTACAGCATTCTGTTCATTTCTGAGACTGAAAAAACCCCTCAAAGATCAAAAGCTCTCTTAATAGCTGTGTCTGGTGCTTTGGTTTGTTGGAATGACTGTATGAGCATTGATTGGATTTCTGTACCAGAGGCTGTGCATTGTGACCCCACTGCTGGTGTTTGTCCAATAAAAATCTATCAGTAGCACAGGGTTCCCACTCACTAGCTTTGGATTTGGCCTCAAATACAGCATTTCAAAAAAGAGAGGGGAAAAGCAAGGGCAAAACAGAAAAGAAAAAAGAACTGCCAGGAGGACCTTCCTTTTTGATCATTGAGACAACAACAAATTATCCCTGTTTAGTATACATTTTGAGATTGCTTTTGTGCCAGGAGTTCTGCCACCTGTTCCCAGCAGGACAGTGTGGGGATAAGAAGAGAACTGGTAATCTTTGAGAAATAAAATATACATGTGCACTTAGAAAGTGAACTTTGATAATCTTTTTAGTGAAGGAGATAAACCTTTTCAGTGTTACAAATCACTTGGAGGATGAGCTACTTCAGTGCAGCTCACACAGCTGGGGACTATTTGTTTCATTTATTTAAAGGAACCTGAGCAGGCAGTTTCAAACAGCAAGTCTTGAGTTTTTGGGTTTTTTAAAGACAAACAAAACCCCGCACCTATCACGGTAAAAGTTCTGTATAATATTCTTTCATCTGTATTTTCTTGTATTCTGCTTTTCCTAATGCTTGCAAATGAGACAGTAAAATTAATTCTAAACCAGAAACGATGCTGCTTGGTGTAAACCAAGAAGTTAAGAGTAGAAGTCATTCAGGTTGTATGTTTGTGCTAATCAGTGTAACTTCATGCACCTCAGTGGCCTGGAGGATCTGACCTGTTAGGTGGTGTGTGGGCAGAACCAAATATTTATAACCACTAATAAATTAGAAGGTGCCCTAAGCAAAACTGAGTGTGAGAAAGAATACCTTTCCAGGCTGGGGTTGGGCTGCGTCCTCGGCAGGAAGGCCTACTTTCTCAAAGGCATTTTCCCATTCTTGCTTCCCCCAGCAGCTGTTCAGACAGACCCTCTCTCCAGCCGGAGAAGGGACAAGAGGAAGCAGGGAATTAACCCTTTGCTTACAAGAAACTAGGCTCCTTATATTTGGCAAATAATCAGCAGATCCTACCTCAAAAAAAATAATATATCTGCATTTGCTGTAATTAGAGGTGTCAGAGGTAGCAGATAAGAACATCCTGTTTTTGAAAATGGGTATTTTAAAATATCTCTCACTAGATGGCCACTGTTAAAATGGTGGCAGCGGGGTCTTGGATGCTGGTAGCAATGAAGGGGTTAAATCACTTTTGGCAGCCTATTGATCATGTAAAACCATAAAGCAGTTCCAGTAGAAAGAGATATGTAGAGGTAGAAAATATCAGACCAAGTGCATGCTCTCTGTGGATAATAAAAATTACCCACTTTCTCACAGATGTCAAATCTGGCAGTTTTCCACTAAAAATTTGGATTGCATATCAACTATCCAAATTATTTTAGTGTCTGTTGAAGAGTGTGTTTGGCAGGGTTTCCAGTAGGAAAATAGGAAGTTGATTTGAAAACATTAATACTATTTGAATACAACTGCTTAAGCTGATTGTTCCTTAGATGAACTCCAGTGGAAACACATTCTGCCCTGCAAGTCCCCAGCAAGTCTCCAGGTGGAGAAATTGGAGATGTGAAATTGGTGCTTGAGAGGGCAGGGAGATTTCTACCCCCAGGGGTTTTACCTTCACCCCCACCCCCCATTTTTCTCAATTACATATAGCTTGGTTAAATAAGAGAGGGGGATATAATAGGTGGACAAGCATTTGAGAGGAACAAGAACCAAAAAGGAGGGGTATGGTCATTGAAGAGAGCAAATACGCAAAGTATCTGTATAGCTTTTAGGGTTCTGACTGAAATTCACTGATTTGGGAAAGGGAGGTGAAATCATTGAGGCCCCAGCTAAGATGTATGTGCAATGGGTGGATGCCATTAAAGAAGTAACCGAGGGACTAGATACACCAAAACTGGGAAAAGAAGAAAGCACAGAAAACGGTCAGAGGTACGTACTTATTTAAAATAGTGCATATGGCACTAATCTGCTCCTCCCAGAATAACACAGGATTGCTGGGTTACAACTGGACCTTGCAAGAGGATGGACAAACACTCAGGTGTTTTGCAAAGGGCTTCTTGCATCTTTCTCTGAAGCAGAGACAGGATAACAAAGCAGACGAGTGGCAATACTGCTATTGTTAGACTATAATTGAGACACAGAAGGATGAAGTCAAGAGAGTAAAGTATCAGAAGAAGAAACTGAAAATTTCCTGATGCTGAGTTTGGCTAGGAATGAACTTATAACTAACTATAGGTCATAGATATCATAAAACACTTGAAAACTAAATAACAGGGCACTGATGCACTTACGAAAGGAAGTGATGGGAGTGATGTTCTGGCAGGCACTTCCACTGGCTTTGACAGCCTATTTTAATGCCAACAGAAGTTAGTATTTCTAACTGGGGATATAATCAGAGTAATGTTTTACTGAGCTTTTCACAGAACAAAAATCAATAGGAAAAAAATGCACTCTGATTGTCCTGGTATTCTAGACACCTGGTGTCAGATCTTGAAAATGTCTCATTCCACTGAGCATTATGAAGGATATAAGTCTGGCTTGGGCCAGGAGAAGTGCTAGAATAGAGCCCTCGCATTAATGTGACTTTTCTTTATTAAAGTGGCATCCATTTAAAGCCAGGGCAGTGTTAATAGGGCTGCAGACACGGTAGCAGAGTATTTATCTTTTTAAATCCTGTGACTCTTCTGTTTTCCTCTCCTATCTTTGTCCCCTTACTAGACTCAAATATACTTCAGCAGAAGTGCTCAGTCCTGACTCCCTATTTATTGTTGTTACTACACTGCCAGGAAGATTGGCGTATTGCTGTAGTATGAAGTGTGCATGTGAGAGAGGGAATTTCTGCTCCAGAGAGCTCATGCTCTGTGGAGGTCAGAGTCGAGTTCTTCTCCTGTGTCTGATCTGTCAGTATGCTGATACACTTTGAAAAACGCTCCTCATAAAAATTCTCAGGCTTTACCACATTTAATCTTTTGTTCTGATGCTTTGAGAATTATTGTCAGGCCCTACTGGGTCTCTGATGGATAACAATGGAAATCGGATGGGTTTTTGGTCTGGTGAAATTCTTGACATAGTGAAATTGTTAGAAATTTATTACTTGGATTTTGGAGAGGAAATCAGGATTTTATCTTTCAGAGGACTTCCAGGACTTTTCCAGTAGATGGTCCAGTCTGGTGTTCCCATTTGCCTTAGTTCAAATCAGATTCCTAGAGGTTGTGCCCAAGTGATGTATTGTCTCCCGGGCAGTGTTACGCGCTGCAGGAGAATAGGTCTGCTGGCACTTACTTTGGGGGCGGAGAACACAGCAGGGTCATTCCACTGCAGTGGAGCATAAAGTAAGTCATAGAGGATAGTAAATACACTTGAACTATTAGTCTGGAGCAGTTAGGAGGAGGTGGGGGGGGGAGCAGGGGGAGAAAGAGGTGTTTTGAAAAGTTGTTTGGTTTTGTTTGTTTGAAGGGAAAAGTGTACCTATCGGGTCATGATTAGATTTATTTTTTAGCATCTTTTGTTCATCCTTAATCTTTTGAGTTAGGAAATGTGTTTCCAGATACTTAAACGGCCTACTAGAACTCTACTAGTGCAGAATTGATCTGTGGAGTACTTGAACGATTTTTGACACATCTTGTAAAATGACCACTGTGCCTTTGTGAATAGGTACAGTTTCTTGTATATATGTTAGAGCATTGTCTGTCTTCAGCTATTGTAGTGGCACGTGGGATCCTGATTGTAGGATCCCTACATGCACAACTGGCAAGAAGTAGTCCATTTTTACTGCGCTGTCCCTAGTAGGGAATGCCACCAGCTGAAATGTTAGGTTCTAGTTGAGTATTTCTTCTTTTTGCCAGGGAGAGAATAGGTGAGATAATTCAGTATGTGTATGTGAGACTTGTCAACTTGCTGAAACACTGTCTTACCAGTTTTGATATTTTAATAAGATTAAGAGAAATTTAGGTCAAACCCAAGCAAAGCTATACTTGATCATCCAACCATCAAACGGGAAAAGATTTATTTTTATCATCAAGGAGGACATCTGACAAAATAGCTTTTGGGTCTCCTAATCTGTGTCCATAGTATCAAAACCTCAACAAATCTCAGTTCTGCCTTATGTAATAAAGCTTGTTTGTGGATAAATTCAGACTGTTTGGTATGTATCCTATGTTATTTATCCATCATGAAAGGATGGGTGACTCAATTTGAATAAAAAAAAGTCTCTTCTTCCTAATCCTCAGTGTCAAAATAGGATGCCAACTCTGTAATAGGCCTTTTCGTCTAGATGGTTTGCTTGGACCTGTGTGTGTGATTGGATTTATCTATTAAAGGCCTGTATTACATATTTATTTATCTTTTTTGGTTTTAGGTTTGAGAGAAGGCTTTCAATACTTCCACTGCTTTCTAAATTTTCTACAACCGGGAACTGAAAAAGTAAGAAAGTGAGTCAAATCCTGATGCTGTGGTGGAGTCCGGGGCCAAATCTAATCTTTGTGGCTTCAGCACAGGCCTCCTCTAAAGACTATACAGGAAGCTGCTTTTGTCATTCCTGTCACATGAAAACAGGAAGGTCTAGGAGTTTCATGTGTAATATTTCAACCCCAGTTACAGGAATTTGGTTTTGATAATTTATGTAAGATTATAATGAGACTTTGACACCCCACCCCATCCCCCCCTCTAATTCAACAGAACCAAGTTTAGTGTTTTGGTCACACAGCCAGCTCTTCAGTGCTCAAACATACACAGTCCTTTAACTTTTGGGCATACTTTTATATGTAAAATAGGATGATTTGATTACAGAGCCTTCCCCAAAGCCAGAGGCAATTTTTTTTCCTGCTCTTTGGACACATATATTTCTTCTAGTATGATAGGTATAAATGTCCTTGATCTTCACAAATGTATAGCTGGTGGGCGTTATAACAAGTCTCAGCTTACTGGGAGAAGTCTGTAAAACTAAGAATGTTTTCCGATGTGGATAATAAAATACTTTCCTGCTCCTTTATATAGTTTTAACAGAAGTTCAGGGTTCCAGTTCCTCTTAACCTGCTTTCCAGATTTCTTTGGAAATCAGACTTAAAGTTGTGAGTATACAACTGCCTTAGGTCCAGATTCTGCAGGTTGTAAGCAATCAAAGCTGGTCTGGACTTGCAGTTCTTTGTAGAGTTAAACTATATGGAAGCCTATTATTTGAGATACTTCTACCATCAAAGCTTGGCTTCATCTGTCTAGGACTAATAGAAATGTCATGAAATCTTCCCTTTTGATCTAGCTCTGTGAGATCTGTGGCTCAGTCAGAGATCCAGTTGTCAGGATTTTCAGTTTATTTCATTTTTCATTTTAAAATGGGTTGGTGTATCTTGGTTTTTTTTCTGTTAACCCCCAGTTGAAAACCTTCTCATGTACTGGCAGATAAAATTAACACTGGTCAACCCTAACATAAGAAAATAACATGACCTTAAGTGAATCATTGACAAGTATGTAATGACAATATGTAATTTTCTGATTCTTTTCTCACTCCCCATCCTTCATCCGGGTTTAGGTGAAGGAGATAAGACACGGACTCATCTGAAACTAAGGCTTTCTGTCTTGTTAGGTCTTCCTGTAGTTATTGAATTTAATTTTTCTGTATTTGGGTAGACTGTAGTCTCAGCTAGAGTGTTTGTCTGGGTGGCTGTCTGATATCTTAGGAGGAATTTCTTACCGCTGTTGTCACTTAAGTATTATTCAGAATACTTTTGTGGGTCAGTGTTTTCAGGCTTTTCCTAGTTTTTGTAGCTTGGAGGATTTTAAACATTTCTTCCACACCGTTCTGCCTTGCATGGTGACTTGTAGGACCACAAGGTATCAGTTTCACATGTATTCTTAGTGACTGAGGTGAAGCTTGCCCCATTACTCATTAGGAGTGGCTTTTGCCACCTTTTCATTTGCAACTTAAAATTTGAAAGGCTCACTTCTGCAACCGTTCTGCATTTGAAAATTAATTAACAATTATGGTGTTCATGAACCGATTTGATGTCCTTAATGCAGGAAAGGGGCTTTGCGGGAGAATAAAAAGAATAACATGCAGGAGAAGATTTGTGGTTGCTCAGTCTGAAAACTGGCACTCACAGGATTGTACTGAACCCCAGAGTGCTAGTGTGGAGTGATGGGTGCAGGAATAAGCATCGTCCAGATATGGGTAGGCTTGCAGCCTGGGCTTAGGCAATAATCTGATGGAGATGTACGGGTGCATGGTTGCTTCTGTACGCAGTAATAGCAACGCGAATACAAAGCTGTTTCAACTCTCAGACCTGTTTATGCAGTTAAATGGTGAAACCAGGTCTGTATCAGTCCAGTAAGTAGCCAGCTGGGTCTGCGGAGCTTTCTAGAGCCTGTTGGTTGACTTACCATGTGTCATTTTTATATATGTACTTTTGAAAACCATACCCATTTCTAGAAAATGGTATCCCGTTTAAGTGAAGTCAACATAAGGATGATGTCTACAACTCTCCAGCTACCTTTGAAAGGAAATGTTCACCAGCTCCTCTGTTGGTTGTTCCTTGGAACTGGAAAGTACATAACTAGGTTTTAATTTACAACTTTTCATTTTTTTATATATTTTTTTTTTTACAGTTAATCTTTAGAAGTTTATTTAAATGCCTATCAGAAAAGGAGCTTTATCCTTTTAGCCCTTTGTCATGCAGGGCGGTCCCTACTAGCTTTTGAACAAGATTTGTCCAAGAAAACTAAGCAACTTAGCAAAAGAAAATAAACAAACCAGCACATTTTAAATGAAATGCATTCTAAAATGTTTTTTTACCCACACCACCCACATATATGTTAACATACAGAATTAGTCCTAACCTGCCAAGAGAAGAAAATACACAACACCTTTCAAAGATGCAAATTGACAATTAACAAAACAATAGAGTTCTAGCCTTCCTTTGCTGAGGTGCAAATTGATAATCAGATTGCAATGAAAAACTGGTGGCTTCTGTTTAAGATTTAGTTTGAGACGAAGGCTCCCTACAGAAGAAAGGGAGGGAAAGGGACAAAGTAATGCAACCAGTTCTACACTGGGGAAAAGCTGCATAAGGAGCACTGGGATACCAGGCTGATGTTAACTGTGTAGTTTGCACGTTGTTAATTGTGACAACAGGAATGAGAAGGGAATGGTAAAATTTGGTTATGTTGTAGAATTGCAGAGGGCAGAATCTGAGGGGTAGCAACCTCTTTTTATTCCTGTCCATATCCTATGCTCTACACTGATGGTGATGAGAGAAACTGCAAACCCTGTGTGATAATTTTTTTCACTTATCTTTGTCAGTCTTACCTTCCCTCTGCCCATTAAACTCCATCTCTTGTATTTATCCTAATGTTTCACGCACCCCTAAGCTGCTGCAGGTACCTACCAGTTTATTTTATCCTGACTTGCCTCCGATATCTTTTATCCTTTCCAAATATGAAGTTTTACATAATGATTTATACTTGAAGAGCAAATAAATAATGAGAACCACCATTGGCTTTTCTCATAGTATGTTTTAGTGCCCAGTGCTTGGAAGATGGCAAAACAGGCTTTTGTACTGCAGGAAGTTTCCATGTTATGAATTAGAGAGGATGTGAGGAATTGAAGATTTGTTTGGAAGTTGTAATTTGGATGCAAATTTTGAAGAAACAGTTGTAAACTTTTTTGTATTTTCCTACCATCTGACTTGTGTTTGTTCCATGCTTTTGGCCAACAGCAATGAAATTGGTGCCTTAAATCATGTCCCTCTGTGGCCTGTAGTATTTCTGCTGCTACGTACTTATGAATGTTGCTGAGTTTTAATGGGATTTTTGCTTATTTTTACTTCAGTTTACCAATGACTTGTTCCCAATGCTATTTACTTTTTAACATCTAATCTCTCTTGAAAGATCTGTATTGTAGCATGTGTACACTCATTTGAATTTTGTTCTTCTGATTTCTTTTTTCTTGAAGTTTTGTTACTATGGGAGCTGAATTTTAAAAGTAGAAGAGTAATTTAAGGATAAGACCTTTTTAATAATCTGAATAATTTATGACATTTGACAAATATATAGATGTATAGTCTGGGATTTTTAAGACTGGAGTATTTGAGACTTAGTTAATTTGAATCCAAGCCGTATGATTAAATGTGCTAGATATCTTGGAAAGTTTCAGCCATAATTATACAATTTTAATGAATTTGTTGCTCTTGAAAATGTTGAGTTGACAGCTGCTTAGGATGAAGTCCTGGATAGTTGCAGCACATGATAGGTAGGGGATTGCAGAGCTCTGAGCATGCTGTGCGTTACTCGGCGCTTTCTCAAAATGAAGTTGAACATCACTCAGTAAACAAGCAGCTGGGCCTTCCCTTCCTGTCAACAGAGCAAGTAGATTTTTTTTGTGGACGGCCGGCTAGTAGCAAATGCTTGACATCTTTCTCTCATTTGTGGTTGGTGTGTGTCAGTGCATGTCAGTCCACCCAGGATGGTTGTCACAGCCCTCGTCATGTGAGGAGGAATGGAGAAATTTTGGATGTTGACACTGGCAGTGACAGTACTCTTGAGCCTGAATTCAGGGAATGTATTAATCCCTCTTTCAGGTGTCAAGATTTACACTTAAGTATTTTGATTAGCACTGAATAGGAGATTTTTATCCTTAGTGGTGTAGTGGCTTGTTGCATTTAGATACCATTTATTATGAATTAGATCCTGACATTGAATATTATCTGACTTCTCTGAAAGCCAACCCCTTTTGAGTGGATGTGGTGTTTGACAAGTAAATAATAGTGTATGGTGCCCTATGAACATGTTTTAGCCTGCTCTTGCATAAGTTTTCTTAGGCTTGATGCATGTATTTAAAGAGTGTGGTATGCAAGATACGTAAAGATGAAAAAGTTTGTGTTCAGATTTCTTCTTGGGCAGGATTCATGTTGATATCGCTCTATGCAGCATTTTATTATCCTGCCTCTGGTACAAAGGGGTATGTAATCTGAAGTATGGGGGCTAGACTTATTTTTTCAAGTAAAAGCCACTAAGGCCAGCACTTTTGTCCCTTTTCATGTCATGTGAAGTCTGTGTGATTTCTAGCCCTTTATTTCTTTTTTCCAGACTATTCATGTTTGCTGTCGGGCAGGGCAAATCAATCTTTTCTAAGTACTCTTTAATCATAAATCTAGATGTATTAAGCTTGCTATTACCTAGCCAGTGGTAGTCAGAAACAGAAAAATGCAGGGGGGAATATCTAGTCAGTATGGCTGAACTGTGATTGGGATCACGGGGCTTCTTGCTCTATGCACCTTGACTCTTGACTGCAGCGATGCTTTTGGTTTTGTCAGTGAGCTGTCTTTTTTTTTGCTTTTTAATTTTTTTTTTATTAGAGGCTACTTTAGTATTCTAATTAATGTGCTTTGCGGTGTCTGTTTTGTGTGCTCTGAATGTTCATTTCCCTTAGCTTACATTTCCCCTCTGGTTTTCAATAAATCTTGGTGGACCTTTGTATCCTGCTGTCTTTTCTGCTCTTTTTCCCTAGAGTGTTAATTCCCACCCCCTGAATATCTGTAAAATCAGCATTTTATTTTTTCCCTCCCAAGCAGCTATTGCCATCAGCTGTTATAAAATAATGGCTTTAGATGTGTCCCTTACAGTACATTGACCCCTCTGTCTGATTTATCATTAATTTCTAGAGACTTGTTCCAGGCTTGAACTAATTCCTTCCCCCCAGGGTCTTGAGTTAAAAACCACACTGAAACCCACTTCCTTGTTCTTTTGTACCTGGGATATTAATCATATTGCCACCAGCATCCCTGGCACATGGAGGCATCCCACTACAGTTAATGATATTCTGAGTGTCTTCCATTGTCTTCTTACAACAACATTCAAGCTTCCTAGACTTATTTCTGAGCTTGTATCATATCTTGCCACTCTTTATATCTTGCATTTTACTCCCCAATGCCCACACTCTTAGCGGAAAAGTAGTATTTGTTTCCTCGAGGTTCTTGCCCGATTACTTTCTACTTCTGCTTTGTGCAGTTAAAAGGGGGGGTGCTGGCAGTCTGAGCAGAAGACGTGGCCATTTGCAGTGGAACTTGGGCTCTACCTAACAGTGTAGGGATACTTGTAGGCTACGTTTTTATGAGGCTTGGAAGAGTTTCTATGCATAATTAAGAACATTGGAAGGGGATAATCTTATGAGTGCTGTGACATGGTCAGTCAGTGGAAAGTATTGTATCTTGGGTTGTAAGTTTTCTTCGTCTGAATGTATTGGTCTTAGAGTGGGATGTGTTTGGAACTAGCAGGAAGAAGACATGGTCACTGACGAGGCAGCAGACAGTATTTGCTTGGCTCTACTGACTGTAGGATGCATAAATATTGGTGTGTTCACTGCAGGATTATTGAGAATGCAGGTAAAGGAATGTTAAGATTTGTGAGCCATCACGGTGATGACATCTCCTAAGTTACCTTTTCTAGGCACTGTGAAAGTTATGTTGCCTCTTGAAACTTAAAATCATAAATATCAACTAGTCTTTTGGAGATAATGTCCATCCCAGAGCACATTTACTAATGTCCTGTTTCTTCTTAAAATTGCAGTCAGCTCTTTCTAGGAAAAAGACTGAAAAGGTTGCTGTGCAGGAACCTATTCCTTCATAGCTAAGGCTCATCGATATCTGGCAAGCCGTTACAAACTGCTGCTTAGGATAAGATTGCAAACACGGTGTACCCATATATCTCCCTCAAGACAACAGGAGCTGTCAGTGCTTGCTACTTCTGAAAATTAACATTCCAGAAAACTAAATCCACCCTGACCCTTTTTGAATTTTATACCTCCTGCTATTAAAAAAGAAAAGTTATTTTGACAATGTGAAAATCTTGATACTGAATTGCTTGATTTGGAAGTGCTTTGTACAGCTACTGGAATGGTTTAGTAACCTTTGATCATATAAATAAAGTACGTGAACATCTATGTATATGAAGCAAAGAATAATGAAATGTATGCTCTCTGTTGCTTCTTGTTTGCAAACCTGGTGCAAACTAAACTCGGTTGTAGTCTATGAGAACCCACAGGCATGTTAGCCAGCAGAGCTAATATGTAATAATACAGACAAACATTTTGAAAGGAAAACATCAAGTCCTTACTCGTCACAATGTTTATTGAATTAGAGGCTTTGAACATGGGGGCTGTAGCATAGTGTACAGCTTGCTCCCTGCCTCTGCCTGGTGTCAGAAGGACATGCTGCTTCTGATGCCTGGAGTAAATTTGCCCAAGACCGGTGTCTTGGAAGTTTTGTTTCTTGCAGGGATCTGTGTATAAAGACTCCATTTGTGAGGCAGAAGAAGCTACAAATAGTATGTTGTAGTATGGTTAACAAATGATATCAAGAGCTGTGGAAAAGTCATACTGCCACATTTTCAGGTCTGCTTGCCAGATTGGGGGCATATGTGGGGGTAAAACATTGCTAGTCATCCCTTTGCATTCATGCCTGGTATCCTTGGTTGTTTATGCGTGAAGTCTCAAATACCTGGAGACATTTTCTAGTAATACTAGGCCAGAATTGTTTTTAAAAAGTGCTTAGCCTAAAAAAATTCTAAGATTGATTTAGAAATGTTAAGATGGAAAAAAAAAGCGCGCGTCCTGATGTTTTTGTTTTATTTCAGGCCTTAAGTCAGAAGTTGTGCTTATGCTAGCTTTCCCCAGAAACAGGAGGGAGAGAGACCTAATAAAAATGTAATGCAAGCTGAATGCTCATGTATTCACAGATGTCTAGGAGACGGAGCTGTAAGAGAAGTGCAGATGCAACGGCTTGCGTGCTAACATCATCAACAGTCTTGTGGTGTGTACAGCATTATCAGCCATTGGTGTGTGATAACAAAGCTGCTAAAGTAAAGGCAGCCACTTAGCCATATACTATCTGCCCTTAAGTATCACTAATAGCCTGGCTGTCCCTACCTGGGCTAATTTACCCTGTGTTGCTGAGCTCCATGTTGTGGTGCATCTTTTGGCTACAGGGCAGATGGACCTGTTTTGGTGTTTGTGTGGCTTTTGGGTGGTTTTTGTTTGTTTGTTTGTTTGTTTTTAAACACCTCTGGCAGGTTTTTGTGCCGCTTATCACCATGGACTCCTGCCTTTGCTGGCTCATACGTAGCAATACCAAGCAAGTGGCATGCTGTGAGCAGCATCTTGCACTGTTGTCTCTGTGGACTAGAAGGTCCACTGCTGGCAGTGAAGCATGGTTGCTGTGGGTGATCTCAGGTTTCACCAGTGACATCTGGCCTTCAGCTTCCCGGTTGGGGGTCACTGCCTTCAAACCATGACAAGGTGTGTGATGGTAGTATGGAAACCAGATGCTGTGGTGACAGTGTTTCAGACAAGAAACTAGTATTTCAGCTGTCCTTTATCGGTCAGCTTTCAATTTTTGCTAGCAGGAGGGGTGTGATGGGCAGCAGCCATATAGTGATGGAACAGCACACACAATATTTCTACTACAGGAAAATATCCCATGGTGCTCTATTACTACCAAATCTTTCAGACAAAAGGGTTATTTGAGGTTTTGGAGAGCTGGGTAGCTGTTTCCTCTCTTCCTCTTCCCTGTGTTAACTGCTTCCCATTTGATCTGAGCTTGTGGGAGCACCCATGGTCAGGCATTGGAACATTTGAGTTCTCTCCTTCCTCATCACGGTTGCCCGTTTTCTCTCCTGGAAACCTCACCCATCACATTTCTGCTTTGAAACAGTCATCTCCTGGGCAGAGGGAAGTGCTGCCGGCTGGCTTGTCCACAACAGCATGGATGGGCAGGAGGGGTGACACTGTGCAGAGCATGGGGAGAGATGTGGGTGGTGTGATGCTGAGCCGAGCTAGCTCCAAGGCTGCATGCCTGAAGCAGGACTGGGCTGTGTTGGCCAGAATGGCTCAGGGCAGGCTGCAGGGAACAGTTATTTTGGGCCTCACAGTGGCACTGACACCTAATAATTTTGGCATTGTTTGGGACCACATACATTTATAATCAGAGTCTTACTGCAGGGTCTGTGCTGCAAGGAGAGATTTACAAATAACTTCAAGGGGGGGGAGTCTACTGGAAAGCTGCAGTTTCTGCCTATTTTGGTTAACTGATACAGCCTTTTGAGGTCATTTAGGGTGGATTGATATGTTCTCGTTCTCCGTATGTGCGGCAGTGCAAGGATCCTGCAGATTGCAATAAACAGGGAAAGGGAAGGAGCAGATTGTCCTACCGGAAAGTAAAAGACTCTTTCAGGATTGTGTAGGTTGTGTAATTTGAAGATCAACATTGCTTATGGTGAACAGATGGAGAGGATGATTAGAAGCTACAAGTGCCCTCCTGTGCTATAGGCCCAGTGTCAGATAAACTACCTCTACAGAAAATTATCACTTTCTGAAATTCTAGGACAACTGTAGGTTGTATTCTATGAAATTGAGAGAGAAAACTGGTGTGAGGAGGAGGAAAGGATCTAGACTGTTAACTGTGTGAGACTGCAAACTGCCTCTTGGGAAGCTCAGATTCAAGGTGGTTTTAGTGTCTGTGAGTGCTCAGCATTGTTTTATGAAACTGTGCAAGAAGAAATTCCCGTTATTTCAGTCCTGGAGTTCACTGTGGCTATCATTAGTACAAACCAGGGTGATTTTTCTCTCGGTGAGGGCATGCTTACCTGCCTCACGAGGTCTAAGAATGCAGTATTTATTGAATGCCAGAGCATGTATGCTAAAAACTGACCAAATGATGCATTTTATCACATATGGCTGTAGCAAAAGTGTCTGAACTTCTGGTTGAGAGCTGTAGACCAGAGCATGTATATTGCAACATAGCATGTAGTTAGTATTTAAGGTTGGTTGTGTGAGGCTTTTTGTTTTGAAAGGTGTATTTAAGGCGTTGGTGAATGATAATGTTGTAAAGCAATAGACAGCGATTGGAGCATAAATAATGGGTATGCACTGAGTTGACACATCTTCTGGCTGGCCTTAGCTGGCAAAAATACCTGTGTGTCACAAGGATCCCAGTTAGAATTGATACTGTGAGAACTGGGAGGGCATACAATGGCAGGCTGGAAAATCCAGTAACTGGGTAAGTAAGCACTAGTGTCTGACCAGAGCTTGGCAGACAAAACAGTCAGTCTTGGAGCAAGAAAGCCGATCGAAGTGTCTTAATAGAGCTCTTTCTGCCAGTTCTTTAAGGGCTGGGATGAAAGTTCTACTCGGTAAGTAGAAAAAAATACTGAAATTAGAAGAGGGGGAGAAAAAAGTGTATTTTCCCAAGGATAAACCAAACTGAACTACAACATGTAAAAAGGAAGAATTTGGTCATACTCATGGTTAAGTCAATGGGAGTTATGCCAGTGAGTTAGGAGGGAAGTTGGTCAAGCCGTTTGTCTACCTTTCTGGCACCAATGGAGAGCAGTCCTTTCTCCAGCCCTAGAAGCCGAAGTTGTCTTGGGCACCCACAGTAGGCTGAAGAGCTGTGTGTAGCACAGAGCCAAAAGCAACATCTGCTCTAATCCTACCTCCTTAAAATGCCAAGGAGTGGTCATCTCTGCAGGCTCTTCTTAACAGGGGAGCCTCTGTTCAGGACCCAGGCCGAGAGCTCCGCATATTTGTGTACGTGTGCTCTGATCCACAAAAGGCTCATACACAGTGGATGCTATTTAAAATGTTTTTTAGCAGTGGGTAAGAAGCTGGAAGTGTTGACACATGTTCTGTGTACTTAAAAGCAAAAGGTAAAAGAACATTTTAACGGCTGGCACCCATGAGAAGCTTATTCTTGATGGTGGCAAATATAATGGTGAGAATATGCTGCAGAAGGGGAAAAGGGCAATGGCCAGAATATGACTGTGTATTCTTCTGCTTTTGCAGTATGTCTATGTTCATATGTATGTAAACATACCTTACAGAATCAGAATATGCAGCAATATGGAAGATGTTACTGACATGTGTATATAATGTATGGTATTACATACAGAAACTGTTTGTTAAATGAATGCTAAGATTGTGAAGTCAGGCACTCAAAGCATAGGAAATGCCAGAATTAGATTTGCCTGCACAACCTTAATTCAGCCCGTTTGTGCATATGCATTATGATACAGTCTTTAATTACATGATCACATATCAGACCACTGAAATGATGGTGCTGACAGAATGGAAGATATTCAATATTATTTTTTTAATCCTTATTGTTGGTGTGGCCCTGTGGCAGGCACATTCTGCATACATTCAAACCTCATCTTAAAACCAGCAATTCCATAATTTTATTGGTATAATAAATACATGAAAATTAGTAATTTCCTATAGATTTATCTGTGATGTTTAGCACTGTTACCTGTATATTGTAAATATGTATGTTGTGAGAATCAATTAACATCTTTTTGGTACTGGATCCATTTTACAGACAGGGAAAAAGGTTTTGAAGGGGAAGAAAACAGCCCAATTCATTCAAATCCTACCTATGTAGCCAGTCGACCTAAATCCTGGCAGCAATCCAGTTCATTTAAGTCTGCCTAATTCTGTATATGTATTTGTCTGTGGGGTTTCTGGACCACCTGGAAGTGTTTGAACCCACATACCTCAAGAGAAGTGCCCTTGCCACCTGGCTTAGGGGGAACCCTGAGGAAAAGAGTTTTCTACCCTTCTTCCAAAGTGAAGCTACTGTGCATCCAGGAGGCAAGAGCCATATGGCAAGTCAGGCACCAAGCTGGCCCGGTGATAGGCTAGTAGAGGCGCTGGGCTTTCAGTGGAGTGGTTGATCCCAGGTAGATACAGGCACTTAGCCTTTTCTGTTGGCTTCCCATGATGATAGCTTAAGAGAAGGTATCTAGCTTAAGCAGAAAGGATCCTCTTTGAAGGCTTCTGTTTAGTCAGTGGAGAGAGGGAAATGCAGAGTTTTGTTGGACTAGACTTCTACCCTGCAAGTCTTCAGAGGTATCCCTCTGCCTCCATGCAATGTATAGGGAAGCTAACTGCTGTGATAGGCTTCTAAATGCATCTGGGTCAGATCTGACTTTTCAAAGTGTTGTCTTCACTTTATTATAACTGTTTGTATCTTTAAAATATAGCATCAGTTGACAAAATATGGCATCCACAAGTGTATGGTCAGGTGTACCAGCTGAGAAAGTGGGGCATGTATGACTAAGGGCTTCCTGCAAAGATTTTGGATTCCTGCAAAACTGTCCTCTTTTTGGCTTGCAAATCTCTACCACCTTCAATTCTCATGTTCCAGTACCTAAACTGAATGAGTTAGTGGTCCAGCTTTGTCTTTAAGTATGCAAGTCATGTTCATTCCCAGAGCTGGCTCTTCTTGGGTGATATCCTTCTAGAAAAAATTAGAATGTGATCATGTAATTAAAGAGTCTTGCAATGCGTATGCACAAAGACTGAATCTTAGCTCATGATTTCAATGGCTAAATTGGGAATGGTTGTACAATCATAAGTATAGTATTTTGTAATTTAGTATTTTGTTGAATGCTCACTTTTATTCATCCTTTTTTAACCAAAGGATTTTTATAATGTAAATCTGAAAAATAAGAATATTATCCTGTAGAGCTCTACTGCCCTTTCCCTATCACTTTGTAGTGCTTTCCAGCGTAACACCTGGGAGCTTTCTGATGGCTCGGAAGAGCTGCTGGAGGGAGAGGCTTGTGAAGCCTTTGGGGTGAACAGGTTGGCGTAAGAGGAGCTGTGTAGGATGGAGCATGCTTAGCATACCATGCTATTCAGTCTGTTATACTGATTTTCAGCAGGTCTCTTCTGCATACATGCAATTTGAGAGCTCCCTCTTTCCCAGACTTGGACAGTGTTCAGGTGGGTGGAGGCAAAGGGCAAGTCACAAGAGTCACGTTCTCTCGGACACATTTCAGGGTCATCCAAGAATGGTTTAAGCTATGTCACTTGACAGCCAGGGTGACCTAAGAAAAGACATGTGGCTCAGGTTGTGAATGGTAATGCATTTAGCCACAGCAGTTCAGTTTTTCAATTTTTATACTCACTGTTTTGGTGGTATTGGCTGCTGCATTTATTTTCTTATATATTATATTAGGCCAACCACAATTAAGAGTGTGGCATTTCTGATGAAGTGGTGGTAAAGGTTTGACCAGTCATCGTGTGCTTACTGATGATACCTACAGAAGATATTTGGGGAGAAATGCAAACGGCGTAACAGAGGCTTTACAGTGTAGGTTGGTGAGAATTCTGTTCTCTGAACAGGACTAGTGCAGAGATTTAGAGAATTACTCAAAATTTAACTTTGCCTTTAACTGCGGGGTTGCTTGTGCTGACTGGTTGCATGTACTGCAGTTGCTAAACTAAAAAATATACTGCTTTGCATTCAAGAAAGCAGACTTTCATGGTTGCATCTGAAAAAAATGTCGTAGCTGAAATAAGCAACATTGTCGGCAATATTAATTTACAAAAATAATCTGTAGTAAACTGTTATAATTCAAGTTTGGGGTATGTAAGGTGCAGCTGTGTTTGGAGGTTCTAGTTAGCCTGTTGTATTGGTGATTACATACTGCAAGGAGGGATGAGGATTTGCTGCTTTGCCAGTTTTAATAGAGGCGAGGTTAACTAATTCGATTCTGGATACTCTCATCATGAGTTGCTTGAAGGTGTTCAAATCTGCTTATGAAATAGTCCCTTCTGAGCTAAGGAGATGGAAATGAGACACTAAAAGGCTTTCTTGAAGTGCTTCCATGTTTCTCAGCTCAGAACATCACATTTGATATTAATATTAGGTACTGAGGCAAAGTCATCAGGTAGAAAAGGGAGGAAATGTAGAAATAGTCATTTTCTTGTGTGTTTCCTCAGGATGCTATTTTGAGGCTTTAAAAAAAAAAAAATCATGCTTTGCTGATGAGGCTGCTGTAAACCGGGGAAGTGGCAGATGTAATTTAAGTCCCAGGGCCCTGCCCTAGAAGAGGTCCAATACTGGCAGCATACATATTGCTTATATGAAAGCGAACAGATGGATACATTTGGTCAATTCTGCTGGGTTCATATGGAAACCTTCAGAATTTTTTCTTACTATTTTGAGTGGAATACTTAAATCTGTTATCTGCTGAGAGTCTGTAGTTGCCCGGGTGGGGTGCCTTTGTAGCTTTGAGCAGGGAGCATTGCCTTACTGTGGATGTCTTCAGATCATATGTATTTATCTGACTGATGGAAGTCTCCCCCTATTCCCCCCCCACCCCATACTCCAGGACCAATTCAGCTACTGGAGGAGGGAGCTGGATTTTTTTCAGCTTCTGTGGCATGAGAACTGTCAGCTGAGTCTTAATCATGGAGTTATTACTGGTAGTGAAAAGCAAGAAAGAGAAGAAATCCGTCTTGCTTTTCAGATGCTAGATTGATTGCAGAGGCATGTTTTGGTTACTGTTGGAGTGGGGATGGGAGACGAAGGAGGAGATGGGGAGAACAAAAACATTGTATTTTCTTTAATTAAGAAAACCACTATTTTTATGATACTAATTCATGCTGAATTCTTGCTGAGTTTTTTATGTTTCCCAGTTCAAAACAACTGGAAGCAATCAAGTGAAGGGAAAAGAATGGAGAATCACAGAGGAGGGGGTGTAGCTGTATTAGAAGAACATAGCTCGAAGTGTTAATACTTAGTCAGGGAGTGGGAAGGTGGGATTAATCTGTAATGCCTGAAATTAGTCTGGTTTGAGTGTCCTCATAGGTTAGTGTGTGTGTGTGCGCACATGTGTAATAATGTAATAACATGTTATCTTATAGCATCAAGGAAACAATTGGTGTATGACTAAATCATTCTAAAAGCCCGTCATACAGATGTTCAGCATCTATATTGTCATCTAGCTATCTTTTTTCACGTGTATAGCATATAAAAATGTATTCGTCAAGTGTTTAGACACTATCAATGACAGATCTCTTCAGTATTAGAGATCTTAAACTCGCTCTTTTATTTTGAATCGTGTTAGAAATAAGATACTTTTATCAGGAAGTTTTAGCTTTAAAGCTTTCCAGGAAAGCTGTAAACAAAGCAGAAAGAAAAATGAAATCTCTGATATTAAAAGCATACTTTTATGAAGACTGCAGTTGTGTGAGTGCTCACTTCTCTTCTTTTAAAGAAAAAGATTTCTTTGAACCATTAGTGACAGTAACTTTCATTGAAAATGGGGGCTAGAAGAGTAGAAACTGAGCTCATTGGGAGAGAGAAAAGAAGGCTTGAATTTGACAAAATAGTTTACTCTCTTTTCCTATCTCATCCTCTTGAGCTCCATACTTCTCACAAAAACAACTCCGCCCACTGTTGTAGAAAATGGCCATCTCTTGGTATCTTCTTTGGAGGTTTTGTTTTGATAGGGCTAGTGCTAGTTTAGGGGATTAACATGAATAATCCTATCAAATTTTGTTAAAAGGCATGGTACCAATACAGAAAGATCCATGTATACTATTTAAAATACACTTGTTAACAGAGATTTAACAGTCATTTCATTCTCCACTGTTCATCACGTTCACACATGTGGGATGGGCAGTAACAGATTGAGCTACATCTTTTCATTTCAATTCTGCAGCAGTGCCTCTTTGCAGGAATATTTTATGTAGTAATAATTTTCTTCCTATTACAGACTTTCTAACTATGTTAATGGCAGTAGACTGGCCACAGAGACACGCGTGAGAACTACCTTTGCAGTGACATTTAAACAATTTATTTGATCTTGCTTTAGCATACCTGCTCATGCCTTTTTTTACTCTGTTGTCGACCTTAGGAGAACTTTGTGTATAATCATGGGTCTTTCAATCACATTTAACTTAACAAAATGGTATGCAAATTTCTGTGATATGTCATTTCTGAACTCTTTGGGATTTGCAGTGTGTATGCTATCAGGTGGATACCCCTTGACTGCACGGGCATGTTTGAGTAGTGGCTGCCCAGCAACTCCAAGGCCGGTTGCAGAAGGCAGTGTTTCTTAGCTGAGGATGCTCTCTTACATATATGCAGTTGTTGGATGTGCCTTGACTTATACAAAACGGGAGGTGCTATCAATATCCATTTTTTTGTGTATGATGGTGGAAAAAGCACGGCATAGAAAGGTTGATGGCAAAGGGGGAGTTCTATAGAACTCACATTTACCATGTTGTATTGATCATCTTATTTAGGGAAATTGAAAGTTGTGGATTCATGGCTGAAGTGTGTTACTGGTGTGGGAGTGCTCTTGGCTAAAAGCCTAAAATAAAGACTTTTGCATTGTGAATGCTTATCTTCTCCTGTGCTTGATGTAGCTTCTCCCATACTGGACCATGCGTAAGACTGCTCTTAGGATGAGAATGGTTAAAACTAATTGCCACTGGCACTGTAGTTGTTAACACTTGTATTGGTTTCTATCAGAATCAAAAGTCCTAGTGTAAAGTGGTGTTATACAACCATCCAAAACCAGGGAAATGGAAAGGCAAGAAATTAACTGAATTAATTGGAAAAAATATATTTATCAGCTTGTTGATTATTAGTATAATTCATGGAAACAGATTCTGTGAAATTTTCATTCTGTGACAGCTGATTGGGTGGGAAAAACATAGGATCACTGCTGAATGTTTACATTGACAAGAACATTCCCATTTGTGAAAATCTTGGACACTAACATCATATGTGGGTTACCTGCTGTATTATGTCCCCTATCCGGGAAACACTTAAAGCACATGATTAATCTGTTCAATTTCTGTTGAAATAATAATTTATTTTTTTAAAAAACAGAAGATAAGCTCACATGTTTTAAGTTTGGCTTTTTCATAAACATTTGTAGAATGAGGTGCAACTTACTCTGCTGGCTATGTTTCTTGCCTTTCCATTTCCCAATCCTGGTCATGAAAACAGAGTTACTGCCTCAGTTATGGGAAAAGAAAGCTGGTTGCTTGGATGGGTCATACAGCTGGCCTTCGCATGTGTTTGCACGATGTGTTGTTACTGCATTACTGAACTGGATTCTTTGTCCACATGTACTAGCCTGCCTACAAACAATAGTAATAATGGTACGTGTCACGCTCGGTTCTCTACAGCACTGAAGCTCCTCTGTTGAAGGGGAAAATTCGAAGCAATCTTCATTTCTCCTAAAATTGTCAGTTTGGGTTTCCATGTTCATACCAATTTAGTGTCTAGGTCTGATTTTTTCCATTATCCTGCATCTTGTATACAACTATGGCTTGCTGTCGGAAATGAGTAGTCCAAGGATAAGACAAGGGAAGATCAAGCTTTCTGTCCTTGGGGTAAAGGAAATTATATGTAGTTCAACTTTCTCAAGTGACAACATTCATTAGGCCGTTACTACAGACATCTGTACGTAGGCACAATAAGTTGGTATTTTCTGGGTACTTCCAGTAATAAAATCCTAAATCAATGTTTACAGAAGATGTTTAAGCTTTCTTCAGTGATTCCTTCACATGTAGCTTTTCTTTAAAAGTCTTTGACAGAAATGTGCAATTACAGAAAGCTAAACCAAGGGGCCACGATGAATTTCCTCAGACATCCTTCTTTTGCCTCCTTCCTTTTTACGCAGGTGTGGGTCCCGGTTAATGTGTACTCAACCTGTGCATACGTTCTGGGTGCTCCCTCTGGGGTCCCTATTAGTACTAGTTACACTGTTGCTGTGCAAAGAGTACCTTAGCCATCTCTCTACTGAAAAGAAATAAAACCAGAGTTGAAGATACAAGTGTGGGGAGGGAAGAGATAGTCCTTTCCATTTATTTATTTCCTTGCATGCTTTTTGTTTTGCTTTTTTGGTTTGGTTTTATTTGTTTGGGCAAGTTTCTTGCCATTTACCTTTGCATTTGCATTTCCTATTGATTGGCAATTTTCAAACTGTTTATTGTGCTCTTTTGTTTAGCTGTTCAAGAGCTAAAACAAAAGCCACCAGGCCCTGTGAGGGACACATTTGCATGCGGCGAGCATTGCCCGAGGAAAAAGTAATTGCTAATGCATATTTATGTGGCACAAATTTGCCATTTGTTTATGCATAAAATTATCAATAGTGCAGGGCGGCCCAGCCGTAGAAAATGGTGACCTTTTTAGCTTAATAAATAGAAATCAGCTGTTATTGTGAAGAGATCAGCCATTTATTCTGTGTTGAGGGACACTGTCGGGAAAATGTAGATTGGTGCTGGCAATATCATTAAATGGAAGGCCAGTGACCCTTTCGGTATAGTCTATTATACTTTATCTAATAGGGGATAAATGACTCTGGTTGGCAAATAGATTAAAAAAAAAAGTGAAAGAAAAAAAAAAAACAACCACCACCCCTTCCTGACTTCTCTCTTATTGCTCAGCCACATGAACAGGTAAATACTGAGGAGGTAACCTTGCACAAGCTGGCTGGTATTTTTCTAGCAGAAAAATGATTTTAAAAACAACAACAACAAAAAACCCAACCTGAAGCCAACCACCAGGCCTACTCTGTTTAGACTAGTTTTGACTGGTTTCGAGTGGGAAAAACAACTGGAGCCAGCCTGTGATTCTTCCTAGTTCATGCCATCAAAAGCAACATTCTGAAAGGCCCATATATGCATTGGATTTTGGCTTGTGAAATGAGAACTCATAGTCTGAAAGTGGGAGGTAGCGTCTTTTCTGAAGACAACAGGTTTTCAAAAAGAGTTATGATTTTTTCTTATATGCATTAAGTTTTTTTAAGAGCAGATAAAAAATTTGCCAGATTATACCCCAAGACACTGAAGACCTTATCTGCAGAAGATGTAGCAACAGAGTTTTCTTTATGCTGTTCCACTAATTCACCTCAACCCTAATGGACAGACTTAAGACTTGAAGAGTTAAAAACTAACAGCCTTAAGCCTCAGGAAGTTCTTGTGAAAATGAAAGTATATGCAGAAAACCTCATTTTGCTCTCTATAGTGCACTGCACCGTGCATAACTGGAAGCAGCTTTAACCACCCCACAGGTGAAATGTGAGTCATGGTGACTGTAAATGGTTGTGGGTTTTATGCACACTGTATGGTGGACTGGGCGTTTTTGTTTTTTTCTTTTCTTAATCACTGAGAAAGATGCAGCAGATGTTTGCGATGGCAGTATTTTACTTAGCAAAGGCTATGTTAGATAGCCTTATCTGCATACCCAGTCTGGTTAGGTGAGATGAGATCCTACCCATCGCCACCGTGGGACTGCCCACCTTCAAAACATGGAGGCTGGCCGCTCCTCACTCTTCTCCTTTGTGCCTTCAGAATGTCCTGTTATGCTGGAAAGGCTGATCAGAGTAACTCTGGGGCTTTGTTCTGTTTGCTTCCTAAAAAACCCTATCACAAGCTAACGTCAGCATCACAGAAAAGCCACCACAATGTTTGTCACCAAGTGATGTCTTTTTGGTGGCCTCAGTAAAGAGGCAAAGGGTTGAACAGGACAAAGGAACTCACAGATTGCATCACTGGAAGCCTCTTTCAGGCAGGGTTGTCTGGGCATGATGGTGTGGAGGTTGTTGTCAGAGGTAGGACTTCTGTCTTGGAAGGGTGTTGATCTGTTTTTACCACTATTAAAATTCAGGGAACGTTAAAAAAATATCATTTTAGTAAAATATAATACAATACATAAAACTTACTATAGCACATATTATACGGTAGATGATGTATTACTCTCTATAGTAATGTTGTAGAAGTCTTCATAAGAATGTGCACCCACAGTTTGAGACTTACTCGTACCTAAAATTTTCTCTCATATTGGGACAGGTTTCGGAAAGGGTTTCTTCAGTTTCCTGTTTGTGCTTTTCCATGCTTTTAACTCCTGTGCACAGAGCTCTTGCCTGCTTCTGGAATGCTGCCCTTGCAGTCCTCCCAAATAATGGTCCCCAAACTATGTTGCTGTAGAAACAAAAACATTGTAGGACATATTATGGAAATAGAAAGTCAATGAAATAGCTGTAAGTATAAATTTTCTTAGATACATCCTATGGAAACCATAGTTAAGATGAAAGTGAATTTAATTTCAGAGTAGGATCTAGGTTTCTTCACGTGGCAACAGGTCCTTTTTTTGCTGGCTCTGTCACTCAAGACCATAGCCAAGAACCACAATTTCTGAAGTCTCTATTAATGTCTGGGGATTGTCTCATCCTCTCGTTAATAAACAGTTGTAATTAGGTGGTATTTTACCTTTACAAACACATTTTTATTTTTACTTCAACAAATTAATTCTTGGCTTATTCCAAGTAGATCTGATTTTTCCAAGGGGTCTTTTCCCATACAGGTGTCTCCAGCTCTGCTCCTGAAAGAAAATCTTCCTCTGCATGTCAAAGCTCACGGCTAGGTGTTAGCCTCTATTCTGCTTTTTCTTTTCTAACAGTCATAAAACAACCCATTTGAAGTATGCTGTTTGACACCAACTAGAAAGTTTTATGTAGATAAAATTAACAAGTAGAAAATGCTTAAGCCTATTGTGTGGGAATAAACTGGGGGCCACACTGTTGTAAACTAACCTGGATCCAGCTGAGATTCTAGCTCAGGGTATTATTATTATTACAGCTACTGTTGTCATTAGTACGTATTTTTTGTTGTATCTGTACCTGTAGCTGTCCAGGTCTGGTTGTGGAAGATACTGTGCTAAGTACAGAGAAATAAAAAGTAAGGCTTCTTCACAAATCTAGAAGGTTTATGGGAAATCACAAAGGTTTGTAAAGAGTAGTTGGTTAAGGGAGAACATAGGTCAGAGACAAGGGTGAGCAAGTATCGCCGATCAAAGCTTGTAGCAGCAAACACAAGAATGAGCAAAATGAGTATTACTTTTTCCTTGCGTTCTGCTTATATGAAGAGGACAGGGAGTAGCGCCATGCCTTGATTCCAGGTTGGTGGGAAAGACAAAAACATGGTGGGGAATATTTGTTTACTGTAAACAAATGTTACAGGTCTGATCGTCCTGTGACCTGTCTTCATTGTCCCAGGATCTCAGCCTAAGTGGGAGTGAATTGAGTGGGGCTTGTTCTTTCCTCGGCTCCTGGTGCATGTCTGCTGTATTAATAATGTGTTGGTTAGGGAAGGAAGATAAAGGACAAATTTTATATTATGCTAATTAGTTGATGAATGTTTAATAAGATAACCAAGTAACATGCATTAAGCAATTTATATTTTCTGTTTCTTTGAGATGCTAGTAACCAGGTAGTCTGATAGGTCTTGCAGATCTTGACCTTTCTTTGTAAAAGGAAATTTTGATGACTTATCCGCACTGAAGACTGACTTTTTCCCCCTTCTTCAACACAGACTTATTTGAAAAGCTCACAGAGATAACTCATCTTTCTAAGAACAGAAATTCTGTTTGAGAAAATTTCTATACAAAGTATAGAGGACACATTTCTGTTTCCTCATCTGATTGTTCAAAAATAATATAGGAAATTGAGATTTATCTTCACAAAGTTTGCCTGCGTGCAGAGCTCAGTACGAACCAGGGATGGTTGTCTTTTGAAGCCTTATGCGGCAACCTGATCTTGGTGGTGGTCTTATGTGCTGCCACTTTTCAGAGTGCTCTGAGCTGTAGGGCTGGCAAAGTAATTCCATCAAGTTAAACCAGTAGAGAAAGTGCCAGGTTTTATATATTGAGGTTACTGATTTCAGAATTTGGGTGTTTGTAGTTTAAAAATAAAAAAATTTCTTGTTTATTTTTATTCATGCATACGTTTCATATTACAAATTATCTGTTTTGATGAGACTAGATTGATATGAATAGATTGTAACACAGCATAGGGATGCAAAACCTGACTTAGAGGACAGCCACTTCACACCTGAGATGGTGTGGACTTTGGCTTGTGTGAACTCCATGTGTCATGTCACAAGTATGGTCTCAGAGTTGCTTATGCAGCTGTGTCCGTGTGATCCAGCTAAATAACAGTAGTACTAGAGTTTTTTGTTTCCAAATCCCTGCTTTGATGTACACTTGAGTCGCATAAAAACTTACTTGTCCAGTTTTGCAACCATGTAAACTGAGGCACAAAGCTAGTAATGGCAGGGGGAGCCTATGGCTAGGCAGGGCCGCCTGGGTCAAACAGCCCAGTTGCGCTCTTCCATGCCTCTGCAGAGGATTGCCAGCTCTTACCTCGTGTGTTCCACACACGTACACCTCGTGCCACAAAACACTTCTCCCCTCTGCTGATGGCTTGGGGATAAACCAGCAGCAGTCCTAACTGTAATAGGTGCCCAGAGGGATCTGGGGTGCATCCCAGTCCTGAACTGTGGAGGATGGGGTGGGGTTTGGGAAGTCATGCCATCTAATGTTAGTCATTGAAGTCCTGGGCTGTGTCATACCTGGGGGAGATGCCACTCTGTCACCCATGCAGGAAGCTCAGGTGCAGCTCAGAGAACTCTTAGGCAGGGGTCTAAGTTGTGGAGTAAATGTGTGAGTAACCCTCCTACTCACATGGTGACAGCTGAGAGCAGAGGCAAATGCAGAGGACTTCTTGCTCCCAGTGCCATACTCGCACTGCTAACCATGCTAAGCAGGCTAATCACGCAAGCGTGTTAGGTTGGGGATATAAAAACAGAATCGGTGAGTGTAGGTTAGCTGTTTAAACACTCAAGAGAAACAGGAATATATAGTCATATCTTTCTCCTAGTTCAATCTTTGTATTGATTTATTATGATAAGAGGTGCCACTTTAGTTCCAATAATGTCTACTTTTATTTTCTTTTTTTTTGCTATTACATATTTCTATGGCAGCTTTTCCATGTGATATTTTTTGGGTCACACTTTAATTTACACCAGTCTCTGTTCTGCAAAAAAGAGTTCATGAACTAAACAAAAAGGAATGGGGAGGAGGATGTCTAGCAGAGCCCAGGCTTTTGTTTCATGTTTTGGATGTATTTTCTTTTTAAAATAAAATTGTTGATATGCATTTGCTTTTATTTTTCTAGCCTTCCTCTTGCTGATGACCGGGTTCCTGTTTGATCCTGTTTACAAGCTTACGAAGATTGAAAATAACCCCAACTCCTCTGCATTGGGTAGGAAAACAAAACCATATAAAGACATATGGCAATTACTCTGGAGGGCTAGCAATGTGGAAGAGTGTGGTATGAAGGAAAAGCTTGTGGAGAAAAAGAAGGTTACTAGGTTACCACAAAAGACATTAGTGTACACAATTTTTCTCACCCACTCTTTTGAACTGGGGAGGAGGGGGAGGAGTGAGCATATCATCAAGTAAATAAGGATATTCTCCAGCCGTGTGTATGCCCAGTGTAAACATTTTAAGTTTATACTTTCTGTTACTTATTCAAGCTGCTTTGCAGTGCTCTTTCAATCTCTTCAAAACCTCCAGAAAGATAACCTTAAGATTTTGGGGTTTGGTTTTTTCTTTAAAATTTACTGGCAAGATAAAGATTTTTCCCTAAATTACTATAAACTTGTGGATATATGTGCAATGTTTTAGTAGTATTGATATGAAAGTATATATATCCCAAGAACTAAGTTTTCACAAATACTTTATAAAATGACATTTCTTGCAGTTAGGGAGAGTGGATGGGGAAGAATCCTGTTAAATGTTGTTGTTGGGCTGACAGGAGACTCAGGTACAGGTAATCCCACAGTTAATGTGTCTGCTTGATCCCATAGTAGTCTTTGTGCTTAACACGACTGCCTTGAAGAGTAAATGTTCGCAGAATTAAGGTTTCAAAGGCAAGCACCTCCTTTTGGTAGCGTGGTTTTTATCTTGTTATTGTGGACTTCAGGAACTAGAGTTGAGTATGTCAAATGCTGTGGAGTGTGATGAGTTTGTTCTAGAGTTAGGCTTCACCTAGCATGACCAGGTTGCTATTGTAGTCATGTATTCTGGTATAATTGTTGCCTTTGCAAGGGGAGTGGCAACTGCTACCATATCAGGATTAAAAAATGCAGCCACAGTGACAGGTAACACTTATGTCTAGTTTTCACAGGTGGAAATGAGGAAAAGGTGTGGAAGGCAGTAGAGAGCCAGAGCTGGTGTAACTGAGGATTTAGGGCCAACTCTCAGATGAAACCCTGGGACAGCCTTCTTGATTTCAGTACAATTTTGTCCACATGCAGAAGGCTATTCCACTGTTCTTGTTGGGACAAAATCTCTAATTAAGTTTGAATGCAGGATTGTATGGTTGACAATAGTCTGGTGTAATGACAGTCTGTCATGGTATTTTAAAATGATTGATTCAGATGTGAAAAAGTCTTATGATTCACTTTTCTCTTTCTAACTGCCAGAAGTCAGCTGTGACATTCTTGTATTTTTTCCTCTTCTAAGTAAGCTTATCAAAGAAGAAATCACTAATTTACCAGCTAGTGTTTAATAATCAAGGAAGTGAAACTTCTACTTTAGAGAAAAAAAGAAATCCTTTGCTGAGTTGCTGAATGATTTTTAAATAATAAAAGCTTACCATCTACTGGGCAACTGATTTTTTTTATTATTATTATTTTTTAAGGCTTTCATTCTGAGAGGGGTCACTAGCCTTTGAGAATTGAGCCACTTTGTTGACAAAGCTGTCCTCTAAATTGAACAGCATTAATTAGAACTTTATGTTGCAAATCCTTACTTTTTAATGTGGGTGGTAGTATCAACAAAAATGTCTAATGAATTTGATTGAAGATGATTTTAAAAGGTCTGCCACCTGTAGATAAAAATGTGCATTACTACACATGGTAATTATCAAGACTGAAGGCCATGACATGATCCATTGACCTTTTGAAATCAAAACACTTACTGTAAAGAAAAAAGAAGGCACTGATTTCTCCATCTGTGAATATAGGACACGTCTGTATATTCAGCTATATATATATATATATATATATATATAGGGGGGGAAAAAGGTACTTTGGATTATGTTAGACCCAAGTTTCCTTGTCTTTTCCTCTACAGGCTTGTAAAGCTCTCACTATTTTTATATGTGTTGAGGGATCTTTTTTGATCTAATGAAATAGATTGCTAAAAATATTCAGGTGTCTGAGACAGCAGCAAAACATCTCTGAGCCACCCCACAAAAATAAACTAGTTTTGGGTGTGCAGGATGAAAAAGAAAGTGTACAGGAACAGATTTCAGCTTCAGGCTTTCTATAGGGGCATTTGCAATAAGGGAGGGGAGCAATAACCCAGCAACTATCATTGTAAAAATTATGAAAAACAGTTTGATGGTCCTTTTTAAAGTCAGTTCACTAAACGGGCCAAAGCAAAAGGCTGAAAGGCAACTCGTACTTTTCCATTAACAACCTCAGCCCCTTGCTGCTATTTGCAGTTGAGAATGAGTGCTTCTGCATACAGTAATGGTGAGAAAAACTAAAGGGAAATAAAGGATGCGAATGCAAGATTTTCTGTTTTCATATGAGTACTTGGAACACCAAGCAAGCAAAGAAGCAGCAATTTTAGTTAAGCTAATGTAATAGAAGACCATTGCACCCAAACTGTCTCAGCAGAACTTCCTGCATAATTAGATTGTAAATCTTCTCAACTGAGGAAGTTTTGCCCAGGGTCAGATTGTCTAAGTAATAATCCATTCTACATAAATTAGAAGATTTGAACTGCTGGGATACATTATTACATTAGTTTTGGGTTTTATTCCTAATATAACTAAGGAGAACAAATGCAACAATTCTCTTTCTTTTCTTCTTTTTAATTATGTTATGTCTCTTTAGCTTTTGATTACCTTGGAAGGCCTTTCCTGTAGGTTTTTGGGTTTTTTTCCTGAGCAATGATGATGAAGTTTTCATCTAGGCAAATTAATACATTTTTAATATACTTTAGAAAGTGATACCACAGAATCCTTTGGCCACCGGATTCTGTGATATCACTTCCTTAGTGAAGCATTTAGTCAGAGATGCTGCTGCTCTTTTTGTGCTGCAGTTTTTGTGATGCTGAAGTTTTATCTCCCACTATGACTCCCTTGTTCTGCAAAGAATAGAATTGCTGTCTTCAGGGTAAGAATTAATGGATGAAAATTTACTAATAACTAGTTTACAGCAAGCAGGCTTTTAAGTTTTTAATTCAGTTATTTTCTTTGAGAAAAAGAAGATTGTGGGTACTTGACATGCATATACAGCTTTATGTAAAAGCGACGGGGTAAATCCTGAAGTTGTTATTCAGGCAAAAATTGCCATTGAAATTTCAGTATTTGATCTGCTCGAGGGAAGTAAAGTTTGTAGTGTAGCATGGATTAATTTGTATGGACTTGTTGGTGATCCCCCCCACCCTTACATTTGACTTTCACTATGAAATGGAGGAGTGGCCAACTTTTTCAGGAGAGCCTTTTGGACTTACAGGTTTTGGGCTGGAGTCTCAGGGTGTCTGTGTATACTCTGCCAGTGCTAAAAAACAGAGAGAGGAGATGCGGAGGGTCTTGTGGAAGTGCTGACGATGCTGTGGGCTCCCAGTTCCTGGGGCTATTTCAGGTGTGTGCTAACTCCACAGTCTCCGTTAGATGCACAGCTTAGAGATCTAGACCTGCACAGTGGTAGTAACTGGTGGCAGGTTTGCAAAACCAACTTGATCTAGCTCCGTGATGGGTTGTGTTTTGTTGTTGTTGTTGTATGTGCAAGTGTTGAGAAAAATATTATGAGGAAAAGGTTGGCTTCTGTCATTAATGATGGTTTTAAATATCTGTCCTTACTGAAAATTCGTATGTTCCATAATGGTAATTTTTGGGAAAAAGAGAAGAAGGAAACTATCTGGGGTGGGGGGGGGTACTGAACTCCCTATTTCCCATCTACTTCCTGTGTTCGAGGGTAGGAAATTAAAAAATGGAATAGATAATTCTGTATTTTCAACTATAGAAGTACTGTGATTACCTGATGCCGGTTCTGTGAGCTCAGCTGCTTGGTGAGTTTGTGGTCAACCTACTCTGCAGAGCACTGGCAGCTGAAAGCAAAGCATAAGCTTTGGTGGAAACAGCAAGTGCTCTCAAAGGTCCTGGAAATAGGGGTGCTCCCAGACTCAAGGATGTGTGATCACCCTTCTCTCAACTGCTGGGCAAGAAGCAGACTTCAATGTACTACTTTTTCTCTATTGCTGTGAGACACCAGTGGATGTGAAAAAGGAATAACAATTTAGAAGATATGATGAAAAAAAAAAAAAAGTCCATGAAAGTCCTTTGAAACTGGTATTTTGGGGAAACACCAAAGCATTCAGGTGCCCTTGGAAGCATACAAGAGCATTGGAAGTCAGGAGGTAAAGCATTATGTTTCATTCCACTTAAAATCCAAACCTGCTCTCATTACTGCCATTATAATCCTTATAAAATTACTTTTACATATTGAAAATTTTCATTATTATTAGTAGTAGTACTTATTATTTAACAGCAAGTAGCTGTGCCTTTTCTCAGGAACATCAGATGTAAAGAAAATCAGAAATCAGACCTCAAGACTACTTTTGAGGCAGAAATAATCCAACCATTATTTCTGGTGTAAAAGGTTTGTGAATAGCATCATTTGCCTAGAAGCTGTTTTCCAACCTAATAACTCCCGGAATAATGACCTAAAACTGTTTCCAAGAGGATTAAGGCCCATATAACTATTAGAAAGTATAAGTTTTTGAAAAAGCTTCTTTCTGATTGGTGGAGAGGTGAGTTCTGATTTGGGTTAAAGCTGCTTGCTTAGGAGAATCAGTTTCAATCTCTCTGAAGTCAAAAGTGTTGAAGTAATCCTCTGGAGAAGGATTGTCTGAGGCTTTTTTTTTTTTTCCTTTCTTTCTTCATGTATAAAAAATATATATGTGTGCATATATAGATATTGCTATAATGACCTCAAAGATGGTCATTTAACTGGGTTTTTAATCCATTTGGGAGGGTTTTTTTAATCTTCTGCTTTAGTTTGCCATGGGCAAAACCTGTTCAAAATGGGCTGATTGCAGCTGAACAATTAGCTTGTTGGTTAATCATCACTTGAACACTCTTCATTGGAGAGGCTGTGGAACAGAGACCTTATCTGTAATGATATTGGTGTGTTTTTAAGGTTGTGCACATGTTGTATGTGCTTTACTCTTGTTAATTGCTTTTCTAGCTAGTGTGATCTGTAAAGGGGAGGGAGAAGAAAACATGGGCTCAGGATGACTCGGGGAATATCCACTGTACAGGGGACAGGCAATAAGGGTTAGAGGAATGCATGTATTTGCAGCTGAATCCGTTTGATAAGGAGCTGCTTGCTGAGTTGCACTTTTAAATTGGCAAAACTTCCCAACCGTGCATCAAAACGCTGGTGACAGAAGTTCACTGCAGAAAGCATGTGAATTTACACTGAAATGGCTGTTAACCACCTATTGTCTTTTTTTCACCTTTTTGAAATAACTGGAGCTAATGCTGTGGCTTCTGGCCAAATCCTAGAAATGTCTCAGTAGATCACACCAAAGACCTGAAATCATCAGTGAGTTCAGCCAGCTTTATCCTAGGGTGCCTTCATTGCCAGCAATCAGGATTGGTTTACATCTGTCCCAAGAGCATACTCATGTAAAAAGGTGAAATAAACATCTGGCATTAGCAAAGTAAAATAGAATTATTTATTTTATTTACCTGAGGAACTAGTATCACTGGCCATTCAGGAATTTGTAATAATGTGCATATACTGTATTAAATCAGACCTTTAGATAAGTTTGGCCTTGTGTACAATTTAAAGGTGGTTTAGCAGACCTTCTCGCTAATAAGGTACCAATAAGATTTGGCTGTCAACTGAGTTGTTATGAAAGACAGAGCTAGTTTTGTGGGACACTGAAATCCATCTTTTAAAAAGGCAGAAGGGATTTAATCAGTGATGGTACTTAACATGCAGCTGAACTGGGCCCTGTTTTGAAAAAATCACTGCAATTCTTGCATTGGTTGACTCTAGCCACAATAGAGAAAGGCAAAGAAGTGTTTGCTGATCAGATCTATGGCCAAATTCATATTTCTGATGCAGGATGCATAGTGCCAAAAAGCTGATGCATATGCTTATGAAAGATTTTTCTGCTTCTATATGTACTATAAATACATTCCAAATGGCTTTGTATAAAGCTCTCTGTTATTTCAGTAAGTCACAAGCTACTAAGCCAGATCCAAAGAAGGTGAAGCTCTGAATAAAGTTCTTTAACATTTTATGACTTTGAAACCCTGTTTTAGAGTATATTTGCTTCATTAATTTGTGGCTTTGATCTCAGTTGGGCAAGCATTGAAAAGATAGGCAAAATTTAATGGGGAGGAAAAAAAAAAATCTTTTCACAAAGTTCTCTTGTTGCTGTTAAGCTAGCAGACTGAAGAAAGTTCCTTTTCCTTTTCAGTATTCTAGGTTTTGTTTTTAAACCAGGAATATATAGTTCTATTTAAAATAAATCATTTAAAGGAATGCTGTTGCTGAAGATGGTACTTGATGTGACCAGGTTTGGCAAAACTGCTTGCCTAGTGTGAATGAGTCTTTCCTAGGATTTGGGGGGGGCGGGGATAAAAATTGGGCTCCCTCAACTTCCAGTTCTTGGACTGAGGGTATAATTGTGCAGTATGGTCTTCCTAAGCCCCCAGGCAGGTCTGTCCAGTGTCCCCAAGCAGCAGTAAAATGAAGTCTGGCTACTGTCTAGCTGTTTTCCCTTTTTTATACAAGAACTTTGAATTCTAGCATTATAATTAAAAAGATGAGAAGAGAGAGTGGATTAGGTGCAGAGGTAAACCAAAGAGTTTGTTGAACCTAAGCAGTAAACTAAGAGATATTTTTGCTGTTGCAACAACATGTTGCTCTAGTTCCTCCCCATATATATTTTTTTTTTTAAAACAACCGATATATAGTCAGGCACCAGAGTAAAATGAAGTTAGGAGTGAACGCTCTCCCCTCCCCACCCTTTATTTTCCCCCCAGCAGCAGCTGGATGCTTGATGTTTCCAATGGAAAGTGCAGTTTTGTTCTCAAGATCGGTGATACAAATAGAGTATCATCCTATTTGGTTGCTTTGTCCCTTGCTGTTACTTACAATTATGCCTTCTTACCGTACCTTTTCCACATACATGAGCTTTTATGCTTTCCCAGCATTGCAACCCTAGGAGAGAAAACGGAGTGCACTCCTTGCTGTGCGTCGTCTGGGCAGCCACCAAGTGAATGCCAAGCATAAGGTAGTTTGTGGTCAGCACTTACACCTGTGTAATAGTGGTGGAGATTACTGGATTTGGGAATTGAGAGGTTTGGGACAGTTGTAGCGCATAATATAATGTAGTTATGGGAAGTATGTTGTGGGGGTCTCATGTGGAGGGCTAGCATAGGGGCAGTGACAGCGAAGCTTGGCTTTGGGATCCTGCACCGGGTTGTCGGCAGCTGCAGTCAGAACAAGCACTCTGCGTCTCTTTCCTCAGGTAAGGGGGGGAAAGCGAGCATGAAGGAATACCGACAATCCTGCAGCTGCTTTTTGGTGAACCTCCATAAACTTAGATGAAAGAGGTAAAAAATGAAGATGATAATTTTATAAACAGTCTGGTGTTTTGTGCCTTCCTCTTCAGAGTCAGGCACAAGATAATGTCTAGACTGACAGCTGGGGAGTGCTGAGTCCCCACCCTTGGAAAATGAGGCCTCCTTGCAGCATCTGAAGTGGGGTGCCCCAAGCTGAAGCACCTGAAGCCTCCAGCTACTCCTGAGTCATTGGATGGGAGCCCTCATAAGGAAAAGGGAAATGGGGGTTCAGCAGTTGGAAGTTGTAAGATGGGAGAGCCAATGGCTTCCCATTTCTACACCTTTGAAAGGGTTAATGCCGAGGTGCTCTATTGTATTAATGATGGTTGTTTCTTCGCAGAGCCCGTTGGGCTCTTTCAGGGGCCTCTCAAAACAATGAGTGCAGCGAGGCTGTTCTGTCTAATTACTCCAAGACAGGGATGCTAAAGAGGAATTAATGACAGTTGACAAGTGCAATTAATAATTATAGCAAAGCTGGGAGTCATGCAGCAGGCAGATGACAATAACAGGGTAACTGTACATGACAGCTTTCATCCGTTCCTCCCCCCCGCCTGCTTCTTCTTTCTTTTACCCTTTAATGTGAGCTGCTGCATGCAGCCAGGCCGCACCGTGTACGGACAAGGAATGAGAAGGTGCTGAGATCTAGTTGCTTAGGTTTGTCCAATTTCTAACCTGCCTGCCCCAGTCTTTCTGTCCTAAAAAAAAAAAAATAATAAAAAAAACAATTTAAAAAAATTAGCAACAGCACCAACTTAGCAGCACAGGCTTCTGTTAGCTTTCATGGTCAGGTGTTGACAAGACTACTTAAAATTCATGTTGGGAGATTGGAAGGAGAAGGGGACAGGGAAAGGCAGCAGCAAGCTGGAGTTGAAGTGGGATTTCCATATCAAAGGCCAGGCCTTTGGCTCTGAATGGTAATTAAAGTACCCAGATTTCATCTCCTTGGTCAGCTCATGAAAAGGAAAAAAAAATTAGAGGATTTTTTCACTCCCTTTAGACTACAGTACAGCAAGCAGTAAATTAAATGAAAGTTGAGCTAAAAGGTGCCTAACGCTTCAATCTTTTGCATCTAATAGAATCTATGATGTTTTTAAAGCATTTATTCAGTTCACATCTTCATCTTGCTGTGATTATAAAGGATATCATGTCTGCTTACATTTATTGGGCACACATCTTGGCCTTCCCAGGGTTGTAAAAGGATTTCACTTTGCATTATGTTGCTGTTGTGTTACAGCCTTTTGGTTTAAAAAAAAAAAGGGGGGGGAAGAGTGTGAAAAGGAAGAAAAAAGGCACATTTCTGTGTAATTTCTAGCTGGTCATTGTAGGAACCACTAACAGTGAGAACCAAATAAATGCAAATTTAATGAGGCATGGGGATCTAGTAATGAGATATAACAGCCTCTCACCTTGAGGTTGCTGGTTCAAACTTAGACCATGGCACTGCTGAAAGTGGCCACAAACCAGCAGTCACATGGCAGTAAATGTGCAATGTTTTGTCACCTTGGTCCAGTTCCTAGTGGGTACATAGTGGTGAAACGAAAGCCCTGCTTGCATTTGCTGGGAGTTCCTCTTCAGGGGCAAGGAGTGCATGCTCTCTGGATTTCCTGCCCTTGGCATGGGTCATGTTCAAGTCAGAGTTATGCTGTAACGTGCAGTGTCTTGCCCCGAGCACCTCCTTGGCTGTCTTGGTTCCAGGTCTCCTGCAGATGTGCTGTGGTCTCCAGTCTCTGGAGCTATCGGTCTGGCCTTTCACTGGCAGTGGGTGAACACCCAAAGCTTGAGAGTTTTACCAATACCATTGGTCTCATGGTGTGCCCTTCAGTTTCTCTTTAGATTTGTGCTGGCCAAGCAGTTTCTCAATACCTTGGGCTCCTGCCTCTGGGTTTGTGCCTCAGTAAAACCATGGTTGCACCCTCTTTGGCTGAATGCCCTGAGGGGAAAAAGCAGTTTAGGTCTCTTCAATTCTGCTTCATAGCTATGAAAGACTGAAACCTTAAGTCTCAGAGCTGTACATGTATAATTAAAGGTCACCAGACAGGGTCCCCCTTACCTTGGGGGCTGAGTCAGAACCTGCTACAGGTCACTGAAAATATCTCTCCTGACCCCACTGGATGCTGGATCAGTTCCTTGAGCTGAAACCCTGAAGTCTAGATGTTTTGGTGCCTGTCCTATAGTTACATCTCCACTGTAGCAAATGTATGCCTTTCGACACAACCGTTTTGGTATGAGATATTATAGATGCAGGCAGTGCTGGTGGTGTCCTGTTTGTATTAGTACAGCTGCTGTGATGGAAGGGGTAAGAAAAGCTCCTTGAAACAAAACATGGAATAGTTAAGATCAAAACTGAAAAAAGAAGGGAAGGGGAAAAAAGGCAAATGATTGTTGCTGTAGCAAATAGCAAGAACTTGGACATGAACCAAACTAAATGCCCACTGAACACAAAACCACTGTGAACTTGGGGTTTGCAAACCTAGACTTGTATTCTAAATACTGAGTTTATTTTTCTTCCTCCCCTTTTTTCTTTCTTTCTCTTTTCCTTCTCTCTTGATCTCTAAGGCGTGCTGTTGTCCTCCCCCCCACCCCCTAGCTCAAGTGCATCATTTTCTGCTATTGTGCTTAAAAAAACTCTGCTGCAGGGGCTCTGAAATGAATAAAAATGTAATCCTCAATGTGCCCATTGTGCGCTCTCATTTGTTTTTGCTGTATCGATTTATCAGCGGAGGGAAATTACTTGCTGGAAGAGAGGATGCCAGTCAGAATGACATTTATTTCATAGTACAAGGAGGCTCTCCAGCGTGTTTCCATGTAACCCAGATATTGGAGCTGTAAAAGGGCTTGTAACAAGGTTTAGTGCTATGATTAGATCGTGTGGAGCACCTTGCTTTCATAACAACAGGCACTTGGCTGGAGCCAAGGCCTCAGGTTATGGTCAACTTTTTTTTTAATTCCTTTTTCCTTAACACAGAGTATTTGACTTGCACCCCAAAATATTCCTCTGTTCAAAACTCAACTGTGAAAACTTCTGAAACCTCATTTGGTATTTATAAGGGTCTTGAGCTTTCATGTCAGTGAGTTAAAAAGAGAAAAAAGATAAAATATTTACTTGTTAATCTTTTTGGCTTTGTGTTTCCTTGTGTTTCTAGTGAAATAACCTCATGATTTTAATTCACCAAAACAAATCTCTTCCTCCAGTGATTGTAAGCTACACTTGCTCAAGGCAAACAATTACTTGTAAAAATGAAGCATATTCTTTACGCAAAACCTGTAATAGGTATATATACGCATTGCAAATAAAGGTGGGATTCAGGAGGCTGAATCCTGGCCCTGGGGTTTGTGTTTGGCTGCTGTTGCTGGATAGTTTGTGGTGAGGGCTGTGCTGTACTGACTTGTCAGGTGTCTGTTGAGCTCAGCAGCCCCTTTTCAACAGTGTCCAAGGTCAGGTGGTTCAAAGGAAGATCCCCAAACCCTAGAAACGGTCTTCCTCCACGGGACTTCTCTTTAGCAGATGGATGTTGGCTTATTCTCTGCAGCTTTTTATGTACCTTTGGAAATGTCCTGTTAGGAGATATTCTTAAAATTCTTGACATATTTATAGCTATTTAAGAACCTGTTTCTGGAAATAATCTTCTGGATTGTCAGGCTCTTCCTCCTAGCATGGATATCGATAGCATGTAACCTTCATTAATTTCCTGTGATTTTATTTATTGTCATACACATAAAGTTGTTGCTAACTTCTGTACATCTGTAGTTACCTCTCTTTGACTTACCTGATCATGAGCTTCTGTGGCACTGTATAGCAAGGAGCTTTGGGGTGAAACCTGCCCCATAAGCTGGGAACTGCTCCTGACTTATACAGGAGCTCAAGTGCTGGCAGAGAGCCCACTGCTCCTGACCATTGCAGGAACATGGGGAAGTAGGTAGTAGGAGGTATGGGAAGTTATGTCTGTGTTGAAGATTGCTTGATGCTTTCTATCCTAAAACTCTCTTTTCAGCTGTTTTTATCTTTGCCAAATGATTTCAGCTTTGGCTGATATTTTCCATTTTGGGTGTTTGCCTCAGACGTTTTTAAAAAAAAAAAAAAAAAAAAAAAAATTAAAGAATTTTTCAGCCAAAATGGCTCAGCTGTCCCTAGGCTGAGAGAAAAAATAAGTTGTTTTGCTTTTATTAAAAATATTCTTCCTACTATCTTGATGGAAAGCTCAGCTCCCCAGCTCCAAGCCTCTGAAATGCTGAATTTCTTGTATCCAGTAGTAACTTTCTTGAGTGATAAAATTAACCAGGTTTAACTAACCTGTGGAGTTCTCTGCTAGACTGGCTCATGTGTCTCTGCTGCCTTTCTCTTTAGTGTGGTGGCTGGGGGAGTAATGGTTAAGGGTAGCTTAGAACCAGTTAGCCCATCTGCCTACATCACGCTTTCTGTTTTAAACAGAGGATAATGCTGTTGCTGCAGCTGTATCCAGCTGACCTATAGCTCAGGCTGCATGTGAGCCACAGCTAGCTGAGGGTCTTGCTAGCTAAGCTTGGCCTAAACTGAACTGTTCCTTTCTAGTCTAGATGTGTGTTATTTTCCTCCTAAAGTTCAGGTCGAAAATAGAGAGCAAAAGGGAATAATAGAATGGTTTGGGTTGGAAGGGACCTTAAAGATCACCCAGTTCCAAACCCCCTGCCATGGGCAGGGACACCTTCTACTAAATCAGGTTGGCCAAAGCCCCAGCCAACCTGGCCTTGAACACTTCCAGCAAAGGGGCATCCACAACCTCTCTGGGCAACCTGTTCCACTGTCTCGCCACCCTCACAGTAAAGAACTTCTTCCTAATATCTAATCTAAATCTACCCTCTTTCAGTTTAAAACCGTTACCCCTCATCCTATCACTACACTCCCTGTTAAAGAGTCCCTCCCCATCTTTCCTCTAAGCCCCCTTTAAGTCCTGGAAGACTGCTATAAGGTCTCCCTGGAGCCTTCTCTTCTCCAGGCTAAACAACGTCAAGTCTCTCAGCCTGTCCTTATAGCGGAGGTGTTTCAGTCCTCTGGTGATCTTCGTGGCCCTCCTCTGGACCCCCTCGAGCAGGTCCATGTCTGTCCTACACTGGGGCCCTAGAGCTGAACGCAGTACTCCAGGTGGGGTCTCATCAGAGCGGAGTAGAGGGGGAGAATCACCTCCCTCGACCTGCTAGCTACACTTCTTTTGATGCAGCCCAGAATGCGACTGGCTTTCTGGACTGTGAGCACTCATTGCTGGCTCACATTCAGTTTTTCATCCACTGACACCCCCCCGAGTCCTTCTCCACAGGGCTGCTCTCAAAGAGTGGTACTGAAATGTGGAAGAGAAAAAAAAACAAAGAGTAAGTGCCTGGCAGAAGCAGAGGACAACAGTATTGCTTTTGGTAAGGCTGGGAGCATGCATCAAATAGGCCTGATGGAACTTGTCACAGCAGTGGGAGCATGGCTCTTACCAGCTGTGATGGGCGCCTGTTATTTGCTTGAGACACCCCCTTCTGCGGGCAGGCATTGAACCTTTCAGATTTCCTTTCTCTGTCTCACTGAGGTAGCAAATGGCCAGCGCGAGGAAATGGGAACGTTCCTCTGGGGAGTAAGAAATGGAGTCTGTGAATACGTGGACCTGAGGGAAGGAGGTCTCAGCACACCAAAGACTGAGGAAGATGTGAGGTGGGTTGAAGTAGCCAGAAAATCATCTAGGCAGCTATGATGGCCTACATTCTTGAAGTCTTATGGTTTAGGAATTATCTGTTTTGCCAATACATTGGACGATGTGAAGGTTGATTGCTTTTTTTTTCTTCTTCCTCTTTCTGCATACCCAAGCAGCTATATTTGGAATGAAATATGGATTCTGATAGCAAGAAGATAAATGAAAAAAACTAAGTTTAAATGGTGGTGTTACCTTAAAATAAATGCTTCGGTAACATACAAGCTAAAGCTATTTAAGTATATGGAAATGTATGTAAAATCAATATACTACTATGTCATTTTTTGCGTCAGAATCAGCGTGTGTCTGTGCTGACAAAATGGCATGCATTACCTTTCCCCATCTGTTCAAAGCACATTTAGTAGTGCCTTGAAAAGCTTTTGCAAGTCATGACATAAATACACAACTGGATGGTGCAGTATAGATAGAGCAGCAACCTAGTGAAGCCTCCTTTTAAAGGGAAATTATTTTAATCCTTTTCAACAAAAAGGAATTTGTTTTAGTATAATAATATAGTAGCATTTACCAGTCCATATCCATGTTAAACGTTCTCCCCACCACTATATCAGAAAATAGCTTCCAACATGGATATAATCCAAAATCAATTAGTTCAGTTTAAATTATTTCAAATTTCATTGTTAGTTTTTAAAGAACATCTTCCAGATTGTCTCTAAACTTTGCAGGAAAATTAATTTAGTTAAAAGTTTCTTCCCACTTGCATATTCCAGCCTAGAGGAGCTGAAGATTTGCAGAGATCACCAGTAAAAATAGTACCATTAATTCCCACACAGTAGTACCTGGGTAGTTCTTCAAATGTCACTGTCTTTGTAATTATTGACTTTTTATTGGCTTTTTAGCAGAGCTTCTCATACTTAAATATGTAGCAAAACCACACCACTCTCACTTACCTGATGAGCGTAGGTGTTCATCCATGTGACTTTATTGATGATTTTACATAAAAAATTTCTTAAGTGTCTTTTGCTCAGAGATACACAGAAGGTTGAGAGGTAGCTCACTGTCTATATGGTATCCTAAAATATAGAACTCTCCTTACGTGCCCCTGGTGATTGCCATTTCTAGGGCAGAGTAGCCTCTATCTTTCAGACAACCTGCAGGACCACATAATTTTGAGCTTCTTATCTATGGTTTCCTCCTTATCTATGTAACCTGATTGTAATTGCAGCCATCAACTCATAGTTTTCCTCCAGTAAAACTCCTGGTAAATCTCGGTGTACCTGAGCTGGTGGTATGGGATTGTCATGTCCATCTACATAATCAGAAGGAACTGCAGATAGGCAGAAGTGAATGCCTGAAGTGAGAGCTGGTCAGAGATCTTAAAATGACCATTCATTTGTGGGTTGCTTGTTAGACAGACTGTTTCTGTGGCACCTGGTGAAAGACTAGGAGAAAATGATGGAAGCATGAATAAGTAAATTACTTTGGAAAGTTTCTCTTTAAAATCACAGTGTAGTTTGAGAACCTCCAAACTATTAACAGAGTTGGCTGTGGCCAATGGGAATCAATCAGAGGTTTGTGTGTCTAATCCAGTTCCTCCTACAGCCTTGGAATAGACCTGGCTAATTTTCTGCATCAAAACTACTGAAATGAGAAGTTTTATACAGGTGCAAATTAGTAGTAGCTATTATTGTGACTTTTATCCTCTTATTCTGTGCTTATTATAATGTTATATTTGGAAAGTATTTGGAACAAGAGCCAAAAGCAATGGAAAGACCTTCCTTTTGAAGCAAAATTAGAACCATTAGTTGGAAAATCTCGTGCTGTAATGTTTGTTCATCTCTTCACCATTGCTGAATTTTGCTTTCACTTGCAAGTGTGAACCAGCAGATTAGACACTTCCAAGGGCTCATTCACTGTGAGGTTTTGCAGGTGATTTCAGTTTAATGCAACCAGATAATTGTAGCCCTGGGGCTTGGCTAGGTTATAAAGCTGCTAATCCAGACAATATTATCCGATCACATGTTGTGCTTATATGAGAGACCTCTGCCTTTAATAGTCTCTCCCTGTGCTTGTAAGTGGGGTTTTGGGTTTTTTTTCTTTAGTTTCAGCAGCCCTATAAAAATGAGACGCAGGCTAAGATTAAGCTCCTGAACAAGTCACTAGAGTTATGCAGCACTTTATTACATGTACCCCATACATGAAATACACATACAGCATGTATCAGCTTGTTGATGGTGCCAATCTGTATGTTCACCTCTGCATTTAAGAGAGGGTAAGGTGATGGGTAGTGGCAACTCTGAAAACTGAAGTCTGTTTTTAGCTCTAGGCCCACATGTAGCTGAAGCAAATGTATGGTAATGTTTTATAAGCAGTGTCGTCAAGTAGACAGAGAACAGATACTTTTGTTAAAAAATATGTATTTGTCAAAACAGAAACTTTTCATGGCAATACACTGGTTTGAAAAAAGCTTTTGAGGGGAGAGAAAGGAGGGCGAAATTGCATGTCAGCCTGAAATCTGGACCTCTCTCATTTGGCAATCTTGTTTGTTCACATCTAATGAAACTTCCATTATTTAGTTTCAAGAGAGACTGTTCTTGTAAGTTTGTCATCCAACTCTTTGAAATGTAAGAGGTTGATATGGGTCATGTAAAAACTTAGAGGAAAGCTCATGCCTATCGCTGTCTGTGCTATGGGAAAATAAAGCACACTGTTCTGATATGATACCTTTATAGCATTGCTTTGGCTAAAGATATAAAGTGGAAGGAGGGTCTGTCTTCTGAACTAGCCAGCAAAAGATACTCCTTAGGTTTGGGTGAACTGCTGTGGCTGGAATAAATAATTTGGAAACTGGGAGTAGTAGCATTGGTAAGACTGACATCGTACTGATTTGGCCTGTTACAGATGGAAAGAGATCTCTATACTGCTAATTTTATGAAGTGTGATTGCTTCCAATTACTTCTTTGTACTCCTTTCATTTCTCTGTATGTTGCTTGAGCAAACGCGTAGTCTGGCTGTGCAGGTCCGTATGCTGAGGAATGAGGCAGAGTCCTCAGCTTCTTGGAGGATGTCATCGGGCTGAGGATCATGCCCTTAAGAATAGGAGTGCTGGCTTTTTCCATGGAGAAGTTGGTGGTACCATTGTTTTCTTCTGTGTTGTATTATTAGATATTACATACTTATATAGCTAATGGCAACTCCTTATCAACAAGCATTTGTACGAGACAAACTATCAGAGTAAAAGGAATTGATCTGGATTAATCCGTTTACACTTGTCCTGCTTGGGGAAAAAGAAAAATAACTCCCAACTAGAGCTCTCCCTCTCACTTGAGCTTGCTCTGGTGCTCATTTGACCATGCTCTGCACTGAGTCAACTTGCTGAACTTCAGCCCTTGACCTAGCATCAAGCTTGCTGTCCCTACTCCTGCTTCCAGAATAAAGTGGAGCATAGAGTGCCTGTTTCAAAATGGACTGTATCGGGATGCCATTGCCTCGAGAAATTATGATGGCACCAGAGAGTTACTGAGGTGTAGGAGAAGTCAAGTCACTTGGCTTTTTTGGACTACTTCCAGGCTTGAACTAACTTCAGGGAAGGAGGAGATATGAAAAAACTGGAGGGATTGTGCAGTATTACAGTCTTTGGATATGTTTAGACTATTTTTTGAAGAGAAGAGAGACCCAATGATGTCTCCATGAAATTTCTGTTGCATTCATTTTTTTAAAGAAATATATTTAATTTCCAGCAGTTGTGACGAGGTCTATAGTGTTCACTGTGACAGTCTGGCTCTGATTTTGCAAAGGCTTGGCAAGTGCACGTGTTAGTTTATGCATCTGAATAGTCCCTCTAACTTCAGCAAGACTATAGATGTATGCAGAGTTTACAGGCTTGCTGAAGTCTCTGTAAGATGTGAGCCTAACAAATAACACAGACTTTACGCTGGGGAACGCTAATGTCAAATGTGTAATTAAAAGAATCTTCAGGACAGGCAAATTTCTGAGCGTGTGCAGTATCCTTTTTGTGAACCTCAGGAGCTCAGCTGGTTTTGGTGAAAAACACAGAAAGCAATTAGCTTGCATCTTGGAGGCTAATAATAACTGAACCTTTTGGCAGATTTTGCGATGGGATGATTTTCTCTCAGTGATATAGGCCAAATGAATTACTAAAACAGATTTTTTTTAAAATCACTTATTCTAACACAGTCGTTTTGCTGTCAGAGGTGCATAAAAGCAAAGAATTTGCAACCCGGACTCTGTTACAAAAAGGTCTTAAGTGCAAAGTAAGGATTAATCTAATGTATTTGCGATGTTAAAGCAGTTTTCCCTTTGGAGCTACGATCTTGTGTGTTCTGCTTGAAACTTGAACAAATTTAATAAACTTGAGTCCCCTTTATTCTCTTTTTTTTATTATTATAGAATTTGAGGAGATTTCTTCCATTTCAAAAGTAAAGGTCCAAACAGATCTCCCTGGATAAACAAGATGAGTGAGATTTGGTTCTGAGTCAGGCAGTGGTGGGTGGTGGTGCTTGATCTTGAAATTGATGATGTTTGTTTTCCCCAAAAAGACAACAGTTGTAAGCAGGTTTACTGTCAACTGCTACCTTAATGTGCTTCAGCTCTGAGTCAAAGTGACCTCCTTGCTGCCGTGCCAGGTTGTTCAATCCCTGTGATCACTTGCTCTTCGTGGTCTCTCTGAGCATCACCAGAGATTCAGCAATGCAACAAGAATGGAGAAAATGGTGCCCACATGCACAAAAATGTCACAGTTACCTGCATGGACAAGTCTGCTAGCTTTAAACAAGGGAAGCACCAGTTTGTAGATGGAGGCACAGGAACCCTGTTTGTGAAGAGGAATAGGGACCCTCTGGTAATACTAATCTGGAGTTGAGGTTCAGTTCCCAACTTCATCACAAGCTTTCCTGGCTGACCAAAGGCAGGACAAATCATCTGTGTGTCTAACTGCAAAATTTGAATAGCCGCATTACTTAACCACCCCCACCTTCACTGCTCTCCTTTTAAGTGGTGGTGGTGCAGTGCTTGTGGCCCACATCAGTGCAGCACTCATCAGGGCCCAAGACACAAATGATGCAGTCATCCCTGGGGTGCCAGGTGGGTATCTGAACCTCATTGGTAGAGGACAATGTAATCAGACACAGAAGTTGTGACGGTAGTGTTTTCCCAATAGTGAGAAGCAGTCCTTGGGGGAAGAAGCAAGAGCTGGAACAGAGAAGAGTGAAAAAGCAATGAGATGTGCTCCTAGATCTTTTAGTTCAATTTAGTAAGGATCGAGTGATATGTAGGCAATGCTGGAGAATAGTGCCTGTTACATGAAAACCTAACTATCTGGCACAGGCATATGAGATGCTTCTGGAAAAAAAAGACATCACTTTCCCCTTTGAAAGCGTAGCTGGCTTTATAACACATCTAAACAGGATATAAAATCCTCTAATCCTCTGTTCACCTTATGTCTATTTCCTATCTCTGGATTTAGCTAATGTAGGACAGTGCTGAGACACTAGTTATGGTATCAAAGGATGTTCCCTCACTCGTCCTGTGGTGGGTCAAGCTTGGTGCCCTGGACCAAACGTCAGGGAAGTTTTCTGTGCTTTTCTCCTACATAGCCAAACATGTCTGATGTGTGATGGGCTTTTTTAACTGTTGTTTTGGTCTTGTTAACTGTAAGCCTAGAAGGTTTTGTCTCTCTTGCTGAACTGTGAAACACATGCTGATTCTTCTGAACAGGTAGCCTAGAAACCAAATGTTTATGCCTCTTAGTTTTAAAACATATATAATAGTATCATTTGATCTTACCTTTGAAAAAGACTGGCACCCCTACCCTATTCTTCTGAGCAACCAGAAAATACTGTAAATGCTTCATTCTCACCTGGGGCTCATGTTCCTGTTCCCATTCCTGATCAAAAGCAGTGATGTGCAAAATATGGACTGAAACCATTGCTGCCTAAAGACACTGTCTAGGCTGAGAATAAATCTGGTCAGCTGCAGACTCATATTTTTCAGCAGAGCCTCTGTTTCTTTTTCTCCTTTTCCAAGGGAGATGAAAGCCTCAGCCAAAGTTCACAAAGCACCTACCAGGAGAATTACTCTGTTCCCTTCAGCTTCTCATGCTGCACCCATTGCCAACTCTAAGGTCTGGTGGGTTTGTAGGTGGAGCTGCAGAGTCTTACTGCAGGGCTCGCTCTCCTTGCACAGTGTGACTTCTCTGTGCCTTTTCCTTCAGGCTTGCAGTGGAAACGCAGTGCTGCTTTGCATCCTGGGGTTTAGGCTTCATGAAAATATGTGACAAAGCTAGCACATTATCATTTGGTGCTCAAGTCAGTCACTCGAACATAGGCTTACAATGCCAGCTTAGGTGTTTTAGGATATCCTGTGTTGCATCCAGTTGCCTTTCTAGTAAGGTCCCAGCCCTGCCCTTGTGTCGGAGGGGTAGGCACAGTTTAGCTATAGTTGGATTTTCAGCTCAGTGAAGCTGGGGGCAGCATTTATCTACAGCACCACTGAAGAAGTTAGCTACTGGTGCCATCGTGGCAGTGGGGTGCTCTGCCTAGTCCAGTTAGCCTTGCTGCAAGGCTAGCCTTATTAGCTCAGGGTGCGTGCTCTGGAAATACAGTGAAGTGAGGCTGGGTATCTCTGCAGAGCAGTGTTTGGCTGTGGGTCTCCACTCTGAGGTCTCTTCCCTTGGTCTGAGGGCATTGGAGGAAGCCTGTTAAACCTGGCCCTTTGGTTTCTGATGAGCTGTCAGTGCAGTGCTTGCTGTCCCTCGCCTGGGTGTCCCTGCCCTCGTGCCCTCCCTTTTCATTTCAGTACCCAGTGCAAGTCTTGTCCACAGTGACCTACCCTACCTGCAGCTCTTTTAAAGAGTAATAGCTCACATGGAAGCAGGTTCATAGAAGTTAGAGATCAGTGTAACCTTTTGCTCACCCCTGCCCATCTCTTTCAAGTGGCTGCAAAGAGTGAAGATGTCCTCTCTTCCTTCCCCACTGCCTCTCTGCTCCAGCTCCTTCTCCTTCCTGCCTGGGAATAAACAGTAGATGTTACGTGTATTAACACCGTGCTCTAACACAATGCTCCTGGGCGTGCTCTGTGTGCAAGTCCCTGGCAGCCGTAAATTAATTAAAAGTAGACAGAAACCCTAGGAAAAAAGCAAGTTCCCTTCCCCCTGCCCCTCTTTTCCTTTCTCTCTCTGTGGGTAAATAGCTAATTCCTTTGTTCCTTGCTGCACTATTTCATTTCTGCCATCATTGTCCTCATTGTTCTCTGAAACAGGAGGGGTCTGGGCCAGGAGCAGCCAAGGTCTTAGCTAATGACGGGAAGTCTTTAAAGTTTGCGCTGCATTTCATCTTCTCTGTGGGAGTTTTAGGACGCATCCAGTGTTTGATCCCCACCGTGCAACTTTGCTTCTAGTTAATTAACAGATCCCCATTACACTCTCTCATCTGCAAGCACATGGGAGGCCTATCAGGAGGTAATTCAAGGCCAATCTGAGTGATGGCAGAAATTAGAGAAAACGGTTGTTTTAGGTTTCTAACATTCAGGAATAAAGCTCTCCCTTTGCAGAGGTGCCCTGTAAATTTGGGCTTGTTTTGTTGTATCATTTTAAGTTTTTAAGTGATCTCCTTTTGAGTCGGGTCTGGTTTGGGGGTTCATTTTTTTGGGAAGTGGAGTTGGGAAAGCAGTTTATTTGTTTTGCTACTGCTTTGCCGTGCTGGCAGCCTGCATGGTGTATGGTTTTGAGGGCCAGTTGAAACGAAACCGCAGTGTTATTAGCAAGATGTTTTCACCTTCCTTTCATTCCCAGCTTCCCTGTTCCCACCAAGCCTATTATACAGGTTACAAGTGTCTTATGGCAACTTTTTTAGTGCCGAGTAAAACCACCACAGGCCTCCCAGCTGCAGAGCTTTGTCAGGCTTTCAGCTAAATACCGCATCTCTCAGGAGTGCAACCTTCTGTCGACTTTGAATGTTTAGAGTTGTCTGATATTTCCCCCCCCTTCTTTGCTCTTCCCCTCCCTCTTCCCCACCCTATGAGCAATGACCCCCTTTAACTAATGAATTAGGAACTGCTCCTGCAGTTGCAATTCTCAGTTCAGCACTTGGCAATGAGAATCAAACCAGGGCTATTTAGTGCAGCGTTAAATGGCCCACCACATTAGCCCCCTGGCACGCTAAGCTATTAGGTTGTTTTACTGTTGTTAAAGTTACATTTGTTAGGTGGAGTTGCTGCTCCAACAGAAACTTGGTAATGTGGGAAGAGGCAGACAGCCCAGTGTCTTGTGGATGTATTGTGCGACTACAAGAGACCAAAGTTTCCCTCTCTCTCCATTAGGCTATTGCAGACGAAAGTTTTTAGCTTTGTTGCAATCAAGCGATCTCGATTAACCATTACACTGTAGCAGGGAGTAATCAAATTGTTAGTTGTTGCTTACTTGCTCCTCGGTCAGCTCTCAGCTGGGCTGCGACAAGGTGATGTACCCTTGCAAGGAGCCTCCAGCACTTGGGAGCATCAAACTTCGCAGGCTGTGCCCTCAACTACTGCAGGTGCACTCACCTGGTCCTCTGGGCTCCTCACCGCGTCTCAAGGGAAGAGCAGTGCGTGGGGTCGTTCTCCATTTGCACTTGTTGGGCTGACGTGGGGACCTCTGAACAACTGTGGCTGGACAGCGTCCCTCCAGAGGCTCCTGCAGCTTGTGCACTGTGACCAAATGCAGCCCAAGAAACGGATCTTTCTCAGAAATGCTCCCAAACTCCCTGAAAACAGGCTGTCACAGATGAAGGATTCACCATTTCCTGCTACAAGTGAAAAGGGGTATTACTTTGATCTTGCCATCAGGGATGTCTTGAAGTTCCTGAGCACAGTTCCTGTAGCTGCAGAGGATGTTTATCACACTGGGAGGCGAGAGTCACCTCTGGCCACGAACTTAATGTACAAGTGTAGAAAATGAACTAGAAGGTATACGCACCTTTGGTTCAGTACAGTGTGCTTGACTTTCCAATGCTTATTCTGGGTCTTTATCTAAAAATACTATTACTTGTCTGCTTATTTAAGAAGCCTGCTGTCTTATACTCTGAATGAATATCTAGCTAAAACCTTTACATCTATATATAAAAAAAAAATAAATTGTGCCATGGGTTGAGTGACATGCATAGGAAAAAAAAAAAAAAGGGAAGGGTAGCAAAGGGAATGACTTTAGTATTTGCAGCTCAAATACTAGTTTGAATCCTGACAGGGTCAGCAAAGCCTTCCATGTTCCTGATTTCCCTCCAGCTCCCTGAAGGTTTTATGGACAAGAGGCGAAGGAGTTACATCCTTTGCTTCACTTAGGCATCTATGTTCTGTGGAGCCAACTGTAGGTGCAGGAGTTTGCTCAGCTTGCCTGAGTGATGTCTGGTTGTTTTGTTGTTGTTTTTTTTCTTACGTTGCAGTGATTTGCATCCTCTCTTTCTGCAGCAGCAATACTTTTCCATTGCTAAGTACAAAGATACTATATAGCACTGACTGATTTTTTGGGGCAGGAAGGGGAATCGATGCACCGATGCGAAGTGTAGTTTTATTTAAGCGTAATGAAATGGGCAGCGCGTTCACAGTTGAGGCACCCTGTTGCTGATGTGACTGGGGTAGGCAGGGTCCTCAGCTGCTAAGCAGGGGTGCTTGGATGTGCCACAGGCTTTCAGAGAGAATCCCCCTGCAAAAGGAAGTGTGTGCCAGTATTGTAGAGTGCTTGTGCCAGCCGGCTTGCAGGGTTGATTTTGCATTTGGCATATTGGTGGCGGCTGCCAGTGTGTGTGGTGGAAGAGAAGGGAATGGACGAGAAAAACACATAGGGGTTTAAAATAAAAATGTAAAATTATTTGCTTTGTGCCATATGGACTCCAATATTTTGACAAAACTAAGGCCAAAATTAATCATGCCAGGTTAGAGTTTTAGTTCAAAAACATATGTATAACCGTCCCCCTGACTGTATTTGTTACCATTTTCATACAGAAAAACCTTAACCTTTTCAGTTTCTTGTTCTCTGCTCCACTACCAATTGTTCCAGCCAGAAGAACTTTTCCAATTGTGTGAACTTTTAAAATAGTTTTTGCTTTTTTTGGTAGTTTCTCAGTTAAATGTCAAAGATATTGTTGATTTACTTTTTAAAATTTTGTTTGGAGGAGCTGACTTTTTTTTCCTTTTCATTGAACTAAATGGATTTTAACAAAAGCTGTCTTGTGTCCAGGCTGGACTGTTTGGTCAAAAAGAAAGGAGGAGGGAGTAACCAGGATTGCTAGTAATGGTTGGAGAGCCATTATATGAATAGCAGAAGTCCATCATGCCAGTCCTGCTTGTCCTGACTAAGACGCCATCCCCAATGCACCTGTAGCATAGGGACTTTCAAGTCTGGGATTTAAGTTTAAAAATATGGAATGTGGCTTATCTGTGGATTTTAATTTATAAAGGAACCAATCTGAATGTCTACAGTAATGTGACCTTTTGTGCAATGTAAACCATTGAATTTTTCACCATAATTTTTTCATCAAGTACCCAGCATCTTATTATACCTGAGCATATTATTCAGGCTTACCCTGTGTTAGGTCATTATTGAATAAGCTTGGCTATGCATTGAGGCACAATACTGTTCTGCACTAGTTCCTGATGTGGGCACTTTGCTTCACCACTAAAAATGCCATATGGAGTCTAGCTTAATCCACTTCAAAAGCAAATCTAAACCATACAAAGGCACTCCTGAAAAGGAATAAGGATGAGTGTGGAGTGGAGCTGTTCTGCATTAGTTTTTTGAAGGCTTGTTTGTTATGTACACAAGTCCACAGGATGACATCAAATCTTGAAAGATCCAGTTTTTATAGAGTTCAGGTGTGATTGAATCAGGTATTTTTGTTCATCCCACTACAGAGATATGAGATGGATATAAAATTCAAATATAGATCTCTATCTTTTTAAAGTTTGGAAATGTTCAGAGGCAGGATTTAGGCAATCTTTAATTCATGTGAATGTAAGCAATACTATGACTATGCGAGGACAGTAAATATATCTCTATCTGTGATTGATCTCAAGATCAGCCTATCTATTATCATAAAGCTCCTCCTTTAAGAGCAAGAGGAGGTGGGTGGAAATTTGAAAGAACAAATTTCAAGCAACTGGTTTCCTTTCACTTCTAAAACCAAATAGTGAAAGAGGCATAAAAAAGCCCCAGCTTGGATGATAACGAAACATTGCTTTGAAGTTCTAACTAAATTGCATTTCTTGTTCTCTGCTGTCGCCTGTAAGACTCAAAAAATTGGACAAGCAATGATTAGTATATAATAATGTATGTTCAAATAGCTTATGGTATTATGAAAACAAAAATTCAAAAGGCCAATATACTGACAGTTAAAATCTGTCTAAGGGGCAATAGGGGGAACCTTCACAAAAACAATATGCTGATTGCATGCAGCTACCCTGCCGAGTCAAATCTTACATAAATTATACATACATAGCTGTACTGGAGCTGAGAAATGAAGCAGTTTAAAATGTTCCTGGTTCTGTGCTTTAGGCAAAGCCTATGTCCACTCAGTGCCCGTAATGCATCAGATGTTTGGTCTGTTGGTTTGGGTACCCTGCCACAGTGACTGGGCAGTACTGGGTGCTTTGGAGGCCGGTGAGAAAATCCAGCTTTGTGCTAGATCAGATATAGGGAGAATTGTGGGTTATAATCTTTCTTGGTTCTTTGATAAGGAATCACTTTCTCTCAACAGCACTCCACACCCCCCCACCCCCCCCAATCCCCTCCACCCACTTGTAAAATGTTGATGAAGTACTGAAATGTTGCATGTTTGGGTAGATTTTTTTTATTCCACAGAAACAAATTTATGTATCCAAAAATTCAGTTTCTAAGCAGCTAAAGTTCTTCAGAAATTTGGGTCAAATCTGAGAAGTAATTTCAGCCAAAGTAAAGATGAAAATAAAATTCTTAACATCAAAATGATTCATTTCAATACATATGAAACAAAGCATTTTGATTTCTTGGGATTTCCAAAACGACTCAGTTAACTATACAGCCTATTGATGAGGACTGCTCACAGGCACATAGGAGATCCATGTTCTTATCCTCTTTCTTCCTAAATTTGAGTAAGGTCTTGAATGTAGTTTGTCTTCTTCTCATATTCCATTCTTAGTCTATGTACACATACTCATGCATATACATTCATGGAGGGAGAAACAGAATAATTCTGTAGGTTTGTGAGCAGGCTGATCCCTGTGAAAACAGGTAACGGGTCCACTCTCTATGCCAAGGAATATGTAAGTGTTTATGCAGAGCTTCAACTGGAAAGACTGATAAGTAGGTATGGATGGACTAGTGGTTAGGGCAGATGTTAGGATATGGTGCACACACAGATCCTTGCTCCAAATCATGTTTAATTTAAATTCAGGTCCTCCTAATCTTGGTGAATACTTTAATCCTGAAGACACAATGGTAAGGAGAGTTTGGTAGCAGCATCTTGTTCACAGGATCTACTTTTAAACTGCCGGCAGCACCTTCTTTTGCCTGGCAAAAGTATCCTTAAGCCACAGTTATTTGTACAACTCTACTTTCAACAGTGGAAACTAAGGTTTTGACCTAGGCTAGCAGAAATAACTTGGAAATATTTAATAAACATTAACAGACTTTGCTTGGGTTTTGTGAGTTTCTTAGGATCAAATCATACTTCCTAAACATCAGTTGTCTGAAACCCATGTTAAACAACTGCACAAACAATTTTATATACTACTCAGGAGGTAATGCAGTTTTGGTCTTTGGCGAACAGAATCAATCAAATCACTTAGTTGTAAATATAGCCAAGAGGAGGTGAGCAAAGCATACCGCTGCTCTAAGTGTACTGTCATGAAACTCTTGCTGTTCTATCAAAATCCTCTTCCAAAGTTTTGGAGATAAATCACAGTGAATCAGAGCAAGATTTGGCCCTCACTTTTGGCATAGTTATTGCTTACTTGCTATCTTTTTATTGGTTTTATTTGCTAGAATAGATACTATTTGAACTTATTTTGAAAAGCATATTTCAACATTACTTAGGCACAAACAGAGGCTAATGTGTCTAGCTTTCAGTTAGCTTATTACCATTCGAATACTCTGTAGATAAATTATATTAAAAGCAAAAAAACCCCAAAACCGTTTCAGCTTGTGACTCATTCTAAATGGAGACTTAGCTCTAAGTAATCAAAATTGCTTTGGTTGTGCATAGCAGCATTAAAAGCCTTGTCCACTAATTGAGTGAAGCGGCTCCAGTGAAGCAGCCTTGCCCCCTCATTATGCGATCTTGCAAGTGCTGTTTGTCATCGTCGCTTGCCGGTCTCAATTTAACTGTACTGGTGGTGCAAATTAACGGTAATTCGTTACGACATGCTGTGTCCTTCCAGTGAAACAACAATATGGATCTTGTACCGCCCCTGCCCTTCTCTCCTTTCCTCCCCAACCTCCCAGATCCTTTTCCCACCTCAAGTTATCATCCCTGACTTAGCCTTCCAACTCCTCCTAACTGGTGTGTCAGGGTGTATTGTGGCTTGACTGATGGATAGCACCCTGTGCTCTTCTGCTGACATGTTAGAGATGTGTCAAACAAAAGGCAGTGCTTTCTGGTGACTTGGGCAGTCTCAGTGCTGATGGAGGACTTGTACTTCAGGGGAGAGCTGTGTACACACATGGGTATGATCATCCACCACCTTCTGTAGCTGAAGAACCTTACTGACAGCATGCTTTAGCAAGCAGGAAAGATCAGTGGATAACACTTTAAAATCAAAGTTAGCTAATACACGTGGAGTTTTGATGCATGGCTACTGTACTTAAATTAATAATAACCAATAGTTTATTAAATTTTTACTTCCATCCTGACTGTGAGAAATGTCCTTAAGAAAGAAAGCATTAGTTGGGAGCTCAGAACTCAAGAAATCCATGCCTTGCTTTTCCCCAGATTTCTTTGTCACTTTGTGACAGATGCTTATGCTCCCTTTAATAATAATCTCTACTTCTCATCTGTTGGTTATGCTGTCCTTTTAAATTACAAACTGTATTGTGAGGGCTGTCTCTTCTTTTGCTTGTGTAGAGAGGTTCCTTCAAGGGAGCCCTGATTTTAGCTGGGGCTTCTGTCCCAGATTCTCAGCTGGTGGAAGTTGGCTGAGCGCCACTGAAGTCATTAAGTGTATGTGAAAGGTCTATGGCATGTCACTGTTGTGGCTATTTGCGTTGCTGGAGAGAGGGATCTTCAGCTAGCGTGATCTTAGCCCACATCTTAAAGAATTAACATCCAATTCTCAAAGATACACAGTCTTTTCTCACTTCAGTTATTTTCATTTAAAATTAAAAGGAACAATTTTACATGAAAATTGAACGTCTTTGTTTTGAAATATTAGCTTTGAAACAAAATATACTTCTGGTGGGAGAATTTGTCAAAGTTATTTTCTGAAGGTAATGGTTTTTAGTAGCTCTTTTTATCACATAAAAATCAACCCACTGTAACTTCTCCATTAAAAAAAATATTTGGGGGAGGAAGCAGGAAAAGTAGGGAAGTTCAGATCAAACCTTAGATATTTAAAAAATAAAATTCAGAAGAATCCAGAACTGATTAAAATCAAGGTTGTGGCTCTAGGTTCATCCTAACTAACATTAGGCACTTTGCTGAGGTCACTAGGTTTTGAACATTTTCATCTGAGCCCGCCTTTGTAGTCAGCATAGAGATGCTTTTCAGCAAAAATGTTTCAGCCCCCATTAGGCCTTTATGACCTGTAGGGTAGTGTGTCCACCTCTGCTGGAGGGATCCTGGGCCGACTGTGTTCTTAACCTGTGCAGCTGAATTTAAGTTGTGTTAGTCATCACTTGCCAACAGGTCATTGACTCTGATTTTTTTTTTTTTTTTTTATTGATACTAAAAGGTCCACAAGATGATCTATTATCGTTGAAATATAATGTAGGCCCATCTACAACGCTATTTATCAGGAACGAGGTTAATGCCATTACTCCTATTCCACAGATGAGAAACCTGAAGCAAAGGAAATGACTTGGCAGAGGTCAGCCAGAAAAGATGTGTTTCTACCCACACTGCTCCCCCGCCCCACTCCCATGGTATTTATTAGGAGAGAGCGAAAGCAAGGTTTTCTCTAACCTTAAGTCCTGGAGTCATGTTTTCATATGTTAGACTTTCAGCTAACTTAGTTCTTTCCCCAGTGGATTCAAAGCTTGAAGATGTGATTTCTAACAGTTCAAAGCCAAGTAAATAATCTCCAAGAGTTCATGTATAAAATGTCACTGTACCTTATCACTGATTATGTGATTTCGGGGGGTTTGAAGTATGCCTGACAACAGCACTTCCAGAATCTACTGCATCTTAAAATTTCTGTCGTGGTTGCATGGACTGTTTCGTGTGCAAGACTTGAGGGTAAATATTTTGGAGGCTGTGTCCCTGTGGCTTTATCATAAAAGAGGAGGAGGTTGGGACTTCTGACCACAGAGAGGAAGGGTCAGCTGCCCTCTTCATGTTCCACAATGCACCCAACTGACGGCACCAACACCAAATTAAATGGTTTAGCGTAAGCTCAGGGCTCTCTATGCTACATTGAAATAATTTCTCAGATATACAGCATATATATAACCGGTGATGCAGCCAAAATTACTGCTATAGATGCTTCAGGATCAATACTAGAGGTAAGACCGAATACTCTATCAAATGATTTTGGGAGGCAAAATAAATCTTAACTTTACTGCTTCAGAAGGGTAGAATTGTCGAGATACTTAACTCTGGCAAGCATCTTATCGCCTCTCTATTGAAAGCAACAACAAAAATCCTAACTGATTTCAGTACTGCAGGATCAAGCTCCAGGTGTTGCAGGGCACTTGCATGCTCAATGCAAAGACCTTTGGGTTCTTTGAACTGGGGAAAAAAATCTTTAATTTAGATTATATATAATCATTTTTTATTAGAGCTTTAACTTGGTTAAGTATAATCAGGTAGCTATTGTATAATTTAAATGGCCGGTGATTGTTATTTGATAATAACAACTTACATTTATATAGTGCTGTATATCCCAAAGGGATCCCAGAGGACTTTAAAGACTCAACAATAAAATACACAACAAAGTAAACATTAATTACAATTACACCATTACTAGAAAATATGAGGATATTAAAAATCTGGCAGTCCGTGGCTTGCTTCTGCTCTCATTTGAATTCATTAGCCAAGCTCACCCAGAGTGCAAATGGATTATTAGTGGTTCTGCCATATCTGATTTAAGAAATTTTCTGTACAAGTATTACAGTGAGAGCAGGGGAGGGTAGAAAAGTGTATAAATACCCTTCTGAGGTTGCCTACAAAATCAGCTCTACTCATGCCAGGTCACTTAAGTGGGATGTTATTTTTCACCTCTGAGCCACTTGAATTAAGTCCTCTCTTGTTTGGGTGGTGGTTGTACTGTGTTTAGGCTCTGTGAGGCTGGTTCCTTGTTAGATGGGAGGAGGCTAAACAGGTTGTCTTTCAAATGCCACATGCCTACAACATCAGAGTGGGAGGTCATATAGTGCTTTGTACAGCCTGGTTTTTGGGTTTTTTTCATACATAAGCCTTGAAATAGTTTCAACTTCATCCCTGTTATTGTCATTCTTGGGTTATCAGTGTTAACACCGCACTGAGGTGAACAGAGCAGTTTATACCTCTTGAGCTGCTCTTGGGGGCTTTTGTAGGTTCAGGTTCAAATTTCTTCACCAAAAAGGCTGTCAAGGACTGGAACAGGTTGCCCCGGGGAAAAGGTTTAGTCACCATTCCTGGTGGTATTTAAAAGACATATAGACATGGGGGACATGGTTTAGTGGTAGACTCAGTGGTGTTAGATCATTGAGTCTAACCATTAACCAATACATTTTTTTTCCAACCTAATGATTCTAAGTGTCTGGCTTTGTACTTTCTTTCTTTAAATGCATATTGTCAATGCTGAAGAACAAGACGAAAGCTTGAGGGATGTTAACGTGTTCTGCTGTAGCATCTCGGATAACAGTACCCTGAAACTGCAGGTGGGAACTGGAAAATCCGCTGCAGCAAGCACTTCATGGACAAGTTGCATGAAGGCCGTCCCTGCCTTTGAGAGGTTGCTATTTAGGACTTGAAAAAAACCAGAAAAATGAGAATCCCAGAATTGTTTGGGAGGGGAATCGCTGAAGTGATGGGACTACTTTCAGAGTAAAGTCTTGCTGACCACAAAAATAGAGCCGGGAAGCTGGATGCTTTTTGTGGATGGTTAATATAGGTGGCTTGCTTTGTGTCTTTTCTTTTCTAATGCACAATGAAGTCTAGCCTAATTCTGAAAGATTTCCAGAGCCCCCTGAAATCCTCTTGAATTACAGAGTTTTTTCAACTGTTGAGACAAGTTGTTTATTTGTACCTGAAGATAAAGATATACTCCTATCGAACAGAAAATTGGGGATGTCCAAGTGGGTATGTAAATTACTTTTTTTTTTTACTGGTTTGCAAGAGTTCTTGCCCATCGAGAAGGCTTTCAGTTTCTGAAAATATTAATTTTCTCTTGTTTTTGTCCACAACATATGAAAACACTCTACTTAATTTCTTCTTAAAATCATAGTTCTTTCTTAGTCTCAGAGCTTTTCTTTAGTTTCTAACACTCTTAACCATTGTGTGAAAGTTGTTTCCCGATACTGTCTTGTTTTTCAGATTTGTAATGAAGCATGAGGGATTTTTACATTTTGTGGTGAAAGCTTTGCATGGGTCTTACTGTAAACCTTTCACAATGTCTTTAATTTGTTTATTTTTGGGAGATGGAAGAAAGGGAAATGGTGACTTAGAGACAAGTTTTTTGCTCCATTTCCTCTATACAGCAGATAAGTACAAATGCTGCTATGCCCAAGACACTAAGCTCTAATTTTCGATTATAGGTACATGCACTAGTGGTCTATTTACTAACCTGTGATCTGCAATAAATTTGTTGTACTATAGTTAAGAGCCTAATCTCTGAGTAAAGGTGAACAAACATGCTCAAATAAATACCCAGGTGAAACCTTCTGAAGTTCCCTTCTGTAGTGTTTTGGATTATACCTTTCTGATCCCACTACAGCTGAGCACTGGGAATCAAAACACTTGTAACTCCCAGGGAAGTGCCATAAAAATGTTTCTTTCCGAAACTGTATTTAAGTGTAGGTTGACATAATAATAATGGCACTTGTGATCATTAGGCCTCTGAATAGGACCCAAGTCTTTTCACTCATCAATGATACACAAACTAGTAGAATAATGCTAAGTTGGACAGTGTTTTGTGTGTCATGCTATGTTCAACACAACCCTGTTATAAATGCTTATATATGAAATATAATTGCACCTTCCGTATGGGAAGGTGTAGCTTTCTGCTTGCTGCTCCACAGCATTGTAGAAGTCTCCCTCTTGTTCTGGTTAAAGTTGCCATACATTTTGAAAAGTCGGGATAGATCCTATTAGAAAAGAATCCAGCTGAGGACATTATCTTCTCTGAAAGGAAATTGGTATTCTCCCTTAAAAAGACTTTCTAAAATTATTTTATCTTTTATTAACTTACTTAAAAGAAAAAACTTTAAACCTGCATTTTTTTTTAATGGTCTGATTATGAGTTGGAATTTAGGGACTGAACTTGTAATTACTAATCAAAGTCTACCTGTGGGAGCAGGAACTAGATAGAACCTTGTTTCACTTGTTTAAACATAAATCTCCTCAATTTGAGATTAAATAGAATTCCCTGGGTTACAGTAGTAGCCTTCTCTTTTCTGTGCCTGTAGGCCATCTACTAAAAAGTGAAAAAAAGAGTGGGTGACAGAGATGTCACAAAATGTGACTAGCTTTGTTGCAGGTATCATTAGAAATGGGTGGATTTTGTGGACTAAACATGGAAATGAAAGGCAGACTGGATGGAATATTTTTTTTATTTGTAATAAAACCAGATAACGTTCAAGTAATTTGAAATCACAGTGGTAAGGACTTAGGTACAATGTGATAACTGCAGTGATTTTAGAAGGAAATAAGTAAACAAGAGGTAAGAAATATTAGCTCGAGTCGGAGCTTTAATTTTTATTAAGGTTTGTGGGTTTAGAACAGAGGCAGAATACACATGACATAAAGAATGGCAATGCATTAGTCAAAGTAAGTGTCTGAAAGATATTAGCCTGTGTTTGTGGGAGCATGAAACTGTTGAAAAGAAACTGCTACTTTCACATTGGCATATACAAACCTCACGATGACCCTAGCAATGAAGTGTAGAGAAAGTCTCCATTGTTCGTCCCAGAAAAAAAAGCACATGTCTCATAGTATAAATGGCTCTGGGTTTAGTTTTTGTAGTGTTTGGTATCAGTCTGTAAGACTCAGAGAGATGATCTAAATGAAAACATGAAACTCCACAGATTTTGTTATGAAAACTTTTTTCAAACTTTTTACATAGCACCTTTGAAATATTGAAGAATGTGTTGAAACTAATCTCAAGAGTGGGAAATAATTGGGAATTATTACTGCAAATTCTATAAAGCATCTCCTTTGTATGTTTATAGTGTGCAGAAAATATAAATAATAGCTGATTAGTAGTCTTGACTTAAAGCTCTCTGTTTCCTCCCCATATTGGATAAATCTCCTACTGATGGATCAATCATTTAATCAATCTACTAACGTGGCCTTCAGCACTATGGTATCCGAGTGCCTCCCAGTGTTGGAACGCTCAATAATGCTTGGTTTTTCTCCAGTTACTTTGTACTCCTTAATTTGATTTTGTTCTTAGTTACACTGATGTAAATCTAAATCTACTCCATTGATTTTGATGGATCAAGACAGCATTTGAGCCTGAAGAGCAGAATCTAACCCTCCTCTTGCAGTTCCCCAGCTATTCTTAAGTTGTACTAATAATATTTCTTGGAGTTATTAATCTGCACTCTCATTTATTCTCCCTGTTCCTGCTGCATCTTTTTTTCTTCTGCTGCTTTGGGTATAATCCAAAGTCCACTGAAATTGTTGTCAGTCTATTGATTTCAGCTGACTGTGTCTCCGTTTTCCACTTGCCTCTCTCTCCCCTTTTTTCACCCTCTGCAGACCCTGAAGGTTCCTGTCTGAGTTTGTGTCCATCTGAGTAGAGGCTTCTAATTAATTAAAGTTACAGGTATTCCTAGAGTTCTGTACCTTGCTGTACTGGGATCCTAATCCCCATCTTTTCCTTAATACCCATTGCTTCCTTCAGTTTAGTTTTCCTTTAACGAGATCCTCCTCTCCTCATGCTGCAGGTCTTGCTCTTGGGTTCAGCATCTTGTATTTTAGGGAGAGCTTTGCTAAGGGCCTGACCTGAGTTTTGTGGAAAAATGAGGGAAGAAACCCCACTTATTTCCTTGAGAATTTTGCTCAGCATAAAATGTTATAGTGAATACAAAAAAGCTTTTAGGATGAGAGAGTTATGGCTCTTCCTTTGATATTTTTTTTTCTTTTCTTTCCCCTCCCTGCCTTCAGTGTTGAAAGCAGAAGAAAATAAAAAGAAGAGGAGTTGAGAATTTGAGCTGGGAGACTTGGCAGGTAAGAGGTGTGTTTTCTTACTTGCTGGCAAGGCGTTTCTAGAAGTGCTGATGTGACTTGGCAGTGGGTTGGCTCAGCTCTGGGAGAAGAGGCTGGCCCAGGACCTGCACAGTCAGGTTGAGTTCCCTGTTCCTTCACAGCCTTTCTGCGTAACCGAGGGCTAATGCTTCACTTTGCTGGTTCCTCACCTGTGACAGGCAGAACTGCTTCCCTGCCATGGGAGGGTGGCTTGAGGAGAAATGCAATAAAGGCTGGGAAATAATGAGCCGGTGTAAGAGGTGGCAGCGCGTGTGAGCTACTTGGACAACGTTGCCCAGTTCGAGGGTGACAACTGTGTTGTGTGGACAGCTGGGCTGGTGTTCGCATTATTTCAAGAAATGTTTTACTAAGGTACTCATGTGATATCTGTAACTTCACTGCGTTCTCTTCTTTGAAGACTCATTTGATTACTTTAGTCTCATTTCCTGTTCTACATGTTTTTTAAATAGGGTGGAGGTGAAATATAATATAATCAAGATGCAACTCTTGCTTTCATGTAAAAACTGTGCTGAAAGCACAATTACAACTTTAGAAAGCCAAGCACTCATTGGAGAACAGTTCGCAAAGATACTTCCTAGGGTCTTACTTGAGGCCCATCTGAGGACAAACGGCTTTTCTTGGGGACAAAAGCCATAGCCAGGCTGCCAGACTTCAAAACTTCCTCTGAAGCTTGAAGCGCAGGAGTTTTTTCAGAGGAGGAGCTGAGAAGAAAAGTGTAATATGCCTTAACCTTGTTCTTGGAAAAAGTTGTGCCATTTCCAAAAAGCTCAGCCTGAGGCAGTCATGCATCATAGATAAATCAGCCAAAATGGCAAAACATTGGTGGGGTATGAACAACTGCAGGTAGTTGTTTAATTGCTTGTGTCAAGTGATCTTAATAACAGATGTTGCTACTGATCCAGTCAATTATATAAATTGTCCTGCAGTCTCTCCTGGGTTCTTACTGAGGCAAAGCTATTGATGTGTAAGATGTGTCTGAGTGAGACAGCACTACTTGGCCCTATGACTCTGTCTTAAAAGATAGAGCTTACCCAAACAGGGAGTGACTGACGTATTTCTGCTTCTCTGCCTTTTTCTTCATAGCACACTGTAGCAAGAATCCTTGATTTTACTCTCCTTCTTACGAATTTGTGAGAATAAATTTAAATTTTAATACTTGGAGATCCAGAAGATGTAAATAACATAAATATAAGTATTGCCTGTTTGAAATTCCCTGCTGGGTCCACCTGTTGCACTTTGCCTGACGTAGGGATAATAAGCTGTGTGGGATGGTGAGTGCCTCCCTAACTCATCTGTACAGCGCTGAGCATAGCAATGTTGTGCTGGTTTTTGGAGGGGGCTTCTAGCAACACATCACATGAGACATGAGAAATACCTAACTCCTGTGACTGAGAGTTTGCAGGCATGTTGAGCAAGCTTGGCTCAAACTCAGAGGTCAGAAGAAGTTCGTGGCTGATAAGAGAATAAATCATTTTCTAATCTGAAATAATTTGGTCCTTAGCATTTATGAGAAGACTCATCAATACAAACTAACTGGCAGCATTGTAAAAAAAGATTTCTAGTTGCAAAACTTTTGGTCTCGGAGTGAAGTATTTGTGTTTTCACTATGTCACTAATAGACCTCTAATAAGCTGTACATGAAGATGATTAGGGATATGTTGTTTGGTTTGAAGAATTTATCTTCTGGGTTTGGATGTTTGGTAGTTTTGTTTTGGTTTTTTTTGTTGTTTTTTTTTTAAATTTGCAAGTGCTTTCTTGGTTTCTTGAAATTTTCAAAACCGTATGTTGGCATCTGTTTTTTGCTGTGAAGTTACATCATCTCTGAGCAGACCAGTGTAATGCATCAGGCTGGCTCCCTATGTGTGCTGGGTCATATGTTTAGTATTAAAGCTCAGTTTCTGTGCTTTTTCATAACAGTTTAGTTGTCTGCTAGGAACTGGTAGTTAAAGTATGGCAGACTTCAGATAATTCTTCAGGCTCAGCCTGTTTCCACTGCCTTTGATCAGGATACATTCAACTCTCAAATATTTATAATTATTTTTTCACATGCGCCTTTTGATTTTCATAGATGTGCCCTTCCACACAATAGGAATAGTGAGTGATTTCTTATTATAGTTCCTTGGCATATAAACATTATGTTACTATAAACTGATCAAATTTGGACTGTGAATGCAAGTAAGAATAGAAAGAGATGGATCCTACAACAAAGAGTTTGCAGTTAAAGTGGTAACAAGTGACATGGAAAAGGTGGAGAAGACAACTGTCAAAATACAGCATGTTCATGGATATACAAATACATGTATAGACATATATATCCTTGTTTATCCCTGCAGTTTAATTTAACATCATATTAAAAAAACCCAAACCCAACAACAAACCAAAAAACCCCACCAAAAAACAGTAGAAAGATTAATCTATAAAAAGATTTGAACCATGTGGCAGAACTTGTCTTACTGATGAAAATGAAAAGCAGCCAGAGATTGAAAGAGGGGGGATGTTGGTATTTTTTCTCGATAGGTTGTTTTAAAGTCATTAAAAACAAATTATTCAACCTTTTCCCAAATAAAGTATAAATTTTTATGACTTTTCCCTCTATATGATTTTGATGAGAAAGTGGGTGTTGGTACAGTTGCAGAAACTTCCTCCACACAGATGTGGTAAAGCACATTAAATCTGTAGTCTGCAATTTGTACACCCATTGTAGGCTGAAGAGTGTAGCTCTATGAAACAATGAAAAGGAGTTTGTCTGAGGTTGTATGCTTGCCTCAGATTTTGCTTCTAGTTTGGTAAATAATATAAATGTTCTCAGGCAAATTCTCATTATAATCCCATTTTCTGTTGCAGATATTGTTTTGGTCAACCTGAGAATTTGAGTCTGTGTGGTGACAGTGGGAAGTGGGTTGGAAGGAATTGCTGTTACTGTATTACTTCCCCTCCCAAAAGGTCTCAAAATGAAACCAATTGCTAAATTGGTAATCTGCAAGCTCACAGTATTTGCATGCATTTCTGTGTGGCTGTGAGAGGGAGGAAGCCCCTGGTCTTGCACACATTTGTTTTCTGTGTCATCCTGAACTTTGAGATCTGAATCTTTTATTTGTGTGGATGGCTTTAGTTTTGGTTTGTTTTGTACTAGTTTTTGTAAAAATCCATGACTGAGGCTTGTTTGCAAGAGTGGCTTATGGGTGGGTACCTCTGTGTGATTGATCGTTACACCCACCAGGTCTAAAGAGTATCATATTTATGTCAAAGGAGCAAGTCCAAATTGTATTGTGATATTTTATTGGAGTGTTCATATGTGAGGGTGCTTACTGTTAACGTCTTTGTGGATTTCAGCTGCAGAACTGTTGCCCAAAAAGGAATTAGGATGATTTTATAGCATATGAAGAGACTTAGGATACAGTTCGTTCTTGTCCCTTTATTTTTGCACCCAGCAGTTGCTCAGGTAACTGAGAATCAGTGGATGACTAGTCCCAGATGACACAAGTTAAAATCATGCACACCCTGCACTGATACATCCATGAAAATGGGACCAAATGGGAAGTAACTGAAGCAGCTGAGTGCACCAGAAAACATGCATGAAATGTCCTTTCATGTGTCCTGTTCTGACAAGCAGAAACTATTGGTTTCTGTCTCTCTCTAAAAAAAGTTTCAGTGCAACCAAGACCAGGTTTTATGAAGTAATCTTGATGGGTTTGGGTATTACATTAGTAGGATCGGTGGTGATATCTTGCCTAAATATCATGAGCAATGAAAATCATGTGGCTCTAAGAAACAGCAGAGTAGATGACTGATCAAATGTGACCTCTTCCTAAAAGCAGTGTTGCTAGGGCAGCTGAGGTGAGATTGGGAGAAGGTGGCACTACAGTCGTGGAGAAATGTCATAAACCTAGAAATGCCTTGGATCAATCTGCTTGTGATCTGAAATTATAATCCAGTGTCTTATACACTTGTTTGTGACTTCCTCTGTGAGTAAATTTTGTGTGTGAATGGCTGGATTCTTTTTACTACTGCAGTTTACAACAGAACGCTTCTGGTCATTTTTCTGCTAATGATTTTTCTTGCTCTTTAGAAATGTGTTTGGTTGGTTTTTTAAAAACAAAAAATTCCCACAATTTAAAAGCATTGCTAAGTTGCCCCTGAAGATAAGTGATTCCTCTGCCTTCCTCCTATAAAGCCCAACTTGTTCATATGTCCCCTGCACATGAGTACACTGTGTTAGGTGCGTGATTTTTCTTTCTGAAAACTGGATAATGGGAGTAAGTGGATCGGTAGTTAAAAGTTCAAGTCTTTCATTCATGCTTCCCTGTGGGAAGTCCTGTCACTGTTTCCAGTGCCGGACTGCGGGATCTAACCAGCCCTGGTGTATGTAGCAGGGCAAGCTGAAGGGCAGGGTTTCTGAAAAGCTTTGCCTTTCTTTGGCTTTGAGGCTTACGTGTGGGTGTTAAATTCTTGTTCATTTTTTTCTGAAAGGGGAAATGCTCTTTATTTAGGAAAAAAATTAGTCAAGAGCTTTATCTGGCTTTCCTGCCTTCTGTGCGTGTTTAATAATGTTGCTTTCCACTGGGAGGTGTTGGTTCAGCTTACCTGGAAGCAGTGTACATCTGGACTGTTTTTCAGAGGTGATGAGTAGGTCTCCTTCTGAAGCTGAAGTTGGTGGTATGGGCACCTCAGAACCTGTGAAGATCAGCTAGTGAATGTTTTTCTTAAGTGTCATTTAAAAGTTAGTTAAAATTCTAACAAATATCAGCTCTATGGAGCTGTTAAGCTTTTCTGAAAAAACAGGGTCAATGCAGTGGACAAATCCCCTTGCTCTCTTTGGCCAATATCACGATCACTTACAAAACTTCAGGAAGCTTTTGTCTCCTCTTCTGCTTCTAGTCAGATACCTGTTCAACAGAGGAAAGAGATCGCCTCATTCAGTAAATTGAGTTCTGAAGTTTAAGTAGCATTTATGGTGTTTGCTCACCTGAAAAAAATCATAGTTTTTCATTTCTAGAGTTTTAATCACTTTAAAGAAAAAGATGTTAAACACGGATTAATTTAATCATGTGAATAAGTAAGCATATATAAGTATACAATGATTTAATCAAGCAAATTAACTTGCTTAATGTCAGGATGTGAGAATGTAGATGCACGTGCTTTTCACGTCAAAGGCTTGGTGGTGATGGAAAGGAGTGACCAAACCAAGCCGGACCCCTTGTTCCCACAGGGCAGGTAAGACCCATGCCCAGGGCTTGTAGCTGCAGTCACAGGTGCAGGTGTATGTTTGCTCCATGGCTCCTGCGGAAGGACGACTTCAGGTTTCAGTGCCTACGCTTTGTGGATCAAAGTGCGTTTTGACTGTGGCTTCCTCTGAGAGGAAACAAGATCTACCAGAGTTATCTGGATGATTTGTGTTAGTTATCTGCCACATAAACTCGCCACAGAGTAGCTCACAGTTGTTATACCATTTCCTGATATGGCACAGGGAACATCCAAGGTTGGGTGTGAGAAAAAGAACGGAGAAATATTGGGCAAGAGCTTACAGAATCGCTTTCCGTTGGGAGACTCGGTATCAAGTGAAATGTCAGATTTAGTTGTTGCTGCCACTGCTGTTGTAAGGACAATTATAAGCTTGCCGGTTTAAGTCTGACCCATTGTCCTGAAATGCTGTTGCCAGTTACCATTAGGAAGCCAAGTGTTGCTAACATACTCAAATGCACAGCAGAGTTCTGGCTCTTAAGTATCTGGACAAACTCCCAATATTAGGAACAGGAGTCAAATGGCCATCCTTTCTCCTGTGCTAACACGCACCCTGCCATTAACAGTCTGAAGGCAATTTTAATAAAATACATAGCCCTGCTGAGCTGGTCTCAGAAAATAAATAAGCAGTGTAGAAAAGAAGCTTTTGTTTAAAAGTAATTATTTAAACTGTGCATTACAGGTAATTTTCCTTTACCAGTAAAGCAAATGCTATCAGAATTTCAATAATAGCTTTGTGTTACTTATCTAGATAACATGATATTGTCATTTCCAGGAGCTTAAAATGCTGTTCTATTTTCATTTGTGTCAAATATAAGGGTAAATGAGACCTGAATATATATAAAAAAACCCCATGGGTTTTGTATCATTTTCTGAGAGCAGTATTTTGTTTTCCAACCTTTTAAAGTAAAATAACAATCTAATGATAGCTTCATAAAGTGCGGACTTAAAACAGTAGGGTGAGGAGCGTCTTCCTATTTTCTGTTTTGTGTAAACATGCTGCATTTCACAGGTGACAGAAAACACCATTCTTTGAAGAGGTTTGTCAATAATAACTGTAACAGTGTGGTAACTTTGTAATGTACATGCAGATGTAGCCAAACACTAAGTGCTGCAACCCATATATAGCTCAGAAAAAGCAGAGGTGTCATTTTTTTTACCCGAGATTTTTCACTTTCAAAAATTAAATTAAAAACTTAGCCTCTCTGTTTCTTCCTCTCAGCATTATTTCTACAGTGTAAACTTCTGTAATGATCACAAAATAGTTTCTTATGAGAAAGACAAAGCAGCTGAAGGAGCAAAGCAACTTTTTTTTTTCCTTGAAGTAACCTTTCTGTATTGGGTCTTTAACTAAGAGGATGGACATTTTGTTTCAATGAAAACTTTCTTTATTACTATAATTCCTATTTTGGATATTTGTATATTTTCTATGTCAGTTACGGGTGAGGAAGGGTTGCTGCTTTGAGAGTTGACAGCCTGAAGCCCTGATTGTGCAGCTGAGCCCATGTGGGGTTGTCCCCTGTGATGCTTGGCTGCAGCCTCCGTTTCTAGCTGAGAGCCCCACGGCATGCTTTGGCTGCAAGGAGGTAAGGCAGGAAAGGCGTAAGTGCATTTAGGGCAGTTTTCAACCCAAGTTGAGGCCTAAATTCTGTCTAAGCCCTGACCTAGTGTTTTCTTACTGGATGTCTCTAGGCCTTTAGAGATACTTAGCCAGTTGAAAGTGGAGGCCCAGGGATTAGGTGGGTTTTTAGATCATTTACATCTAGCCGTAGGCTGCCTGCGCCGGAGTTTCCAATTACCCAAAATGGAGAAAATAGCATTTGCCTACTTCAGAGAAGATTTGTGAGGATCAATGTGTTTGAGATTGTGACAGTAGGATATATCTGTAACTTACATAGGTAATAGATCAACTTAAATACTTTTAATAAAAGTGGGCACAATAATTCATTGCTCTGTCACAGGAATATTGTGACGCTTAGTGTTTGTGATCTATGTGAAAGAGGTTGAGATCTTTTGATTAAAAAGTGATATTGATATAACTGTGTGAATTATGATCACGCCTGCTTCCATGCTGAATTTACTTCTTGACCTAGCCAGGCTGGAGTTTTAATCTGCAGCAAGTGAAAATTGTTGTCCCCCCCTCTGGAAAGTTTCACCTGTCTCAAGCCGTGCTGACCCTCTCTCAGCTTTCTCCCATTTCTGCTGTTTGGGGAGAAGGATGGTGCCAAGGCAGAGGGCAGAGCAGGCAGCCAGTGCCAGGCGGGGGTCTTGCTGCTGAAGAGCCTGGCCGATAGCAAGGTAGTGCTGCGACTTGGAGCTGGCAGGCAGAAATCAAAATGCCACCCCTTGGCTGTGGAAAGAGCTAAAGATTTGTCTCCAGCAAGTGGCAGGCGCCAAGGTACTGTCGCCCGTTTTCTAATTTTAGCGGGAAGGCTGGCAGGGATCTTACCTAGACAGACAAGCGTTGTTTCTGCCCGGGCCGATCTGCTGCCGTGGGTCCTGTTCCAAATTGCTCGGCTCAGTGCCTCCCCGACTTTCGGGAGGTGGTGTGCCGGCAGGAAGGAGAGGGGAAACCCCTACCCTTTTCTCAGAAGGCTTGTGAAACTTCTGAGCCTGCTTCAAGACAGTAAAACTCATACCTTACACTAGCTGTCTGAAAAGAAGTATGTAGGAATGTTATTAGTAGCACAGCGATTGATTTACGAAGCCTGTTTGAAGTGCCTGCGACAGTACGTATGGTTGCATGCGTTTGAGAAGCTCCTGTGTGTCCTCTTGCCTGGTGACTTGGGTGTGGTTCCAGTACAGAAGCAGAAGTGGTTAGGGGAGTCCACCAAAGGGGAAAAAGAGTGGGTCTTCCCCCTTCCAAAGTGACTGGGGCTTGTGTGATCATTACACAGCATTTTCTGTCAAATTGCTCTGGTTTTGACTTGATCTTTGAAAATGTCTATGGAAAGGTATGAAGGAGTCCTTGACTCCCAAGTTATCCTCACAGCTTAGAGGCTGTGCGATGCATCCACCCCTCTGTCTCTAGCAAAGTGGTGTGATATTCGTGGCATCACCAGAAACTTCTACAGTAGGGAGCTGTCTGGCTGTTTCCGGGATGGGCTTTATTGGCACTCTAACGAGCCGTTTCAATGGTCTCGGAGCCCTTTAGAAAGGTAAGTATAGTTCAATATACCTATTATGCCCTTGGAGAACTCGAGGCATGAGGGAGAGACTGCAGAAGGTTACAGCAGCAGAGCCAGAGGTCACTTGACGTTCCCTTCTGGTGCGTGGTTTGGTGCTGGACTTGCCCGCACCTACTGCTGGAAGAAAGGGGCAGCCCTGCTCCACCAGCCCTCTGCCCCAGCCACGCACTCCCACAGCTCCCCTTCGCCCAGCACTGAGCTCTTCAGCCCAACCGCAAAGGTAAGCTGGCAGGAAAGTGACTTTGGGAAATAGTGAAGCACTTTCTGCTGGTTTAGCTCACTGAACTGGTTCCTTCTGGGCTCAGACAAATGCCAACAAGGCACTGTTTTTGTACAGTCTTAAATAGCAAACACTGAGTGATCAGTCACATTTTGAAAATATCTGTAAGGATGCTGCAGCTAACAGTGTAGCTGTACTTTTCCTCAAATAGCCCCTATTCAGATACAATCTTAAATTGAAGAGAGCCTATTGGCATTTGTTATTCCTGTACTATTAACACTAGTTTTTATTAATGTGGTTTTTTCATTCTTGTAATGATGACATGACCAGTATTTAGCTGTTCTGGGCATTACGTAAATAATAATTGGAAGTGTTCTTTTGTCAAGTGTGGCTGGAGATGGACAATACAAAAGAGTTGTTATTTATCACATATTTCAAAGGTCATTTTCACCATCTCCACTAAAAGCTATGCTTGCTCCAAGCACATCTTGCTTGATGGTGGATAAGTTCTGCCATTTTGAGAGGGGTAGTTTTTATTTATAATTGTGAATGTGTTTAGCCACATGAGGCTGTCAATCAGTGAGATGAAAGCCCGGTAGGATTATTTCTGTAAGTGGCCAATTTCCCCCACCCTTTCCCTCCAAATCAAGGACAGATGAAAGGTCATGATTAAACCAGTGATTCCCACCCCTCCTGCCTCCCCCCGCCCCTAAATTGTAAGTAACAGTTTGCAACTGTTTTTTACCAAGATGTCAAAACTGTGTTTCGTCTTGGGGAAAGAGGGGAGGAAGAAAATTATAAGTTCTTGAAAATGTTGGCAATTTCCCAAATGGTTGTGTTGAAATTTATTTTAATTATTGTACTTGTGTCAGTTCCTAGCAGGGGTAAAAGGGGGGAAAATAATTCAGTATTATGCAGCTATGGATTAAACAATTAATGGTGAGCCTCTGTATCCTATTAGTATATTTGAATTCATTATTTCAACAAATTGCTTTATGAGTCAGTGACTAGTGGATTTAACCATTTATTTTGTAGTCAAAACAGAACAGAAGAACAATTGCCTTGCTGAAGCACACCTTTATGTGTATGAATCTATCCAAGGAATTAACCTGAGACAGTCAAATAATGCAGAATGTCATTAGGTAGTTACTTTGTCCAAGAGTTTGGTTTTCTTATGTGCATTCAAGGAACTCGCTGTCTGGGCGGGTTTTGGCAGCTGTCTGGTGATCATTGCAACAGCTACCATCCCTAAAAGTGTTGAGGACTTTGGCACAATCAGCATTTCCCTGGAAAATATCTTGGTTGGCATTGTATGTGGTGTTCTTTTCAATACATGCTAACCACTTACAAGTAAGAAATAACGCTTCTTGACTGATCGTGGCATGTAGATAATCGCCAAAGTAAATACTTCTGTGAGCAATATGTGGGCTCAGTTTTGTGTGTAAGACCTATTAACAATGACCAAATAAAAAGACATTCTTAAGAAGTACCACAGGGCAAATTATCTTAGCATGTGAGGACTTCACTGGTGTTTCTCTTTGCAGTTCATATTAGGAGTATGCTAAGACCCTCATGATACCCTCATGGAATTTGGGCCAGATGTATCTTCATAAATATTATTTATGTTAAATATTTTCTTCTCAAATTAGGCATGAAACCAAGATGCTGTCTTTCTATGTCATTAGGTAACACATTTATCTTGATAAAGAAGGTAAAATGGGTAATAGTATAATCTCAATAGCTTTTGGTTTTCCATTTAGTGTTTTTTCTGCTATGCTACAATTTCCTTTTTGCCTTGAAGAATCCTATGCCTTTGTAATGTGTGATAAAATGTGTGTCATCTTCCACCACCACAAGGGATGTGTAATCGGATACTTACTCTATCAGTGATGATGTGAGTGGTACAAGTAATACTGGGTGACTTCAGCCATCTTTGCACTACTACACAGTTAATCCACAACTTTGATAATGCACAGGGACCATGAATTGGGTAGAGTTGACTATTTAAAGGATGGACAGTGAAGTGAGTCATTTTATAATTGCCAAAGTCCTCCTAAAGAAAGGTCCTGTGTTTGAAATGTATGTAGTTTTTATGATCCTTTTTTTTCTATTTACTTTCATTCTCCTGTGCTGAGCTATTGTGTGTTTTAAATATAAGTGAAGAGCTTCCCTTTTTTTTCTTTCTTTTTTTTTTATGTGAGCAGACAAGCAGAAGATGATGGTGCCACCCTCCTTACAAACTTTTAGGTTGGCTAAGAAAATTGACTATTGTTTTTGGTTGTGGTTTGGCTTTTTTGTTGGCTTTAAGTATGCAAATACTTCTTTGGTAGTCAGTTTAAATTATGGGCAAGACGCTGAAGCAACCTCCTAAGTGTCAGTGGAACTGACAGTGTATTCTGCTGCACTTCTGCTGCATGCTGTTCTCTTACTTTCCACTTCTGGGTGAGTCACATAAATATCTAGTGCCAAGCTGGAGGACTAAGAGTGTAGCATGAGATAACTATTCTCAGGATTTCTCAAAAACATCAAGGGTGTTGATGTTGCATAGATGTGGTGCTGTGAGCTGTTTACCACTGGGTGCATTGCTGGGGAGGAGGGGTAGAAGCAGAGGTGTGGTCCTGGATGGTTATGAAGAAGGGTGCTCTGTCATTTTCTTCTCCGACTTTGGTAGCCTGGATTCACTAAAAATAAGGTGTTTCTTGGCTTAGTTCCTTTAAACTGGATTTATTAGTTGACCTCTTTTCAAATGGAAGAATGAAATTAGGGGGGTTTGGAAAGGGAGAAGATTTGGGTGCTAGTTGAGAAGAATGTTTCAGGGGTCCTAATTTTCCATTGTGTATAGATAGTGCAAGCTAAAGGTCAGCAAGACAATTGATGTGAAGAAAAACATGTGAATATGTTGTTGGGAACACTTGCAGAGTATGCCTGTATAAAAATATAAACAGTAGGCCATTTAAAGTGATGAAAAGAAGTGGAAAAAAGTAAATTTTTACATGCACAACCCTTTCCTTCCCTTTTGCTATGGGAGAGGAAAAAAAAAAAAAAAGATTATTTGTTTCAGAACATTTTCTGGAACTCTGTGAAATGATTTATAGATGAGGTGTGCTGTATACAAGAGCTTTTACTGGCTCCCTTGCCAATGAATTAGGGCCCTATTCTACAAAAAAAAAAAAAAAAAAGTTAGCACTTTCTTTGCAGCCATCCTAGGTTTCTGTGGTGCGGAAGTCAAATGTAAATTCTGGCTGAATTGGACCCTTATGGAGGCAGTGTTCAAACAGCCTGTGAGGAGAAGAGAAACCATTCAGGTCGTGGGCCTTTGCGTGCTTCAGAGTCCTTCGATCATTGCTATAATTCTCTGAAAGCAAACTAATAAAACTTCCTATTGACTTGCACTTGTGTGTGCTTTGAGCAGTTATTTACAGTCTACCATCAGCAGATCAAAAATCAATTAAAATCCATAGAAACAGCCAAAGTTACATACTCCTCTTTGCTGGTAAAGATTTTTTTTTTTAAAGATTTTACATTAATACTTACTGCTTGGTATTACTGAAGATAATGAATCAGATTTAGGCAAAGTCTATGCGTTTTTAACTCTATGGGTCTGTGGGTCTTTAACTTTACAGAAGCCCTGCTAAGAACCTCTTATCCTCTGTGCCTCTTGCCCTCTGTAGAAATAGGAGAATTTATGCAATTCATTTAACTGAAATGGAGATGTTGAAAGCTCTCCAATACTATCATGATGGATGCTATTGCAAATGTGTAGGGAAAACAATAATCTTAATGATAAAATGATAAGTTTAATACCAGTTACATTAGAATGGAAAGTGAATTTTAGTATAGCTAATACATTAAAATAAAGGAGACTGATTTGTATTCCTGATTTGCCACGGAAGCCCTGCAGATTAATTTGGTTCCATCCTGCAATTCAGGGGGGAGGCTGTGTAGTCTCAGGGAGGCAGGGCTGGGCTGGGACTGCAGAGACCCGGTTCTGCCAGTGACCTGCTCTGGGGGATTTTGGAGTGTGGGGCCGTTTTTCCTCGAGTTTCCTCTCTATCTGTTTGCCTCCCATTCTTCTCAAGTCTAATCTGTTTATACCATTAAACTCCCAAACATAGTGCTTCTTTTTAATTTCTTTATAGGTATGCATTCCAAAGACTATTATGCCATTGAATAGTTATGATACTTGTTCTGTTACTCATGTAGATTGGAAGGATATAATCTACATTTCTAATTACTGGTTTTATTCATCCTTTCTGTTTCATATCTTAATGCAACTTTTGTCTTAAACAAAATTTACAGTAACTAAAGAAGCCATGACTTCAGTGCATTGCAGTGATATTCAGATATCAACCATAGAAGGCAATGCTGATTACACTAGTAAGGCAGAAGGCCCAAGCACTGAGAAACTGGGGGGGGGGGGCATAGTTAAGGTAACTTGTGCAACCTTAATTTAGTCCTCTTGTGGCTATGCATGTTGGTAGACTGCTCTATTTGATACAGCATCATGATTCCATTGATGGGAGATTGCAGAAAAGCCCAAAAGGAGTTGTTTTATCAGAGAGGACTCTGAATAATGTAGAGTAAATAAGGCCAGGCTTTTACAACAAATGCTGAAAATAAACAAAATATGAAATGACTGTTTGTTAAGCAAGCAGAATCTATCCTGCAGGTGACATTTTAAGTAAAAAAGACTGGAATGATATATTTATAGACTACCATGATACATATGCACAAGTCAACTGAATTAAGATTGCACAGTCAACTTAAATCCTGCAGTTCTCTCTTTCAGTTCTTTACTTTGCAACCTGAATAATGTTTATGTACATGCGTGGGTAAAAAAACAGAAATGTCACCCTGTCCATCATACTGACTCCTCGTTGTTGTCCTTGTGAGAATCTCACATCAAGCTGCGCTGATTTCTGCCCCTCTGTCTATAGGAGTATAGCTATAGGTTGCTGCCTTCTCATCACCCTGGAGAGAGGGAGGATTGTCAGGGTGCTGGGGAAGGAGGGTGATTTTTTGTTTGTTTGGCTGGTTTTTTTCCCCTAAGCCGTTTTCCCTGTTTACCCATCTCCACCAGTCAATTCATGGCTTGTCTATACCATCAATGGCCTTGTTGTCTTAGTGCCTTATTTTCCCATTAAATTGGTTCTGGTCTCCACTTTTCAGTGGATGCTGGCACTCTCTGCTTCTCTTCATCTTGTTCTTCTAGACTATCAGTTCAAGTTTTTCATATTCTCCGTTTGTCCTGTAACAGCCCCCAGTTACCTTCTCGCATGACTCATCTCCCCTAGCTCCAGATGTCAGCAATCCTCCTCTCCTGGTTCTGCAGTCTTCTCGCTTTCCTGATGGTATCCCCCAGCACCTTGTTCCACTGTTGTTTTTAGCAAACTAGTAACTCTCTTGTTTCTCTCGCCCACCACATTTAGCAGCTCAGAAAGCCATGCTCCCACTCTGCCTCGGCGCGGTCACTGACTGCAAAGGCAAGCCCCCTCCCCATAGGTGCCTGGGGCTCAGGGATGCTCAGGGCTCTGTGCAAGCACAGCCTGGTCAGCCTTGGGCATCAGGAATGGCAGGCATCTGCCCACTGAAGGTAGGATCTTAAAATGACTTAATTTTTTTCAACTGAGAATATTTTTTTTGAGTCTTGTCTGTATTTGTAAAGATTGAGACATTTTCTGGTAAATTTGCCTAACTCCCTCTCCAGGTTTGTATTGTTAGCACTAACAAATTAATTTGCTACAGTTAATATATTAAGATACTGAAGAAGTTCTGCTTTCCTTTTCATTACTATGTATACCTCCTAAAATCTGTCAAGAAATATGTCTTTTTGAAGCTATATAGAAATACCATTGCTTTCAATAGCGCTACCATTTCATTCTTGGAACATAATATTGCTCTGCTGTTTTCAGGATTGATTCGGCTACCTTTCTCTAAGCTGAGTCCTGACTCATAACAATTAGCATTACATACGTACTAAATTGATTTCTCAAACAGAGTTGCTTTTCTGGGAGGGATTTTACTTCCTAAGCATTCTCGCCAACTGAGACTGCTCATGTGCTGGGGTATTAGATAACAGAGGGTCAGAGTCTGCCCTCCAATCCAATCCCATTCAGAAAGAAACAAAACCAAACTGATGAGGTTTTTCAGTATTTTATTTGAATCCAAAGAGTTGTATTTCCAGACAAAGGTAAGGTTCCTACATTTCTGAGTTATTGTAACATAAAATATTAACTGCTCTCCTAGAGCTATACACTCTTTCAGTTCTTTCTCAGCATATCATTTCTCTTTTTAGTTATCTGACCTTTCTGTAATTCTTCTAATCTATGGAATAGTGCAATTTATCTTTTCTTTACACATCATCTTAGGGTGGCTGAGTGGAGGGATGGAGGGGACGCATATATCTTCTTGTTACTTTTTTCTGACTCAGTGTTTAGTCATTATTTTCAGTATCATTTAATCTGTGGAAAGTTTCCCCATATGTCAGGCGTATTTTAAACATGCAGCTGAGATCTATACTACAGTAAGCCCTTTTCAGATATGATGCTTAGCAAAGGGCAGAGTTCAATTTCCAGCATTTATGGAAGCGAAGCTTTTTCAAATGTTGTTATTTAAATAAATACCCAAACTGTGTATTCTTGTTTTGATCAACATGTAAATCAGGTTTCCCTATGTACCTCATTTCCCTTAGAAGTGCATTTCTTTGTGTTGTCTACAGAAACACTTAGAAGTATTAGGTGAGCATACCTAAACAGTGGTACCATTTGTTACAACATGTTATAAGTACTAAAAGTTCTTGCAAGAATCCATTAAGTACAATTAAGCATAGGGATGCACCCTGTGGCTGAGGAGGTTGAGGTTCCCGTGTCAGATATCCCTCCATGCGTGTAGCTGGTATATTGAGTATTACTGTATGTTTATCCTTTCTGACTATCTGGTATCCAGTACTGTTTGAGGCAGGCCACTGGACTAGGCAGGCCTTTGAGCTGACACAGTAGGCTTGTTCTGACGTCGAGTTGGATATGTTGACAATTACCAGACAGTTGTAAACTGATAATGTGGTTTTGTACCCACCTCTTTTTCTTCTGACGTGTTTGTTATAAATGCTTCCTGTCAGGTCTATTGTTGAGATTCCATGTTTGTACGTGTGTGCATATGTACAAGAATACGTGAGTGTTTCTATGAATGCCTAATACATTACAAGCCTATGAGGTCCTGATTCAGAGTGCACACAATTCATAGTAGTCTTCCCCGAGATTTCAGTGCATATTGGATCTCAAACTTATCAATAATTGTTTTAAAGATACCGCCTCAATGGTGAAGAGTTTACAGGAGGAGCATAAAAAAAATACAGCCAGCAACTGTAAGAATAATCTCAAAATGATGCTACAGAAGCTCTGATTATTAAGTTTGTTTCCTGCAGAAGTTTGCTATTAGTCTGAGAATGTTGGACCTAAGAGTATTTAGTTTTCTTTAGCAAATATGTTTGGATGTTTAATTGAATGTAGTGGGTTTTGTATGCTTATGGGATGGAGATCACAGGGAAAACAGGTATTCCTTAACCTTCCTCTCTGCTGTAATTACTGAAAAATGCTATTTATGGTAAGGTTGTGTATGTGTGTGTGTCTTGGGAGAAGGATATGGGATTACTTTTTAACAAAGAAATGGAATTCCTTTTTACAGGGAATTAGAATTGTGACTCTAGTCTTGCTAATTTAAATAACTTGCTGGCTAAACAGACTTTTGTAAAGCATTAAATGCTATTATGTTTTGTGAACATTAAACACATTTTCTGAAAATACTAATTTCCCGTTGGTTTTCTTGCCTCCTTGTTGCTTTTGAGACTGGGTGATAATCTATCCTCAACACACCAGAGGTCTGGGAGTTCTGAGACTGCTCTGGTGCCTGGTTTTAGCAGTACTGTTCCCCTCTCCTTATGGCTTTTACCTCTGTTCTTGGGAACAGTAGATGTTCACCATGTGGACTGATTCAGGATGAGGGAGCCAACTGGTAATGAGTTTGCAGCAAACTGATATCCTTGGTGATAATGTAAACCCTGGGTGTGGTACCCTAGCAGCTGTGACCCTGGGTCTTCCCGAATTTCTAAAACCCTGGTAGCTAGCTCTTTGTAAACCCTGAAGACCAGTGCAGAAAGATGATGAGAGAACAACAGATAATCTTGCATTTTAATGAAAAATCAGTAACAAATGTTCAGCTCCAGAGACTGATACGCATCAGTCTTTTGACTTGTATTTTCTAGACTAGTTGCCCAAAGAAGGGGTTGACCTTTTTTGCGAGTGTGTTTTTGGGGGGCAGAGGAGGAAGGGGTTAGAATAAGCTGAAATTCCATTTTTATAACTACATTTTCAACACCTACAAGCTTGAAAAATTTGGTTCTGATCTTAACTGTTAAGTGTGTGGGGAGGTTTTATGACTGCTATTTTTCACAGATTCACAGAACAGCCCAAGTTGGAACGGACCTCGAAAAATCATCTGGTCCAGCCTTTCTCATTAAAGAGTTTTAAGCTGAGATGTTTCTTGGGCAATCCACCATTGCAAGCAGTTTTGTGTATGGGGAAAAATACACTTTAAAATTGAACACCACAGCTAGTGCTTATGCTTAAGTCAAACAGTACTGTAGGCCATGCTCCATCCCAACAGGTTTTAGAAAGTTTGAATGAAATATGAATGTAATCTTGGACATTGGTTATACAGCTCCTATTAACCCGTATTGGCTACTGATTATGTGATTTTTGTGCTGGTCACTTCGATTAGCCTTGATAGTTTGAAAAAAAAAAAATCAATTCACTCTCCTGGTTTTAATTTTGATAATTCAAATTCATGGTGTTCTTCATCTGCTTTGTTTGATGCTATACATAAATCAAGGTTATAGACGAAACCAATTCATGAATGAAAAGTTTCAATTTTCTTTTCTTTTTGGCTACAACTATGCAAAGAAATCATCATTTGGGCAACTAATATGCCTAAGTATCCTTCAAAAGGAGCTGTGATATATTAGAGCTGTTCAAACGTCCTCACAAATCATTTTGCCTTACAGCTTTGATCCTGAAATATGTGAAATGATGTCTGATTTATGCCACTGATCCTTCTTTTAGATAGTTAAGTGTTCTTGCTTAATGTTATTAAATAAGTTCAAAGCAGCAAATAGGCCATCCTGGGCTGAGGACATTTGAAAAATAGCATTCTCAGCAGGCTGCATATACAATATATGTTCTTTAGTTATTTCCTTTGCTTTTTTGTATACAGCAAGCTACTGGAACTTTCTTCTGCTCACATCTTTGGTTACAATGGCTTTGGTTTGGGGTTTGTATTTTGTTTTTGTCTGTTTTGTTTTGTCTTGTCTTGTTGTCCCGTCCCCGTCCCCCGTCCCCCGTCCCCCGTCCCCCCCCCCCCGACAGCTTTCTCCTGCCTTGGTTTTGTTTTCATTTTGGGTATTTTGGAGGTGGGGTTTGGGCAGAAACAACCTTGGGACAATATGGGAAGATGGGAAAGACATCACAGTCTCCCCTAACTGGGAGGCTGTTAACATGTGCTAGCAATGGTATAAAACAAGCTGTGTGACCCAGCTGAAGCAGTACGAGAAAAAAACCAACAAAACTCTGAGGGTGTAAATAAGTGGGTTAAATTCACACTCTAAGGAGCAGAGTAAGTTTGACCTAATTTAATGAAAAACTATTGATATGTTGTGATTTCTCTTTTAACAGGCAAAAGGAAAGAGATGAGAAAACTCTTAATTCTAAAATATTTATCAGTAGAAATATTCCAAATTTACATCAGAATACCAAAATGCAAATCTCTCCAGGCATACGGATTGCATAGGAATCACATCAACTCTAAATTTAGTAAACCTTTTAATGAAAATGTCACACAGTTCAGACACAAGATTTAGGTATTTCAGTATGTTATATGAGCTTTATAACCAATTTTATTCTTGTGAAATTTCAGTGGGAAATATTAAATCACTATTTCCAGTCTGGTATGATCCTTGTTGAAGCAATGAGAGCCATCTCAGTCACCTGCTGCTGGAGAAGACCAATTAGCTAGAGAGAACTTCTTCCCAATGCTATGTCTTCAATACCAGCCCTTAAACATCAGACTTTCAGATGGAAGACTGAAAACAAAGATTAAATTTCAACATGAGACATCATCCTAGTACCTCTCTAGCTGTGTTGACTTTTGTGTCTAGGTTTGGGAATTGAAAGTTGACAACATGATTTTATCCTCACTTGCATGCCTTCCCAGCTTCTGAGCTGGTTTTATGTCTCTCTCTTCCTCACTTACATACTCCTGGAGTACAAATGTAAATGCATACAGTGGCTTTTCCGGAGTCAGCCCACTTTAATAGATACTGGTAGGGTTTGTTGTTCACGACTCATTGTACATGTATGGCGTTAAATGATAGAAGAGGCTGTTTCTGGAGCTGGCTGCATTGGGCATGTCATGGTTATTTCCCCTGTGACCTTAGCAGACTAGCTGACTGTTCCCATCCTAAATTGCTTTCTAGAGGTTCCCAGTAGGTTTTTGTAGAATATTATTCCGGATGCTGGTTACACATACACTTACTTAAGCTTGTGATTCCTGTTATCCTACAAGCTTTTCACAAAGACCACTGACGGTAAGCCAGTAATATAAATGAGACAGTTTTGGCCTCGTGAAACTTGCCATCAGTTTTAGATAACTGCTACTGCTGGTGGCATAGATAAAAATACACGTACACTTCTTGGTAAGGAGGTTAGCCACTGCTGAGTTCTGGTACTCCAGTTGGTCAGTTTATGCATAGTTTGGCCATCTCCATATAATGCTACTACGCTCTTCAGTAAACTGTAACTTGAACGATCCTGTGTTGCTTGGTATTAGCTGCTGGGTCTATCTCCTTTTTCTCAGGAAATTGGGACCTTCCAAAAGTTGACATCGATATCGGTTTTGAGATTTTGCTTTGTTTTATGAGGTTACACTGCTAGCCCTTTTCCTTGTCAAGACAGCTGTGAAAAACACAGAGAGAGTAACAGCACTCTCTGGGAATGCTTTTCTTCTGTGCTTTTCTGAGGTTCAGTCCTCAAAAATATGGCCATCAGATTGCTTTGGAGGAGAAGGCCAGATGGGTTGCTGCTAGGTGAGGTGTTAAAGCCACTGTTTCTTAATGATAACCTAAACCAAGGTTAGTCCGTTACCCAGATGTTATAACGTTGCACTAATGAATGAGGTTTCATGTAAGCAAGACAGAAACTGGCTGAGGTCTATCAGCATAATATTTTAAATTCCCAGCTTTCTTTTGTTTAGCTTTTCTGTCATGAGCACTGCTTATGAAGTTCTCAGTCTTCAAATTATTTGTCTAGTAAGCTTCCATTAAAAAAAAATGAGAGGGACAGTGGAAACAAAAGTAATAATACAAATATTTAAATGTCATGAGTACAAAAATATTTTTAATGAATAAATATGAATATATCTACTTGCTCTTCCCGTATTTTTATATAGCATCCTGAAGGAATCCGCATGAATAGGGTAGCAGGCAGAGGCTCACCAGTTGGTTGTTTTGGTGGCTGTATCTGCTGCTCTTCATGCCAGCTATTTAATTTTTCTTTCATCAGCTTCAGAGAAGTTACTACCCTGGGATTTAGGATGTCTGGATTGATAGTCATTCTCTGCCATGAAAAAACATAATCATTGTTAAATCATTTGATGTCTTCATTATTTGGGGTCATGGGTGTGTGTGTGGGGGGGGGTGCATGTGCTAAAATCACTTCAGACTTTTGTGCTTGTACCCCCTTAAAGCATAGGAGGGGTTCAGGTACCAGTGCAGCTTTAAAGAGCAGTGGAACATAGAGGTGCTTCAGAGGGAATTAAAACAAGTGCTCCTGTCTCTGACTCTGTGCAAAATACTACAGTATTCCGGTTATGTTCCCAAAGGGTGCAATTTGCAATCATGTTTTCACAAGGGTTTAGACCATTATGTTCATGGAGACATGGGTTGTATTGTTCTTCATGTTTGCTTTTTGTATTTCTTTTAAAGGAAGAAATTCTTAAATAATAAATGAAAACACAAAAGATGGTGAGAAGTGTTTTTTGTGGTGGGGGCTGGGTTTTTTTGATGTTGAGAAGCTGTATTTCTGACACCCAGATGACTCTGAGCATTGGACTTTTGCCGTATATGGACAGACAGATCTAATCATTAGTGAATGCCAGAAAGCAGGAGAGCTGGGGAGAGAGAGAGTGTGCAAGAGGGAGCTTAGTTTATTTCTGCGGTGTCACATCAATCTGCCCGGTTAAGTGATTGAAGGGGAGAAACGCAGGCTGCAAAAGAAACTGGGCCCTGATTTGTTCAGGGTCACCAGCAGTGGTTTGAAACCATCTTGTTTGCAGATACCTCTTTCATGTTATTAGGCTGTCAGTTGAGTGACTCTGTAAGATTTATGGCTCGAAGCTGGAGCGCGTGCGTGTGTGCGGCGATGGCAGTGATGGGCAGCGGGCGGGGGGGAACAGACATGTTATTGAGAAGACAGTGATCCATGCCTGCCTTGATTGAGCTTTGCAGCCTTTTGTCTAGTCCTAGTTAACCTCCTTATGCATTTTTTTTCACATGCTGTGTAAGTAGCTCAAGCAGAAGGTGAAGCAACAAGTGGTAAAAGGTTGCTCGTAACAACATAGAACCGGAATAGGCTTGGTGTGGACTTATTGACTGTGTAATGATGGAATAAAGCCGTTTATTGTGCAGGTCCCAGGTTTGACTTACTAATGTCTTTCAAATAATTTACTGTAATGTTGTCAAAGCTGTTGGCTGAGTGTTCCCTTGTCACTGGTAACCTTGTAGGGAAATGTATATTTGAGGGAAAATTTTGAGACAACACTGGCTTATACTGAGAGTGAAAATGTTTTTAAAAGAAAAAACAACAACCGCCCCCCCCCCCCCCCCCCAAAAAAAAAAAAAGGAAGGGGGATGACTTTATCAAAGCAACATATAATTTAAATTTTGTCTGCTTAGTAATAGGAGATTTTATTTTACATATGTTTGAAACTTAGAATACTGGATTTTGAGAAACTTGAATTTTACATTTTTTTAGAAGTTGGTTATAACTCAGAAAATAATGTTTTCTGTTCTACTGTTTGTACAGTTTCTAGTTGTGCCAAGACTCTGTATTATTTCAAACTATGAGTAAGAAAATTTTCAGTGTCAAGTAGACTGTTTCAACTGTGGTGATTCAAAGTCAACAAAATAGACTCCAACAGTACAGGAGCTGGAGAACCTTTTTGAAACAAATTGTCACAGGGTTCTGCTATTTGAGGTTTATAACAGAAAGAATTTATTTGTAATTAGTTTTTCATAGGTTAAAGGAGTAAATAAAAATTGCTGTTCTGTAGTCATTCACTTAAAAAGCAAGCTATATTACTGATCTGGAATAATTTGTATGTTGGCTTTCTGTTTTCAGCCTAGTCAAGTTAATTAACTTAGAAAAATAGACTTGATCATAAATGCGTTGTAAGGATCTGCCAGCACTTTTGGTATCATGGTAGGTTTCGTGTACTTGACCATGAAATGCAAGTGCTGCTTCATGAAGGTGTTCTATCACACTGTTGTTTGCTAATTGATAGTTGTGTGAAAGCTTACAGTAGTTCTGCAGAATTGAAAAGGGAGCTAATATTTGTCTATGAGATTATTTATTCCCTCCCAAATATGAAAATGAGCCCCTTGGTGGCCCAGTCTTCCTAGGCAGTTGTTGTTCCCATGTTGGAATGTCCAACAGGAAGGATGCAGCATCGGTCTTGCAGGGAAAAGAGTATAGCTGCCTGCTTTCCCCTCTCCATATTACAGCAAGAATTGCTTACTGCATCACTTTTACAGCCTTTCAAAATTTTGTGTTGCATAGTGTATAATTTCTGAGAAATTTTAAAATATAAACTGAAAATTAAGGTCTGGGTTTTTTTTTTTAAAAACAAACCCTGAAATCCTTACCCAGTTCCCTTTTGGTTTTTTTTTTTTTTTTTTTTTTGGTAAGTCACCAAGAAAACACCTGTTCTTTTCCTCTGTGATAACTGTACACATTTTGACCCTATAGTAATCTGATACGTTTTAGTATAAATGGGATCTTGGTTGTACGGACACAAAGATGCCATTCTTTCTCTATTTATGGAAGGATATTGATGAGAATCTGAGGTTATTAAGCTGAATAAAATACTGTTTTCAGTAGAAAATTCTGTGACAAAGTCCTGCCGTAATTCCTGGAAAAAAAGATGGTACTATCTTTAAGTCACAGAAACGGGTCTTGGCAGACCGTCACCTTGCCCCGTGCCTGGCATGGCAAGAGCCATGCTGTGTGACCTTGCGCCAGACCCATGCTCCCATCTGCTCTCTGTACTCCTGCTGCAAAATGCATAATGCGTTGGAAAATGCCTGAGATCCTTGAATGGAAAACGATCTGTAGTATAACTGCACTATGAATTACACTGCAAAGTTAGTAGCTAATCTGATTGGTAGAATATTTTGCAAATAAAACCTCAGATTTCTGCCCTCCCTCCCCCTTTTCATTTTTGGTCAAAAATTTTTAGGGGCTTTTAGGAGATTTTAGGGACTTTTTGACAAAAATGTTAAAATTTATGATGAGAATTTAATTTAATCTTTTTTCGTAGAATTCGGGATTTATTTAGCTACTTCTTTTAAAAGAGTGAAGTCATTCTGATCAACCGTAGTTAAACACAATTTTGGGATTACAAAGGAGGAGCTTAAGAAACATTGCCTGGGCACACAGGGATGGTGTCAGGAATGCCAAAGCTCAGCCAGAGTCAAGACTTGCAAGGAGCATCAAGGGCTGCAGAGGGCGGCTTGGTGGGCACCGAACTGGGCACAAGCCAGCTGTGCCCTGGCAGCAGAGGACTTCCAGGACGTACCGCTGGGGACACAGCCAGCAGCTCACGGGAAGAGAGGGATCACCCCCTCTGCTCAGCACTTGTTAGGTCATACCCAGAATGCCATGTCTAATTTTGGCCCCCCAGTACAAGGAAGTCATTGACAAACCAGCACGAGTTCAACGCAGGGCCACGATGGTGGTTGGGTGCTGGGGCACCTGCCCCGTGAGGAGAGGCTGAGGGATCTCGGCCGGTTCAGCCTGGAGAGGAGATGGCTTCGGGGGTCCTAACAGCAGCCCACCTGGCCGTGTGGGGAGGAGGTTAAGACAGAGCCAGCATCTTCAGGGTGGTGCATGGCAGGAGGAAAAAAAGGCAATGGAAACAGATCGAAACCAGAGAGGTTCAGACTGGACAACGAGGGAAGACGCCTTCATACAGGACAGTGAGGTGGTGGGGCAGGTTGCCCAGAGGCTGTGCAATCTCTATCCTTGGGGGCTTTCAGGACCTGACGGGCTAAAGCTGTGAGCAGCCTGGTCTGAGCTGACCCTGCTTTGTGCAGGAGGCTGGACTAGAGACCACCTGAGGCCCCTTGCAGCCCACGTTATTCAGAGAGGGATTCTGTGATCTCTTCAGAGGAATTGGTACAGATTTGTTATTCTGCATTTCACATCTGTAATTTTATGAAATTCTTCAGAGAAGCTTACTGATGTAGTTGTTTGTTGTGCTGACTAGCAAATACGATTCCTAGAATAAATAATATTCTGCCTGTTAAGAAACATTCAGTGTAGAGTTTGGTAGAGTTTGGGGAATATTCAGTATGTGTCTTAAACAGTGAAAACTATTTTAAAGGCAAAGTGTTTGGAAAACAGAAAAGGAACTGTATACCATGTGATTATTTTGGGCACTCTTGTTTTGCTTTTTCACTTGATTCAGTCAGCTCTTGAAAGCTGTCCTGTCTTCTTTAAATCCATGGTGGCATCTATGGTACTACTTCGTTCCTCATTTTAAATGCTTTCTGCCTCTACTTTTCAGTCGCTTACACTTAGGTGAAATTAAGAAACCTAACTGTTGGGTATTACCTTTTAGACCTGCTGAAATAGCTCTTCCTGCTTGCATCCTTATGGTCTCATTAAGACGATGCTCACAGCATGCCTGACTCTAGTGAATATTTGCAGACCTCATTTGCCTGCATTAGAGACAAAAAGCTTTAAAAAAAAAAATCCTTCTTGAGCAATAAACTGTTGAGTTTGTCAGTATCTGTGATCACAGAGCTGGTGTCTCCCAAGGCAAGGGCTCAATGTTGTCCTTGTAGTTGAGTAACTGTTGAAATGCTTCATCCAAGCCCTTTCTGCAGCTGTGATAACACACTTGGTCCATGGCTTTGAGCAGTGGTTTTAAATTGTGAAGGCTGCTAAAATCAGTGAGAAGTGAAGGTATGTGCCACTGTTACAGCAAGCCCTGTACGTCGAGGACTTATGTAGGCAGTATTATCATTCCTGTTCTTACTTTTTTATACCAATTATACAGTTTAGGAATTTATAAATTATTTCTTTATTTTAATGAGTTCCATTTTGTTGAGTCAAGTTATGGTAGCTCATCATAAAGCAAGATCTAAGGTCTTTGGAGTGAAACGCAGATTCCAACAAGTGTTGAGTCATCTTTGTGGTTTACCTTTACAATTGTGACTCAACTGTTTTGTTTTCTCTGTGCTCAGACTTTCAGGCTGAGACTAAAGTTCTCTGGGGATTTAAAAAAATCCTTGACCTGTTCTGTAAGATTGAGGTCATGCTTTAATGCCAGCCAAAATTTCCATTATCTCTCCACTTCATTTCTGCATTGTGTTGTGCTTCAGCTGTTCACCTGCCCACTGCAGGTGGCCCATTTCATTGTTGAATTGATAATGATATATAAGGGATTTTTTTTTTTAAAGCATGTTAGAATGTCTTTGCAATGAAAGACATCATATAAATCTGAAGTAATACTGATGGTACAGTTTTATACAACAAAACAGAACTAGAACCAATTGCAAAAGTAGTAATCACAGGTGATGTAACTGTCATGTTAATGAGAAGTGCTTGAAGATTACTAAGCTCTACTATAAATAGATAATAATCTCATGGATTTCCAACCCTTATTTACTCTATTTAAATCTCATGGTTCTGAAGAACTGGGACAGAAAACTTAAGATGAGAGTTTTTCCTTTGGAGCTATTGAATTTTCCCGACAAAACAGTTTTTAGAGAACTCTCAGTTTACATATGTATTACCGTGAAAATAGCCTTTTTCATGATATTTGAATTATTTTGCTGCTCTTGAGAATATAGAAATGAGAAGCCATTAAAAAATGGCAGTCTTCATTATAGTTTTCTTGTTGAAATGTCAAAATAGAATCATCAAATTTTTAGAGAAAACTTGGATTAGCTTTTTTGATGGAATTGCTAATAAAAGTGAAGAAAGGAAGGTAAAATGGTTTTTCTTCATCTAAAGATGGGTAATTAATGCCTCTTAATCTGACTTTTTTTTCTTAGCTGTTCATACTATAAACCACTGAATGGTAGGAATTGAAATAATTTATAAATTTCTGCAAAACTTTCTTCTCTACCTCAATGTTGTTGTTTTTTCTTTTTTCTTTTGAAAAGTTCATCCCAGACATCGTGGAGAGGGGGGCTACAGAAAAAGAATTTGTCTATGTTCAATTTGGGAAGCTTTTGTTTCTTTGGATAATTGTCCTCTTTACCTTTTGAAGCAGTAACCTGAAAGGTAACAGTTGTGGATCTTTGAACAGATATGTGGCTTCTTTGTCAGGAATAATCCTTATTCTGTTCCTATTAGCATATACTTCGTTTTTAAACCATATTCAGTCAGCCTATAAAAATTAATTTGCAAATGTTCATTAGAGTTTTCCTGATTTTTGCAGATCAACCTCCAGTGCGTCCACTCTTACAAAGCTTGCTCAAGCCTTGCACAGGGCACAGCAGTGGTGTTTTTATTTCTTCAGTCTTGCAGGGCAATAGGTCATAAGCCATTTCACTCTTAGTTCGAGTAGGTAACTGAACCTCAGATATGTCATTCCCAGGTGGTAGTAGTTAAAAATACTCAAATTGTTTACAGTTTGCACTTGTTCCTGGACTAGAGATGCACTGCCCATGCAGCACGAAATGCAGTTGCACAGAAAACAGTATTTCCTAGTTTTTGAGAGGTTGACTTTGCAATTTCCATCATTAACTTTTCTGTTGCTGCCTTCAGTTTTAGCCTTCAGCTTTTACGTGCAACAGATGTCACTGAAGCAATTCTCTGCAGCATCCAATCACTTCTGTTTATTTCCATTAACTAGAAAAATTATTGAAGATAACTGGATGTTGATGTGCTCCTTGAGTTACCCTTTTAGTAGATATCGGACTATTATATGGTCTGTGTAGCAAACCTCCTTCACTTTTGAGCGCAGTGCCTTATTCAAAGAATACTGGGGTCTGGCACTGCCTGGCTCATGAGAGAACCAAATGAGAGCGCACTGGCCAAGATCTTTGTGTTTTCTTGTTGCTTGAATTACCAGTAATGCCATAAGCATTGGCACCATTCAGGTTAGAATGGGAGCAATGCATGTTTATGCTACACACAGGTGTTGCAAAAGAAATCAGTGAAAGTTTTACCTAGAATGTCTCCCTAACGGGGGGGGGGGAGCATTTCCCAAACTATTGCCCTATGATAGGAAAGCTGTTATTAGATGCATTGTTCCTGAAGACGTCAGCGAGCACTGCAAAACACAGTTTTTCTCTGTCTGTAGCAGGGCTAACCAGTCTATAGTCTGTGGGGCACGTGCAGCGTGCCAGGACATTCACCTGACCCGTGGTCCTCTTTGTTCTGTATGCTGAGCCCATTTCAGGGGTGGGCTGCAGGATGGATGACATACTGTGGTGGTGGTAGGTGTCACGCAGCAGAAGAGCTGTATGGTACATGGCCCCGCTGCCATTATTAGAAAAGGCTCAGTTGCTTACACAGCTTGCAAGATTGGGCTGTGCTTTTTAAGAAGATAGTTTTGGGCAGAAGATTTCCTAGCTGGCCATTGTCATGAGATTCATTCTTTGTGTGTGATCTCCTCTCTCCTACAAGGTGATGGTTTTTTTCATATGAACTGAAGCATTTAACCAAAGAGAGTGCTTCATCTTAGGTTTCCCATTTCTAGTCCATGATCACGAATTTGAGTAATACTTCTGGAATTTGCTATGTACACTCATGGAAAATTCCAGTTCATCTCTTCCTCACCTGCATTTCAGCTAGGTATTAGCAAGTTCTGAAAGACTGATTGCATACTCCCTAACAACTTTCATTTCTACTTTATTCTATGTGTATCAGTGCAGATATAATCACTGCAGTGTCCGTAACTACCACAGTTTAAGGTTAAAGTTTAGAGCCGGTCACAATTTTTTTCATCTATGAAACTTATTTTTCTCTGGAATTTTTCTAATGAAACCATACTTTTTTGTTGGAATATGTCAAGTTCAATGAAACTTTTGTGGAGAAAGGTTGCTTGTCTCCAGGTTCTATTTTCTCATCAAAACCAGATGAGAAAATCTGTAAGCTATTCTAATCAGAGTAACTTACAGATATGTGAACTCACTTGTGACTTGACTGATCTGGCTAAATTCTTACCCTACCTGATTCAAACTATAGACTTGTTTCTCAGTTTCCTTCATAATGATTGAAAGCCTTTACCTCTCACCTGTTGGGCTGTCTGGCTGTTACAGGAGGGACCAAAAGACCCAGTGCATGTTCCCAGTAGCTTCTTGGGAAGCATGATTATACAGCATGTGAGAGACTGTGGTAAAGACCTTCATCTGAATCAGTTATGGTAGGAATTTGAAGCTTGTGTTGTATGTTTAAAGTGAATGCTTTAACCACTGGCGTCTATGCAGTTGATTTATCCGTTTGCTCAGGTATGTCGTACTTTTAATGGTGCTGGCATTGTCCCATTTTGGAACTTGAAAATAGTTTGAAATTGCGCAGTTTTCCTCAAGAATGGGAAAACTATTCCCTGCTCAGCTAAATTTGAGAATTTTGAGAAAAATTGTGTGCAGGTCTCTTATGTACTGTACTAACACATGGACTTAACTAAACAAGAGAAATGAGTTTTTTCATTTGTTGCCAGCATAAACAGGTGTTTTGTCCATGGAGGATTGTGATAAAGAGAGCTGGCTGCTAGAAAGCTTTCAGGTTTTGCTATTTTATATGCAATCAGTAGTGGTCTTGTCTTTTATCTTAGGATTTTTGGTAACAGTAGTAGTGGGCAAATCATCTAAAGGTCTCCAGTTGTGTCCCAAGAGTTGAGAGTTCAGCAGTTTTATAAATCTTAAAGTATTTCTTTTGGATGTGATGTTAGTGTTTTTATAATAATATCAAGCCTTTATATATGGCACCTTTCATTCTATAGCACCCCAAAGCACTGTATAGAATTATGAGAGAAGAAGCCTCCTGCCTCATCCCTCCCTGCACCATCGCCCCCACCCCCCCAAAAAAAGGGCAGAGGGGGAACTCCAAACCCATGGGCAGTGATTGTTTCCTTCACTGAATTTATTTTGTTTGCTTCAATTCCCCTCTGCTGTGTTCCCCTCTGTCATACTGCCTGGAAAGGGAGCAAGGAGGAGGAAGAAGGGCTCAAAGTCCCATGAAGGAAGCAGAATTAACACAGTGAACTCCCATGTACTCTCAAGTTTCCAGACACCTTCCCATCCCTTTTGCATAAAGCTTTGTGGATTTGCAGGGACCATGAAGGGAAAAGCCAGAAGCACGCCAGGAAATATTCTTCTCAAAACTATCCATATATCTAAAGAGGATTTAATGCTTGTAAAAAGCAGAATTCTCTCCTAGGATGTTTAAGGGCTTTCAGAAAAGGAAACATGTTACAAGGGGGTGGGGGGGGGGGAGCTTTGGTAAGCTGCCAATTTTAAGCACAGACTCCTAAAGAAAGATTTCTGGTATTTAACCCGCATGGCCAACACATGGATGAAAAGCAAGCAACAATAAATTAGTTTGAAGTGCTGGGATGACATACAGGTTTATGTTTGCTAGCCCATTTTGAACAGGGTGTTTGGTATACAACACCAATATAAGGCATGTAGCATGTGAGTAAATAATCAGGTGGTCTAACCTTTATTAGAAGTAGAAGTAAAAATATGCCAGGTAAATCACTCAATATTGGAGCTATTGGGAATTGTGCAAAGGATCCAAACCAATTCAATTAAGTATGGAATATTTCAGTGATCACTTTAAGTGGCAGAAGACCAATCAGATTCACATTTTGTGCAACTGTAGTATTACAGAATAACTTAGGTTGGAAGGGACCTCTGGAGGTAGTCTCGTCTAACCTCCTACAGCAGGTTGTTCAGGGCTGTGTCCAGTTGGGTTTTGAATGTTTGCAAGGGTGGAGAATTCACAACCTGTCTGGTCAGATACTGGCATAGGCGACCATCCTCCTAGTAAAAAAGAATCTTTTTCTTATACTCACCTGGCATTTCCATTGTCTCCTGTCCTATTGCTGTGTGGCTCTGAGAAAACTCTGGCTTTGCCTTCTCTCTCCCCTCACACTGGGTAGCTTCAAGCAGCAACTCTGCCTCTGGGCTTCCCTTTGCTTTCTCTTCTTAATGCTGAACAGACCCTGTTTCCCTAGCCTCTCCTCGTATGCTGCGTGCTCCAGTGCCCAACCATCTTGGCTGCCCTTCACTGGGCTCACTGCAGTGTATCAGTGTTTTGTGCTGGGAACCTTGAAGCTGGACACAGTGCTCCAGGTGAGGTCCCCCACGTGCCTGCTGGCAACACTCCTGTTTGCACTGCCCAGGAGGCTGTTGGCTGGCTTTGCTGCCAGGGCCATGCTGGCTCATGCTCAGCTTGCCATCTAACTCCCCCAGTTGCCCTGATCCTGTAAGATCAGCCAGCTCCCTCAGATGGACCTTGTCTGGTCCTGCTGTATGTGTCCCATTGGCTTAAGTGATCCCAAACTTGACTTTCATCTGCTGTGGGTACTGCTTTACACTCACAGAGTGCAAGTAGGCTTGGAGACCTGGGAGGTCCGAGGGCAAGCCTTACCAGTGAAAATGAAGCAATAAATGGGTTGAGTACCTCAGTCTTTTCCGTGTCCTGTGTCACTAGTTCCCCTACCCCTTTGACCAGTGGAACCATACTTCCCTTACCCCTCCTTTTGCTGCTAAGGTACTGTATTGGCTTTGTGTGGCAAGGTTTTGGTAGCGAGGGGGACACAGGGGTGGGTTCTGTAAGAAGCTGCTAGAAGCTTCCCCTGTGTCCAACAGAGCCCGTACCAGCAGGCTTTAAGATGGACCCGCTGCTGGCCAAGGCCGAGCCAATCAGCAATAGTGGTAACGCCTGTGGGATAACATTAAGAAGGAAAAAAAGTTGCTGGGACAGACAGAAATGGCAGCTGGAGAGAGAGTGAGAACATGTAAGAGAAACAACCCTGCAGACCCCCAGGTCAGTGCAGAAGGAGGGGGAGGAGATGCTCCAGGCGCTGGTTCAGAGATTCCCCTGCAGCCCGTGGGGAAGACCCTGGTGAGGCAGGCTGTCCCCCTGCAGCCCAGGGAGGTCCACAGGGCAGCAGATATCCACCTGCAGCCCATGGAGGACCCCACACCAGAGCAGGTGGGTTCCCGAAGGAGGCTGTAACCCTGTGGAAACCCTGCACTGAAGCAGGCTCTAGGCAGGACCTGCGGATCTGTGGAGAGAGGAGCCCACATTGGAGCAGGTTTGCTGGCAGGACTTGTGACCGCGTGGGGGACCCGTGCTGGAGCAGTGTGCTCCTGAAGGACTGCACGCCGTGGAAGGGGCCCATGTTGGAGCAGTTTGTGAAGAACGGCAGCCCGTGGGAAGGACCCACCTTGGAGAAGTTCATGGAGGACTGTCTCCTGTGGGAGGGACCCCACGCTGGAGCAGGGGAAGAGTGTGATGAATCCTGCCCCTGAGGAGGATGAAGTGGCAGAAATAACGTGTGATGAACTGACTGTAAACCCCATTCCCCGTCCCCTTGCGCCACTGGCGTGGGTAGGTGGAGAATCCAGGAGTGAAGTTGTGCCCGGGAAGAAGGGAGGGGTGTAGGGAAGGTGTGCTGAGATTGGGTTTTATTTCTCATGACCCTACTCTGGTTGATTTGTAATAAATTGAGTTAATTTTCCCCAAGCTGAGTCTGTTTTGCCTGTGATGGTAATTGATGAGTGATCTCTCCTGTCCTTATCTTGACCCACAAGCCCTTTGTTATATTTTCTCTCCCTTGTCCAGCTGAGGAGGTGGAGTGATAGAGCAGCTTTGGTAGGCACCTGGCATCCAGCCAGGGTCAACCCACGACAGGTACTTAAAGAAGCTCTTCTTACTGCTTTTTGCATCCTTTGCTAGTTCCACCTCCAGCTGAGCTCCTCCATTTCTTTCTCCCTGCATGCTCAGGCAATATCTGTTTGCCCTGTGTACCTTCTTCCATTATCTATAGACTTCTTGTGTTTGAGCTAGCTGACGAGTTTGCTGTTCAACCATGCTGGTCTTCTGCCACCCTTGCTCGACCTTCTGCACATAGGAATAGACTATTTGTGTTTTTAAGGAGGTTGTGGTTTGGAAATGAAGCAGCTCTCCTGAGCCCCTTTGCCTTCCAGGGCAGTCTCCCTGCGATCCTGACAAGCAGATCCCTGAACAAGCTGAAATCTGCTCTTCTGGGAGGTCCAAGGCAGTGGTTCTACTATGTCTTCCTCGCTCCTCTGTGAACCGTAAAATCCTGAATGTCACGGCCACTGTGGCCAAGGTTCCTCTTGACTTTCACATCCTTGACCATTTCTTGCTGCTTCTTGAGTAACAGGCCCAGCAGAGCATCTTCCTTAGTTGGCTTGTCCATTTCTTAATTAGGTCTTTAGGTGTTTTGCAGAAAATTTCAAAATATGTCCCTAATGCTATATACGTTCCTGAGAGAATCAAGGACTTCAGTTCTGTGTAAATGATTTAATATTTATATTGTGTTAGTTGTAAAGTGAATCAATAAAATAATGCACAACCTCCATGCATCACAGTGTTAGAATGACCTGCAGATTAATTAAGTTTAGCAGAACAGTGTGAAAGGTTTGGGTTATTGGAATGGGATGGAGAGTTTTGCTTGTTCTGTTTATTTTTCTTGCAGGGAAAAAGTGACCTTGGTAGGCAGACCCTTTTTGTCTTTCTTTGAGTGTTCTCACTTGGGTTTTCAAACCTCTCTGTTTAAGCATATAAAAGTAAAGTAATACCAAATATATATTATGTACACATAGATGTAAATGCAAAAAGCATCCTTTTTCATGTGGGAGTCAGCACCTTGTTATTCTACAAAAGCTGATACACAATAGCCACGCATTTAGACCCTCTACTACTAACTCTGCTATTGCAGATTATCTTTTCCAGAGCATAGCCGCTTTTCATGGAGTGTCTTTGACACACTTGTGCTGTGTTGGTCAACCACCTTATCTGTATGGTGTGTGGGAGCCATAACCTTATGGAATATGCCAAGGTTTTAGATCACTGCTATTGTACTAATGTTTGCTTTGGTTTTTTCTGCGTAATCTTTTTTTGCATCCATGGCCCACTGAGCTGGTGGCACTTGTGTGCTAACAGAATTAGAGTTAGGGATTAGCAAAGGTGTCTTTATTTTACACCCTCCTTTCTCTTTATGCTTTTTAAAAGAGGATTTTAGTACAGATGCTGGAATTTTTTTTCCTCTGTTTCTTCCCACGCCATAACAGAATTTCAGCCTGTGAAGTCTTGCTTTGTTATTACATGAATATGGACAAGGGCATTCCTCCTCTAGACATTAAATGAAAAAATAAACACGTAAGGAATCATCTTTCTTCGTGAGTTTTAGCTAAGAGTACGCACTTTCGAGGAGATGAACTTGGGCAGCGTGTATAGTTAAAGGTTCTAAATTCAGGTGTAGTTCAAGGAAGCAATCAAGATTTTTATCCAGCTCCTTAGAGTTTGTAGTATGCTGACAGAAATCTTATGCCAACATTTTCTGTCACAGGAAATTTCTTGTTCAGCTTTCTGGAAACTGAGACCAAAAAATCTTTGAACAAAACATTTTAAGGTTTAAAAACTAGTACTGACTATAGAAAGTTACTAGTTTATTTTGCTAATCTAAACCAATTCATGCACCTTCATTGTCAGCATTCATGACCAAAAGTAATGTTTTAACTCAGTCCTTTTGCAGCTGAAATTCCAGGTTACACTAGTAACTTTCACTTGTTTCTAGTTTGCTGGGCAAAGCTCATTCTAGTTATGCATCTCTAGTGATTTTGTCCCAGTGTGCTAACGAGGGGTTAAACTAGCAGCAATTTTTCCATCATCTGGCCATCCCTGTTGTTAAAGGGATGTAAACTGTATTGTGAGGTAAACCTGTCTGCAATTGGCACACAGCAAGAGAACAACACTGCTTGTAAGACACAGTGTTGGTGCACCACAACATTTGAACAGGAAGTCGGAAGAAATAGTGAAGTTTTAGATATTTTAACACTTTGACCTTTTTCAGAAAATGAACATATTCTCCAAAGCACAGAATATGTTGAATCAGCAGCAGGCGATGTGAAACCAGATTGTGATGTAATCTTCAAGAAAACCATATTTGTAATAAGGTTAATTAAATTTGCTGCAAGCTTGTGACAAGCATGCTGTAAGTTTGCCAGTAAATCTGGTCTTGCTTTATCAAACTGAAGGGCAAGAATTAAAAAAAAAAAAAAAGACAGAAAAGGGGGGGGGGGGGGGGGGGGGGAAGAAAAAGCTTCCCTCCTCCAGAACAAGTAGTGTGTTGCCAGAGGACATGCAGACTGGCAACAATAACTAATACGTTATGAGAGGTTGAACAAGTTTAAATGGGATTTGTCTCTGAACTGAAAGGCATATTGTAAGAAATTTCTTTGTCTCCTTGTGATGCTGTTAAATTGAAAGCGCGATGGGAGACTTCAGTAGAGGCAACAAAGGTTGAAATGATAGCCTGCTGTTTGCAGCAAGCATCATGGTTCCACTGATGGTCCAGACATCTGGTAACAACAGCCACTCCTTGTCAGGTTTTGCCCCACACTGGGCGCCTGAGCACTTTGCACTGTTTAACTCATCAGACTCTTCTAGCTCAGTATGCTCTGCATCAAGAATGTTTATGTAATAAAACAGAGCTAATTAAACATTTCAAAGGGAAACATTATTTTAACTCTAATTAGATATGATTACGGTTTCCTTATGCCTGTGCTGGATTGGTACTGAAGCTCTCTTGTTTCGCCTCCTTACCGAATTCTGCAGCATTGTTGTTTCAATTTTTGCATCTGCTTAAATAGGCTTTGTATTCCCCTTGCCCGGAAACAAACTCAAAATCTTTGATCCAAGATCCATGTATTTAAAGTAAACCGCATGTGACCCTGAGATATGTGGTGGTAAGTTGATAACCCAGGCAGCCGGGGAAATAGGAAAAGCCCCCTCCCTTGAAATGTTTGAGGGTATTCTAGGCAACCATGAATGCTGGCAGGTGGGTGCAAGCAATGTACACAACGTCTACTTTCCAGCTATTTGTGCTGTGATGCAAACTTTTAATAATTATTAAATCCAGCGTGAGTGGCGCCAGGTACCACAGAGGTGTTATCGCATGTATAGAAGGGACACAGGTTCTGTGACCTTCCTGGAAGTCCATTGTTAAACAAGGCACTTGTTACAGGCAAATATACAGCATATCCTTCTGTATGTATTTAATCTAGAAAGCTAGCATCTGACAAAGCTTTGGAGACACATCATGTCAGGATACTAAACATCCAAAATGCTGAGAAACAAATACATGGGGAAATCAAAAAGAACAGGCTAATGGCAGTAATAATCAGTGAATATTTTGTCAGTTAAGCAAATGCTGTATAACTTGTTTAGTGTTTTCTAGCTTTTATGACAGAGCCAGTCTGTAGATCATATGGGAGAAGCAGACTGAATATAAGAACCCATCCTTTCTTTGTCATCCCTAAATCCAAGTTTTTATGGGGAATTTCTTCAGCTAAAGGACCTTCAAATGCAAGTTTACTTCAGCTTTTCACTTGGTTTTCACCCCTACCCAAGAATTTTTTAAACTCTAGCTTGGGTTTCAAAAAGAAAAAAAGGGAGGGGGGGGAGACAGGCTTTCATTCAAACTGGTTCTCTGCAGTCCTAATTAAAATAGACTTCAATGAGAAGTTTTCTTTTTCTCTTCCAACTGAAGCTTAAGGGCATAGTTCTAGCTGGAGAGTATATTGTGTTCATTTTACTGTTTGAGTGGTTTGGTAGAGAAGCTGTCTTTCAAACGCAGAGCAACTACTACGATGCCTCAGGACTCAGCTGTCACATCAAGGCTGTTTTCCACATATATGTATTATATAATGTGCATATATCATCACCGTCAGGTAGCTGAAGTTTGTACATCTTACATGGAAGCAACTTTTTCTCAGGTTTAAGTAGTTCTCTCTACAGTGGGATTAGAGGTAAACGTATCATATATTTTAAAGGGAATAATGACATGGGTTGTCGTTTTAAAAAGAAAAGAATGATGCAAATTGAAAGACATACATATAAATCTCTCTGTACATAAATTGAGCTGCAGTACTAGTGCAGTATTCTTTCCTTTGTGCTAGGAAAACTGAAGGGGGGGAATTATTTCCTTTAAATGTTACAGCCAACTTAAGTGACTGCAAGAGTTAGTAGACTGAGAGCAGCACTGGAAAAAGAAACCTCCCATTTAGCCACAGAGGAAATCTTCCATTTAGCCGTTTAATTAAATAGGAAATGGCAGTGCATAGCCCAGTCATTGTCTCGGCCCTCGTGGAGAGGATCAGAAGAAGGTCAGGAGCTTGTTCATTTTTCATGCCCATGGCCTCTGTCCTGAGACCACCAGCAAGGATGGCCAATTAATACCAAGTGCTTTAGGGGGTTTTGGGTTGTGGGGTGGGGTTTTTTTTGTCCACTAGGATCTAGACTGAGGTTGCATGTTCATTTCGGAGAAGCTGCTACACAGTCAGTGACAAGGATTTCAATCACTGCGTCTGAGTAAGAATGAGATATTAGTCAATGAAAAGTGAAAAATCAGTGCCTCGGTTTTTTTTGCAACTAGCACTGCCACAGCACCAAAAGACCCTTTCTTGAAATCTCCTGCAAAGTTTTGGTTTCAAAATTCAGTCTCCTGCCCAGTGCACTGAAAATACAGACAATGTCAAAATGCAACACAGAAAACCCCCAAATTTTCTCAGCTTCAAAGAGCTATTTTTAAATTTTATTTTCATACTCATTTTCTGAATCACCTCTGCCTCTGAGGAGTCTGTACAAAGCTATCGCTGCTTACTGGTGAACTTTTTAAACCTTACTGAAACAGCATTACTGCTGCTGGGCATTCCTTTGCTCTATCCCATTATCTCCGATTATTAAAGACTCAAGTTGGTGCAGTGAAATTCTGGCAAATTTGAGCACTGGGAGTATCTGCAAGCCAGGCAGCAAGCTGTCATTGATAGCGTGAGCATCACCTGTAGCAGTTTGCTTGAGATAGTATTTATGGTGATATCTCCTGGAAATTAGACTGGCAACCCCAATTTGTGTTGCATGCTGTAAATCACCCAGCAGACTTCAAAATGCAGTATTTTTTATTTTTTTAATTTTGCCTACAGTTGACTTGAGCTGGATTCATTCTTTCTGAGAAGCGAAGGTCTGAGTGATATTACTGAAGAAGGATGCTTGTTTTGCTGGCTGCTGGCCTCTTCTTGCCTGATCCAGGTGCAAGTGCTGGTGCTCATGTTGCCTCCCCACCACGGCATGGCAGCCAGGTCTGGTGCCACAGTTCAGGGCTGGCTTGTCCCCAAGTGAGTTGCATAGACTTGAATGCTCTGCGCTGGAGGTCTGAAAATCGGTGAGGTATCAGGCAGGTAATTGAGAATTTAGGAACCTGTTCGACTCCCGCAACAGCCGCTGAGTCTTCTGTTGACTTCAGTGGAAGATGCGTTTTCAGTTCTGTTTTCAAAACAATCTATGCTTTCAGTCGGTAAGTGCTTGGCTATCTATGGCTGTATGCTTTGCTGTGTATAAGGATCTGGGTACTACTTAAACTTATTTTGAACAAATATGCAATTGTAGAGATAATGCTGACTCTGTATTGTCTATCCTGGTAGGAAAGAAAATATTGTGAAGACTTGTAATACACACAGGGCTTTTCAGGAGCTGGATTGCCTTCACCCTGCAGTGTGACTCATTGGTGCTGTGCGACTGTGCACATATAAGTACTGTACACACACACACACAAAGCATACATATATTCCGGGTTTTGGTGGTAGTGAGCAGAGGTTTGGAGATAACTGGGATTTTTTTTAAAATAAGTAATTAAGGCTTCAAAGAACTAGGTGACTGTACATGTAAGAAAAGCAGAGACAGTGTGTGGTAGCTTAATCTGAACAGCGCATAAGGTTAGCTGTTATCTTTCATTGCCCATATTTAAAAACTAGTTCTAGAAGCCCATCTTTACAGCTAACCTTTATATTACATTTGAATTCCCTGTTGGGAAACTCAACTTCACTTACGAATGTATCTAAATGATAAATCATTAGAAATATAAAAAGGAGGGAGCATCGGGGAGATACCCTGCTCGCCTGCACTCGTGTAACTCAAAGGCAGTCTTGGCTGAGGGAGCAAGTACGTAGGTTGGTTTTGTACAGGTCCAGTCTGCAGTGAGGTCTGGGGTCAAGCAGTGGGGTTACACTGGGATTGTCTTGGTGAGATGAAAGGAGATGGTGAGGCACGGCTTGCTACTTCATTCATCCTCAGTGCTGCTGTGTGCTCTGCCCAGCATCCCGAAGGGTGTGGGACTGACTGCTACCCGCCCTACCCACATGTTTTATTTCAGCATCTGCTGGCGCTGGCCACAAGCAGTTTGCGGCCGTGCGGCTTGGTGCTGGGGAGCAGCGAGGCCGTGCCCAGGCCCTTTGCAGCCCCCCGTGGCAGGGTCCGGGGTGCTGGGCCGCCGGCCAGCGGGAGCTGGGGAAGAGGACACCAGGACGACCCTTCCTCCTGTCTTGTGCAGTCACAGAATAGAAATGCAGCCTGACAAGTCTGAAGCTGTATATGGAAAGAGATAGATAAACTCTGTTAACCACAGAAGCAGGTTTTAAATACATTAAAATATTTTATCCCATTATTTGTTTTGACCAATTGACCACAATATTAAAAATTCAATCATGGAGCAGCTGACAAGTGCAGTTGCCTAATTTTATTTAAGGGTTTCCCCCCCCCCTTTCCATTTTTCCATCCTGTTAACGCTGCTGCCTGTGCCCAGACAGTAATGGGCTTCTTGTATGCCCACGACTGTTATGATCATGTAAATTTATTGGTGCTTAGAAGAAGCGAGCTATTAAAACATTACAACAACCATTACAGCCAGGCTCGTGTTGGCTTTCGCTCCCAATGAACATATGCTTCCGAGTGAATGCCTAAACTCTTATTTATGGATTTAATTTAATATGCGGAAAGAATTCAAAATTAAATTTTGTGTCTGCCTCCAGAGAGTGTCAGTGTATAATAACATGGTAATTTTTACACATCTTTATGAGAAATGGGAAAATTAATTCTTTCTGACAAGTTGTAATTATTCGACTTGGAACAGTTGCAGCTGAGCAGTTTGCATGCCTGTTGTCTGTTGTTCCACAGTGTAAGGGGAAAACGTGGGGATGGAGATATATTGTGTGTCTGAGAGTTTCTAATAGCTTCTGACATTTTAGCCCTGCATATTATCAGGGTGCTCTTTAAAGGAGTGGGGAGTGTAATCTGCTGCCTAGCCGGGGACACACATGCTGCAGTGGACCCAGTGTCGGGAGATGGAGCGGGAATTATTTTAGTCTGTCTGAGGCTGAGGAAGGGCGTCTCTCCGTTACTTTGCAAATGGCTAAAGCTGAAAGTGAGGTAGCATTCTTTGTACCCTTTGGCTGCACATTTTTTTCCCCTTTAGTGACGATACAGGTGGAGGAGAAGTGTTTATTTTAGCTGTACACAAGCAGGGGTATCCCGTTTAAGTGTCTCCTCTTTCTCACCAAAATAAATGACAGTTGAAGGCACTTAGCACCTCTCAACCTCTAGGGACTGACCCCCCAAAGGTTAGTGGTCTTTTACAGTGAGAATATTTAAAAATAAAACATGTTTCTTGTTGAAACGTGAGCTTTCACGAAAAATATTTTCATGAGGGTAACTTTATTCTTAGCTAACTTAACTTCTGTTTCAGAGTTTCTGCTGAAAGGTAGGACATGTTCATCAAGCACAAGCCTGAAGCATCACTGGATGCATTAGATAAAAAGGAAATTTATTCAAGTGAATGAAGTGTGTATTCACGGCTTTGAAGGCAAACCTGGCAGTAGTGGGTGCTGCATTTTTTGTCCTCCTAGAATGGTCCCTTTGGGATAAACACATACTAAAGGCAATGCTTAGAAAACATTTTATCAGGCACACATTAAAGGAAATAAAAGTGCCACAAATAAAACAGCACTGTGCTTACTTTTATTCCCAGTGATTTATGATAGTTGCACTAGCTAGAAGGGTGCTAATAGTTTAGAAGGTGCTACTCTTTCCTGTAAGACACTGAGGAAGTTTTGTTGATGTGGGTACTTGGCATATGAAGAAATGGTTTAGAAATATTTATTTCTCCAAAATGTAGCATGCTAGCTCTGATTTACGTCCTGGTTGCAATCTGGATTATTGCTGAATCTAGGTAATTAGTGCAAAAGCCTGTGAGTTCACAACTGCTTGTTTTTTGTAGGCATTTACATTGAACCAAAGAATAAATCAACATCTAAGCTTTCAGGAGTCCGTTTGTGTCTAGTGGACACCTTGGCCTGGCAAGACACCAGTAGTTCTGTGGGACGATGCTAACAGCCACTGCAGCAGAGTGGGGCTTAGCTGGGACCTGAAAACTGCTGGAGGAGAGTAGAAGATGATGCTGGTTTCATCCCAGCAAATGTCTTCTGGGAGTCTGGGGCTTTAGGGTATTATATGGATGAGTGGGTCCACAGAGTTCTTGTACAAGGTAATATGCTTGTAAGAGAGACGGGTGTAAATCAAATTTCATTGGGAGCAATTCATGCCCAGAGATCCCAAACTCTTGGGATATCACTTATTTCATTTAGACCTGTATAGTGGGCTCATCAGCAAACCTTAAAGTTAGGGATGGTAGTGAAGGAAATGCTTCCCAGCTGGTGCAGTAAGAGCACAGGGTGCTTCCCTAGGGAGCTGCTCTGCTCCCTGCTGGGCTCACCCGTGAGCCTGGAGAATAGCCTTGGCAGCACACCCCGGCCTCACCTGCCGTGGACTCGTGGTGCTATTCTTCCAAACTCAGCAGTGAGAACCTGTGCTCTGAGATGGTTGTCAGGACTCCCTGTTAATCAATAGCGAGAACAGATAGTTTGCAAGTTCATCTAATCCATGTTAGATGCTAAAACAGCTCAGGTGAATCATACCCCAAATTGCTTATTTCTCTACCATATAACTCCCCAGAGAGTTAGAGAAATGTAGGAGTCAGATGGATCCTGTCTTGAGGGACCAGACAGAACAGAAAAAGTTGAATCTTCCCTGTAAAGATGTCTCCTCTCTTTTTTTTCTTTTTTTTTTTTTTTTTTTTTTTTAAAAACCAGTGAAGGTTTTATTTCCAGTTGCAGTGAGCCAAGCATTACACAAAGAGAGACCATCTCTTTCACTAGCATAATAAATAACCTCCAAAAAAATCCATACATCCCGAAAGTATGAGAATCACTCCTTGGCAAGAACATGTGCAACAATTGGGATATGCGCCCGGTCTTCATTTTTCTTTCCTTCCAGGAAAGGCTGCAGTTTATTCCTGCTCTGGAGAAACCCGTCCTAACTGTTGTCATCTGGCAGTCTGAGCCCTTTTATTCATTCTTTGTTACCTTTAAGGAAAGGGCTGCTCAGACCTCTTTTCTTCCTGAGAACATGTTCTTCTCACACTGTACTGAGTTGCTGTGCTCAGGAAGACAATAGTACCAAAAGATATTGTCGGTTTTCTTCCAACTCATTTTGAACTGCAACAGGAGACAAATTTAATGATAAGGCAAAGGCTGGGCTTATTTAGCAAGACTTAGGAGCAGTCTTGTAATTACAAATTGGAAATAAAATAAATAAAAAAAGGCAAATAAATGCTGCAATTCTATCTTAACAGCTGGAAATATTTATATATTGGGTACATAGAATATATACAGCATATATATGCATACATTTCTGTAGCTGGCTGACATCTTACTTAACCTAGAATCACCTAGAAAGGTCCCAAGTTGGTGAGAACTCGAGTCTCAATACTGTCCCATGACCTGTGAGTGCTTCCTTCAGTTTTCACTGTCCTTGTCTTTTTATTTTCCCTTTCCCATCTTACTCCTCGTTGGAATTAAATATTGGACTACCACTGTGGGGCTTGTGGTGTTTAACAGTCGTAGGTATTCAACAATGACTTGCCCTTGGTTCACGGATACTAGCCAAGGATATCTGTGAGCTATGCAATTGCAAAAAAACTGACCGCATTTAGCTTGGAGCTGACCAACTGCTTTCCACCTACTCTTACCTATTCCCCTTATAAGTTTATAAATGCATCTACATTAAGGATGTACATAACAAAACACCTGGTGACCAGATTTTATAGTTTTTATTAATGAGATGAAATGGCTGGTTAGTGAGTCCTTCAGCCAGTCATGTCTGAAAAGTAGGTGTGCAGTTGCACTGCACTGTTGTGGCAGCTCAGCCCTTTTTCTAGTAGTCTTTCCACGTTTTTGCTGTGAATGAGGAGGCTGGGGTCAAGGTCTGTGAATTCCCTTTGGCTGGCAGTTGTGCCGACTGTGCTGCCTGAGGGGCAGAAGGAGGATGGTTGGGCCGTGGCCTTTTTTGTTGGGAGGCATTGGGAGCCTACGGAGCGTTTGCTGTGCTGTCATGTTGACTAGCACACGCGGGTGATACTAGTCATGTCCAAGAATTGGTGAAAGAGGAGTGTGTCTTATGGGCATCCAATTCAGGAGGATACATTTTGTGCTGGTTTTGATCTTGCAGTGCATATGAGTTACGTATAGAAGTATTATGGAAAAATCTCCCTCAGAGTATCATGAGTTTTTGTCAAATGGTTTCACCTAATAAAAGCTTGGTCAGCTTAGATCTCATTACCTCTACTCTCATGATACTTGTGCTGGATGCTATTTCTTTTCAACTCCTCTCCCTTCCCAAAACAACAAAACACCCCCACAAAAAAATAAACAAAAAACCAGCCCCTAAATACGCCAGAACATCTTTCAGCACTGAACTCCTGTCAGGTGGCAGCTTGAATGATGGCCTTGTTTCATTAAGAAAAATACAGCTTCTGGAGAGGTTACTGCTCATTAAGTAACACATCTTTTTCTTAAAATAGGGGAGCTTGCCCTTCCCGTCTGAGCATGGGTGAACAGGAACACTTGGGGAGGTCTACAGGCTGTTTTGCAAAGCTCATTCTAGAAAATACTCCTACATTTGTAATCCCTATCCTGGGTATAAATGATAGAGATGTAAGCAAAGGCAAAGCACCAAATGTGCTTAATTGTATTTGTTTATTTAATTCCCAGCTATCACCAAGCTCATTTTGAAATGTATTTTCATGCATGTTGCCCAATGTAAAAACTGTTTTGTGTTATTTCTTAAGGAAAAGAGGGGAGAAGACGAGGGATTATTTGTATTTTATTCCCATAGTTTCCCAAACTATCAGCCACACAGGGTGCTTATGCTGATATTGGTGTTAGCATGGTGCTGTTCAGTGTGTGAAGTCCAGAGAGTTTTCAAATATTATTTGTTGTCCTATCCAGAACCATATCTCACAAGTGCAAGTTTTGCAAAATGGTCCTGATTGCAGCATTTCTTCTCCTAATTTGTTTAAATTATTTGTGGAACAAACGGTGGTTTAGAACAAGATGCAGGGGCTTCATAACTTTCCATAGTTCATGAAACATAGAAATTGCTACTTAAACATAAGTGAGCTTTTATCTGTAATAATGCCTCCCTTCTGTGGGGCATTTTCCACAAACCCAGTTTCTCCGCACCACTTCTCTCTTTTACAGATGGCAAAATGAGATTCAGAGCTTAATTACTCCAGGACTCACAGAAAGATAGCAGCAGATTAAGGAATAAATTATGTTTCTTAAATTGCAGTCCAGTGTTTGAAAATACAACATCTTTATTTACTGTGCTAGATCAAGCTTAGTGATGAGTGACTAAATCGCCAATACAATAAAGGGATCTGGTTCAAATATACATTCAGAAATTGGGATTATTTTTTTTTCTTTTTTTTTGAAGTTGCCGGACTTATCTGAGATTCTTACATTGCCAAACACATGCTTGTGCTCTTCTGGAGTGATCCCCTTGAGAGACTTTTCTATACTAATGACATCCGATAAAATATTATTCATATTGCAAGATCTGGCTGTCTTCTGGTGGTTTTTGCTGACTGAGCAGCAAACTTGCTGAAGAAGTTGGGTAGACGGCTGATCATTGCTACTGATCGTTCTGTGGCTTATGGCTGCTAAATTCATCTATCGGTTTTCCTTCTGTAAACCCGAAGTAACACCTACTTCTTTGGTGTGTGAGGTTTAATGAGTTGTATTGTGTTTGATGAGGTAAAGCACTGTAACAGTTTTATCATGGTGCATCTGCTTCCATTTTCGGCACGATTCAGGCATGCTACAGAGGAGCTTCAACTGTGCAACAGCAGTTACAGGAAGGGATAGAGAAGCTTTTGAGCATGCTGCTAAAATTCAGTCTGGGTTTGGAGGATCACGTTTGTATGTCCTTATCTATGTATGCATGGGACCAAGCACCATCCTGGTTCCTGCCTAGTCTGAAGCTTTGTAACTTGACCTGATTTTTTACCCAGTCACAAACCTTTAAATTCAGGCCTAGTTAGAATTTCGGTGCACCAAATCAGCCCGCTCTTCCTTGCCAATAGGTAGCATTTCCGCCAGCCTCCCAGTGCTGCCCGGATTGAATTTCCCTTCTCCATCTTTTTTGGTTTGGCATATCGGAACGTGATTAAAATTGTTATATCCCTGTCTATATCTTGCTGTCTGTTTTCCTTTTAATTAGGTTGTAAAACAATTAGTTACCACCATGTCTCTCTCTTCCCCCGCTCCATCTTTTTTTTTTTTTCTTTTTTTTTTTTTGTGACTCCTTCAGTACGCCCAGGGCTGTTTGTTCTCCCCGGGCAGGGAGGAGGGGGCCCTACCGTCTTGCTTTATTTACAGCAGGGTGAAGGTCAGATATAAACAGTTTTTGTTCTTGTGCTGTTGCTTTCTTTTGTGACCTATCCTGCATTGTTTGGCTTTTTTCCTCCCCCGTGCTTTGAAGTGCCGCACACCAGGTGTTCCTGTTCTGAATTACACATGAAAGGACCACATCCCTGGACTAATTAACTAGTAAACTGCACCCTCCTCCCCTGGGTTTAATTGATGCTGCTCTTAAAAGGGGAAGCCAGTTTCTTATTCCTCCTGATTTCACACTGTAGTCATCTCCTCTTTATCTCCCTAAATACGGAAGATACTCTTGAATTTCTCACTCCTGGGCCACGCGGTGCTTCATATGTCTTCTCATTTCGCAATTAATAAAACAATTATCCGATACGAAATTTTTGAAAGAAATACTTCACGTTCTTTTTTTTTTTTCCTTGGCTCCTAATTTCTTTGTGCCTAATGGTTGCAGCCTCTCTGGGGAGCACAGTGTGCAGAACTGCACTGCTTCCCGAGAGCTGGAAGATCCAGTATCTTGCTGCTAATTATTTTACTTGATTGTCTTGACCCAACAAAAGCATTGGTGTATACCGACATCTTCCATGGCTCACAGTTTCTTTCCTGGGGCAACATTTCTTGCAGTGTAATGAGCAGGAGCCTTCATGATTTCTTTGTTAGGCCCGGTGGTAGCACACTGATATGCATCCAGCTTGTCTCTGTGGCGGGGTGGGCCTTGTTGATGGCAGAAAACTGCACAAAGTGATCAAAACCGGTTTAAAATCAGCAAGCCTAAATCTCATACAGCTCATTTCTCTGGGCCCTCCAAAACTGCTTGGTGCAGATTTATCTTAAGCTGGTAAAGACCCATCTTTGGCTGAACGCAGGCAGAGCACTGGGGGGAACGGAGAAGGTTATCACGTGGCGGTCACCGTGCCATTTATCCGAACTGAGGTGTGTGTGTATATATGTCTGTTATACTTCCCGCACTCCAGCTGTGTCCTGCACCAGCTAAAGGGCGTTTTGGGCTGCGGCAGAGCCAGCGGCCCCTTGTGTGTTCGGCGGGCGCTCCCTGCGCACCCCGACCTCTGCTGGCCTCCCCGCTCCGGGCAGACGTGCTGCCAGAGCTGTGGTGGTCCCCGCAGGCAGCAGCCCAGCCAGAAGCTCAGCACATCACTAATGATACGGCGTATTGCAGAGCTGTGCAAAAACAAGCGTCGTATTCAGGCTCGAGGACCTTGTGTGCTGCTGGGGCTGTGTCCGTGCTGGGGTGCGGGGAGGTCCTGGCCTGGTGGCACTGGCAGGTGGACTTGCAGCAGGCGGAGAACAACCAGACGTGAACGTTTGCATAATAGTTCATTAATTTCAGACTTGAGGTGTTGGGGATGACTTCATTCCCAGATTTTTTTTTACCCCAAATAGGTAATTTCTTCAAAGGGTACTGGTTTAGGTTTTTGGTCAGGTTATGCTTGCCTATCTGTCTTAAGTACTTATTCGCACACTGTGAGCATCCTGTATCTTCTTTTAAATGAGGACTTGTTAAGTCCAGTGAAGTCTTTCCACTGACTTCAGTGGGAGCCAGCCCCTATTCATTTGATTTGAGTTGTTTTCAACTTGAAATGGAATTTCAAACTTAACAAGCTTATGAAATAGAGGAGAAGGATTCAGAATATTACCAGAAAGTGAGTGGGATGCAGCAACATTTTTACTTAAAAGACATTTTTCTCTCTGGGTAGGTGCCACAGTGTAGGTATTAGTGTATCACATACCTGCCTCTTTCTTGGATATCTGGCAGAGAGAAAACTGAAACACTTTGCTGTATGTGAGCATTTGGTGTCAGAGGTGGGACCTGAATGTTAGTCATATGTGTATATCTTCAAGGCAAAAGATATTTCTTGAAGATGGTGTCTACTTAGTAACAGCTCAGGGCCAGATTCAGGGTGGCCAAGAGAAATAGGAGCTTTGCTGTTAATGCCACAGGGTTTTGGATGAGGGGTTTGGTGGTGTTGACATAAAATGCAGAAAGGAGAACGTGCTGCTTTCCTTTGAAATCACGGCTGTTCAGTGCTGATGTGAATTAGGACTGTAGTAGGGCTGATATCAGTTTTTGTTGTTGAAGATCTGGCAAGATTCCCCACTCTTCCTCCCTACCATGCAACAGCCAGCAAAATCATCACTCTGTTCTCCCTAAGGAGGGTAAATT